>NW_025421607.1:0-298056 GCF_011764305.1 Mustela putorius furo
CACATTTTAAGCCCAAAGACACCTCCAGATTTAAAGTGAGGGGGGTGGAAAAAAAGAATTTACCATGCTAATGGACATCAGAAGAAAGCGGGAGTAGCAATCCTTATATCAGATCAATTAGATTTTAAGCCAAAGACTATAATAAGAGATGAGGAAGGACACTATATCATACTCAAAGGGTCTGTCCAACAAGAAGATTTAACAATTTTAAATATCTATGCCCCCAATGTGGGAGCAGCCAACTATATAAACCAATTAATAACAAAATCAAAGAAAACACATCAACAATAATACAATAATAGTAGGGGACTTTAACACTCCCCTCACTGAAATGGACAGGTCATCCAAGCAAAAGATCAGCAAGGAAATAAAGGCCTTAAATGACACACTGGACCAGATGGACATCACAGATATATTCAGAATATTTCATCCCAAAGCAACAGAATACCCATTCTTCTCTAGTGCACATGGAACATTCTCCAGAATAGATCACATCCTCGGTCCTAAATCAGGACTCAACCGGTATCAAAAGATTGGGATCATTCCCTGCATATTTTCAGACCACAATGCTCTAAAGCTAGAACTCAACCACAAAAGAAGTTTGGAAAGAACCCAAATACATGGAGACTAAACAGTATCCTTCTAAAGAATGAATGGGTCAACCGGGAAATTAAAGAAGAATTGAAAAAAATCATGGAAACAAATGATAATGAAAATACAACAGTTCAAAATCTGTGGGACACAACAAAGGCAGTCCTGAGAGGAAAATATATAGCGGTACAAGCCTTTCTCAAGAAACAAGAAAGGTCTCAGGTACACAACTTAACCCTACACCTAAAGGAGCTGGAGAAAGAACAAGAAAGAAACCCTAAGCCCAGCAGGAGAAGAGAAATCATAAAGATCAGAGCAGAAATCAATGAAATAGAAACCAAAAAAACAATAGAACAAATCAACGAAACTAGGAGCTGGTTCTTTGAAAGAATTAATAAAATTGATAAACCCCTGGCCCGACTTATCAAAAAGAAAAGAGAAAGGACCCAAATAAAATAAAATCATGAATGAAAGAGGAGAGATCACAACTAACACCAAAGAAAATACAAACTATTATAAGAACATACTATGAGCAACTCTACGGCAATAAATTTGACAATCTGGAAGAAATGGATGCATTCCTAGAAACATATAAACTACCACAACTGAACCAGGAAGAAATAGAAAGCCTGAACAGACCCATAACCAGTAAGGAGATTGACACAGTCATTAAAAATCTCCAAATAAAACAAAAGCCCAGGGGCCAGACGGCTTCCCGGGGGAATTCTACCAAACATTTAAAGAAGAACTAATTCCTATTCTCCTGAAAACTGTTCCAAAAAATAGAAATGGAAGGAAAACTTCCAAACTCATTTTATGAGGCCAGCATCACCTTGATCCCAAAACCAGACAAGGATCCCACCAAAAAAGAGAGCTATAGACCGATATCCTTGATGAACACAGATGCGAAAATACTCAACAAAATACTAGCCAATAGGATTCAACAGTATATTAAAAAGATTATTCACCACGACCAAGTGGGATTTATTCCAGGGCTGCAAGGTTGGTTCAACATCCGCAAATCAGTCAATGTGATACAACACATCAATAAAAGAAAGAACAAGAACCATATGATACTCTCAATAGATGCTGAAAAAGCATTTGACAAAGTACAACATCCCTTCCTGATCAAAACTCTTCAAAGTGTAGGGATAGAGGGCACATACCTCAATATCATCAAAGCCATCTATGAAAAACCCACCGCAAATATCATTCTCAATGGAGAAAACCTGAAAGCTTTTCCGCTAAGGTCAGGAACACGGCAGGGATGTCCATTATCACCACTGCTATTCAACATAGTACTAGAGGTCCTAGCCTCAGCAATCAGACAACAAAAGGAAATTAAAGGCATCCAAATCGGCAAAGAAGAAGTCAAATTATCACTCTTCGCAGATGATATGATACTATATGTGGAAAACCCAAAAGACTCCACTCCAAAACTGATAGAACTTATACAGGAATTCAGTAAAGTGTCAGGATATAAAATCAATGCACAGAAATCAGTTGCATTTCTCTACACCAACAGCAAGACAGAAGAAAGAGATATTAAGGAGTCAATCCCATTTACAATTGCATCCAAAACCATAAGATACCTAGGAATAAACCTAACCAAAGAGACACAGAATCTATACTCAGAAAAAACTATAAAGTACTCATGAAAGAAATTGAGGAGGAAGACACAAAGAAATGGAAAAAATGTTCCATGCTCCTGGATTGGAAGAATAAATATTGTGAAAATGTCTATGCTACCTAAAGCAATCTACACATTTAATGCAATTCCTATCAAAGTACCATCCATCTTTTTCAAAGAAATGGAACAAATAATGCTAAAATTTATATGGAACCAGAAAAGACCTCGAATAGCCAAAGGGAAATTGAAAAAGAAAGCCAACGTTGGTGGCATCACAATTCTGGACTTCAAGCTCTATTACAAAGCTGTCATCATCAAGACAGCATGGTACTGGCACAAAAAACAGACACATAGATCAATGGAACAGAATAGAGAGCCCAGAAATAGACCCTCAAATCTATGGTCAACTAATCTTCGACAAAGCAGGAAAGAATGTCCAATGGAAAAAAGACAGCCTTTTCAATAAATGGTGCTGGGAAAATTGGACAGCCACATGCAGAAAAATGAAATTGGACCATTTCCTTACACCACACACAAAAATAGACTCAAAATGGATGAAGGACCTCAATGTACGAAAGGAATCCATCAAAATCCTTGAGGAGAACACGGGCAGCAACCTCTTCGACCTCTGCCGCAGCAACATCTTCCTAGGAACAACGCAAAAGGCAAGGGAAGCAAGGGAAAAAATGAACTACTGGGATTTCATCAAGATCAAAAGCTTTTGCACAGCAAAGGAAACAGTTAATAAAACCAAAAGACAACTGACAGAATGGGAGAAGATATTTGCAAACGACATATCAGATAAAGGACTAGTGACCAGAATCTATAAAGAGCTTAGCAAACTCAACACCCAAAGAACAAATAATCCAATCAAGAAATGGGCAGAAGACATGAACAGACATTTCTGCAAAGAAGACATCCAGATGGCGAACAGACACATGAAAAAGTGCTCCATATCACTCGGCATCAGGGAAATACAAATCAAAACCACAATGAGATATCACCTCACACCAGTCAGAATGGCTAAAATCAACAAGTCAGGAAATGACAGATGCTGGCGAGGATGCGGAGAAAGGGGAACCCTCCTACACTCTTGGTGGGAATGCAAGCTGGTGCAGCCACTCTGGAAAACAGCATGGAGGTTCCTCAAAATGTTGAAAATAGAACTGCCCTATGACCCAGCAATTGCACTATTAGGTATTTACCCTAAAGATACAAATGTAGTGATCCAAAGGGACACATGCACCCGAATGTTTATAGCAGCAATGTCCACAATAGCCAAACTATGGAAAGAACCTAGATGTCCATCAACAGATGAATGGATCAAGAAGATGTGGTATATATACACAATGGAATACTATGCAGCCATCAAAAGAAATGAAATCTTGCCATTTGCAACAACATGGATGGAACTAGAGCGTATCATGCTTAGCGAAATAAGTCAAGCAGAAAAAGACAACTATCATATGATCTCCCTGATATGAGGAAGTGGTGATGCAACATGGAGGCTTAAGTGGGTAGAAGAATAAATGAAACAAGATGGGATTGGGAGGGAGACAAACCATAAGTGACTCTTAATCTCACAAAACAAACTGAGGGTTGCCGGGGGGAGGGGGTTTGGGAGAAGGGGGTGGGATTATGGACATTGGGGAGGGTATGTGATTTGGTGAGTGCTGTGAAGTGTGTAAACCTGGTGATTCACAGACCGTTACCCCTGGGGATAAAAATATATGTTTATAAAAAAAAAAAGAAAAAAAAAAAAAAAGACAGGACAGAGATCGGGGCGCCTGGGTGGCTCAGTGGGCTAAGCCTCTGCCTTTGACTCAGGTCATGATCCCAGTGTTCTGGGATCGAGCCCCACATCAGGCTCTCTGCTCAGCAGGGAGCCTGCTTCCTCCTCTCTCTCTGCCTGCCTCTCTGCCTACTTGTGATCTCTGTCTGTCAAATAAATAAATAAAAACTTTAAAAAAAAAAAAAAAGGTTAGGAGAATGCTTCAGGGTCCCGGTGCCACCGCCCCATTCCAAGGCCCTCATGGACACAAACACACATTAGACCCATCCTCAGGAATGTCCATTTCAACTCAGCCACCCCGGTTGCTCCCGCAGAGCCATCAGATCTAAACTGTCTTGTCGCTAGGAGACAATTGGAATGCGAGGCGGGCTTCCCAGGCATCCATCCTCGAATGTTGGTCTGGACTCATCCATATGGGATGTCCTGGAGCTGTCCAACAGGTCTCAATTGTCCCGCAGAAGGAATCCTAGAAGGGGGCATCCCACCACTCCCAACGTGGGAAAACCTCCACGGCCTCGAGATTCGGCTCCCTTCATGAAGGGGCCGTCATGAACAGAAAATACAAGCTGAGCCAACGTCTGATCCTCGCTCTGACTTCAGATGCATGAGATATTGCTTCAGATCTTCAGGAAGTACATGCCATGCTCTCGCCCTGAATCCCAAGTCTAGCTTGTGTTCTCAGACTTCCGTCCTCACACTCCTGGCCCCGAAGCCCAAAAGTTTGGCAATTACGGACCATCATTGCAGCACTCTGCCTGCCCTCGAGAAACAAAATATTGCCCAATCAGCTGCCCGGGCATATTAAATGAGAAAAACCTACACGGCACGCGAATGTACCCAAATTATATAGTCTAACCTGGGCAGTAATGCACTGTCTGACACACCCTGAGGCGGGACCTCCTGAGCAACACCCAGACAGCTGACCGCACCCTGAGCCCATAAGACCCGCCGTGGTCTTAGGTCATCATCTCTTCCCTACCTCAGTTTTCAGGCTTCAGAACCTAGACCTTATCTCCAATCACTGCCCAGGGGTGACTGTGATGCAGAAATCAGAACTCTTCCTTACCCATGGCAAGAAACCTTGTGGTTGGCATGTTGTCCAACGTTCAGTGTAGGGGAAACCAGCATTCACCCTGAGGCCCCGCCAATTCTTGAGAGCGACGAGGGCATAAACATGCATTGTAACCCTCTGCGTGAGTCCTGTCCTCTAGTACGTCCTCTCAGTGGCTAGACCATTAGATGCCATAATGGCTTGACATGTCCGTAGGACCCAAATTTAAACCAGATTTCTGGTTGTCCAATCGCCCCTCCCCAGGGCTCTACTTTGGAATCCCTAATTTGGTGGGGTTTGAAAAACAAAACAAAACAACAACAACAAGAACAACAAAAAAGGACTTCTTCCATCCCACAGAATGACCCCAAAGTCTTTGGACGGGGCCAAACCCCCAGAGAGTAAGACTAGTTCATATCCCATGAAGTCACCCGGATATTTCATGACCATGAATGGCACGATATCCAGAGATAAAAACTTGAGCAAGAGCCTCACACTCGCCCTTTTTTTATATCCCGAAGTGTTCTCCTCATGGTCTGTAGATCAGTCCTGCCATACCTATGACCCGAAACATAAGCCGAGTTTGTGTTTTCAGACAACTGTCCAAACAGCCCAGTCCTACACACCCTACAGGCTCAGGCCCCTGGAGCCAAACTGAGGAGTGTACTTGCCCTCTCCAAGGGAATTCTGTGTGCCCATTCTAATGGCCACAACCCTACTAATAGAATAAACTTCCAAAGTCCTTGAGGCCATCCCAATAGTGGTGTCTTCCCAGGACAAACAGGAGCAATCTGAGCCCATCTGAGAACCTACCTGCACTCAGAGTCGTAGACTGATATCCCCAGAGGTAAAAAGGAATGAACAGGCCCCTAAGCCCTAATCGGATCCATTGCTTTGGTTTCCAGGCAACTTCCTCAGAGGCCTGGATATCAGTACCAGCGTATGGCTGTTTTTTGACTCACCCATCAGAACAAAACTCATCTACACATTTGAAACTTGCACGTGGAAAGTGTGTCAAAGCCTCTTTTTAGGAGAACCCTTCAGGGCCCCAGTGCCACCGCTTCATTCCAAGGAATCCATAGACACAAAATCACATTAGGACACATGCACGGGAGAGTCCAATTCAACTCAGCATATTCGGTTGCTCTGAGAGATCCAGCAGATCTAACTTGTCTTGTTGCTAGGAGACAATTGGAATGTGAGGTGGCCTACCCTGCCATCCATCCTTAGAACCCTGCTCAGAATCATTGGCCTGGAGCCAACCAACGGGTCTCAATTTTCCTGCAGAAGAATCTTTGCAGTTGGGAGCTTCTCACAACTCCCATCGTGGAAACCCCCATGGCCTCGTGATACCCGCCCCCCTTCATGA
This sequence comes from Mustela putorius furo, assembly GCF_011764305.1. Lineage (NCBI taxonomy): Eukaryota > Metazoa > Chordata > Mammalia > Carnivora > Mustelidae > Mustela > Mustela putorius. The sequence goes on from NW_025421607.1 coordinate 6,434, forward strand.
AGGGGCCACAGGGACATGAGGTCCAACCTGAGAAATATTCTGATCCTCACTCTGACTTCAGATGCACGAGATCTGGATTCAGGTCTGTATATTGTGCCTGCCATGTCCTCACCCAGAAACCTAAGCCTAGCTTGTTTCCTCAGACTTCCGTCCTCAGACTAATGGCCCACAAGCCCTCCAGTTTGGCAATCCAGAATTACAATGCAGCACTCTGCTTGCCCTCCAGAAGAAAAACATTGCCCTCTGGGGCTACCCAGAATCCCGAAATGAAGATCAACCTGCACGCCACTTGGCTGTACCCAAAATATATAGGCTGACCTGGGCAATAATGCCCTTTCTGACAGAGCCTGAGCCTGGACCTCCTGGCCCCACCCAGACAGCTTGCCGCTCACTGAGCACATAGGACCAGCCATTGCCTTAGGTCGTTATCTCTTCCCAACCTTGGTTTTCAGGATTCAGATCCTAGACCTTATCTCCAATCACTGCCCAAGTTTGAAAATGGTGCAAAAATCAGAACTCCTTCCCAATGGCAAGAACCTTATGGTTGGCTTGTTGTCCAACGTTCAGTGTAGTGGAAACCTGTTTGTCCGATGAGGCCCCGCCATTGCTCGCTGGCCACATAGGTGGCAAACTCACATTGTGACCCACAGCCTTAGCCCAGTCCTCAGGTAAGGCCTCTCAGTGGCTGGATGAAGAGACAGCATATTGGGCTTGCCATGCCCATAGGCCCCAATTATTAACCATAGTTCGGGTTGTCCCTTCATTCTTCCCCAGGGCTCTGCTTTGGTATTCCTCTTTTGGTGGGATACATGATGTAACAACCCTGAAAGGAGTCCTCCATCCAACAGATTGACCAAAAACAATTGGGATCGGGCCAAATCCACAGAGAGGGAGATTCGTCCATGGCCTAAGGCCTCCTCAACATTCCACGGCCATCGCTGAAACAAAATCCAGAGACAAAAGTCTGAGCAAGCGCCTCAGACACGCACTATCTTCATATCCTGAAGATGTCTTCTCATGGTTTGTAGATCGGGCCTGCCATACCTACGTCCCCAAACATAAGCTGAGTTTGTGTTTTCAGACTTCTGTCCTCAAAGTCCTGGGCCACACACCATCCAGGTTGGGGACCCTGGAGCCACACATTAGGACAGTGCCTACCCAATCCATGGGAATTCTGCCCATTCCATTGTCCAAAATCGTACAAATTAGGAGAACCCTCCAAAATCCCTGAGGCCATCCCAATAGTATAGGTCGCCCGGGACAAAACAGGTCAGTCTGTCACCAGCTGAGCATCTACCTCCACTCATACCCTAGATGGATGTCCCCAGAGAAGAAGATTGAACCAGACAGGACCCTAGGCCAAAATCGGATCCATTGCTTTGGTTTACAGGCATGTCTCCTCAAAACCCTGGATTCCAATACCAGCATTGGGGTTTTCCTGAGGCACCCATCAGAACCAAACCTCGTCTCCACAAGGAAACTTGTGCATGGGAGCTATGTCAAAAGCTTAGGAGAATACTTCAGGGTCCCGGTGCCACCGCCCCATTCCAAGGCCCTCATGGACACAAACACACATTAGACCCATCCTAAGGAAAGTCCATTTCAACTCAGCCACCCCGGTTGCTCCCACAGAGCCATCAGATCTAAACTGTCTTGTCACTAGGAGACAATTGGAATGCGAGGCGGGCTTCCCAGGCATCCATCCTCGAACGTCGGTCTGGACTCATCCATATGGGATGTCCTGGAGCTGTCCAACAGGTCTCAATTGTCCCGCAGAAGGAATCCTTGGAGGGGGCATCCCACTACTCCCAACGTGGCTAAACCTCCCCGCTCTCGAGAATCCGCTCCCTTCATGAAGGGGCCGTCATGAACAGAAAATCCAAGCTGAGCCAACGTCTGATCCTCGCTATGACTTCAGAAGCATGAGATATTGCTTCAGATCTTCAGGGGGTACATGCTGTGCCCTCGCCCTGAAACTCAAGTCTAGCTTGTGTTCTCAGACTTCCATCCTCACACTCCTGGCCCCGAAGCCTACAAGTTTGGCAATTCGGGACCATCAATGCAGCACTCTGCCTGCCCTCTAGAAAAAATATATTGCCTAATGAGCTGCCTGGGCACATTAAATGAGAATGAAACTACACGGCACTCTAATGTACCCAAATTATATAGTCTAACCTGGGCAGTAATGCACTGTCTGACACACCCTGAGCCGGGAGCTCCTGAGCAACACCTAGACAGCTGACCGCTCACTGAGCACATCAGACCCGTCATGGCCTTAGGTCATCATCTCTGCACTACCTCAGTTTTCAGGCTTCAGAACCTAGACCTTATCTCCAATCACTTCCCAGGGGTGACTGTGATGCAGTAATCAGAACTCCTGCTTACCCAAGGCAAGAAACCTTGTGGTGCCATGTTGTCCTACGTTCAGTGTAGGAGAAACCAGCATTCACCCTTAGGTCACGCCAATTCTTGAGTGCGACGAGGGCATAAACACGCATTGTGACCCTCAGCGTGATTCCTGACCTCTAGTAAATCCTCTCCGTGGCTGGACCTTTAGATGTCATAATGGGCTTGACATGTCCCTAGGCCCCAAATTTAACCAGGTTTCTGGTTGTCCAGTCACAACTCCCCAGGGCTCTAGTCTGGAATCCCTCATTTGGTGGGACACCTGAGGTTGCAAAACAAAACAAAACAAATCAACAACAACAAAGAAAAAATGGACTTCTTCCTTCCCACAGAATGACCCCAAACTCCTTGGACGAGGCCAAACCCCCAGAGAGTAAGACTCGTGCATTTCCCATGAAGTTACCCGGAAATTTCACGACCATGAGTGACACAATATCTAGAGACAAAAACTTGAGGAAGAGCCTCACACTCGCCCATTTTTCATATCCCAAAATGTTCTCCTCATGGTCTGTAGCTCAGTCCTGCCATACCTATGACCTGAAAAATAAGCCGAGTTTGTGTTTTCAGACAACTGTCCCAACAGCTCTAGCCTACACACCCTACAGCCTCACGCCCCTGAGGCCAAACCTGAAGACTCTGCTTGCCCACTCCAAGGGAATGGTATGTGCCCATTCCAATGGCCACAACCCTACTAAGAGGATAAACCTCCAAATTCCTGAGGCCATCCCAATAGTTGTGGCTTCCCAGGACAAACAGGGGCAATCTGGTCCCATCTGAGCTCCTACTGGCACTCAGACCCATAGACTGATGTCCCCAGAGGTAAAAAGGAATGAAGAGGACCCTAGGCACCTATAGGATCCATTGCTTTGGTTTCCAGGCATCTCTCCTCAGAGGCCTGGATTTCAATAACAGCATATGGCTGTTTCTTGACTCACCCATCAGAACAAATCTCATCTACACATGGGAAACTTGCACGATGGAGCTGTGTGAAAGCCTCACTTTAGGAGAATCCTTCAGTGCCACCGCTTCATTCCAAGGTCTCCATAGACACAAAATCATATTAGGACACATCCACGGGAGAGTCCATTTCAACTCAGCCTCCTCGGTTGCTCCCCCAGATCCAGCAGATCTAACCTGTCTTGTTGCTTGGAGAAAATTGGAATGCGAGGTGGGCTACCCAGCCATCCATCCATAGAACCCTGCTCAGAATCCTAGTCCTAGAGCCAACCGACAGGTCTCAATTGTCCTGCAGAAGAATCTTTGCAGTTGGGAGCTTCTCACAACTCCCATCGTGGGAAAACACACATGGCCTCGTGATCCACCCCCCCCAACAAGAAGGGGCCATCAGGGACAGAATGTCCAACCTGAGCGATCGTCTGATCCTCGCCCTGACTTCGGATGCACGAGATCTCGATTCAGGTCTGTAGATTGTGCCTGCCATATCCTCACCCAGAAAACTAGGCCTAGCTTGGGTTCTCAGACTTCCGTCCTCAGTCTACTGGCCCACAAGCCCTCCAGTTTGGCAATCCAGAACTACAATGCAGCACTATGCCTGCCCTCCAGAAGAAAAACATTGCCCACTGGGGCTACCCAGATACCACAAATGAGGATCAACCGGAGCGCCATTCGGCTGTACCCCAAATATATAGGCTGACCTGGGCACTAATGCCCTTTCTGCGACAGCCTGAGTCTGGACCTCCTGGCCCCACCCAGACAGCTGGCCGCACACTGAGCACATCGGACCCGCCATGGCCTTAGGTCCTCATCTCTTCTCAACCTCGGTTTTTAGGCTTCAGAACCTAGACCTTATCTCCAATCACGGCCCTGGTTTGAAAATGATGCTGATATCAGTACTCTTTCCCCATGGCAAGAAACCTTGTGGTTGGCATGTTGTCCAACAATCAGTGTAGTTGAAACCAGTGTGGCCCATGAGTCCCCACCCATGCTGGCGGGCCACATTGGTCACAAACACACATTGTGACCCTCAGCCTGAGCCCAGTCCTCAGGTAAGGCCTCTCAGTGGCTGGATGGAGAGACAGCATATTTGTCTTGCCATGCCCCGAGGCCCCCTATTTTTTAACGTAGATCGGGTTGTCCCTTCACTCTTCCTCAGGGCTCTGCTTTGGAATTCCTCTTTTGGTGTGACACCTGAGGTATCAAACCTGAAAGGAGTCCTCCCATCCCACATATTGACGAAAAACAATTGGGATCGGGCCAAATCCACAGAGAGCAAGTTTCGTCCATGGCCCATGAGGCCTCCCCAACATTCCACGGCCATCGCTGATACAAAAGCCAGATTCATAAGACTGTGCACGTGCCTCAGACTCGCTCATTCTGCATATCCTGAAGAGCTCTTCAGATATGAACCTACACGGCACTCGAATGCACCCAAAATATATAGTCCAACCTGGGAACTAATGCACTGTCTGACAACCTGCGCAAGGACCTCGTGACCAACACCCAGAGAGCTGACCGCACACTGAGCACATCAGACCCGCCATGGCCTTAGGTCATCATCTCTTCCCTACCTCAGTTTTCAGGCTTCAGAACCTAGACCTTAACTCCAATCACTGCCTTGGGGTGAGTTTGATGCAGAAATCAGAACTCTTCCTTACCCATGGCAAGAAACCTTGTGGTTGGCATGTAGTCCAATTTCAGGGTAGGAGAAACCAGCATTCTCCCTGAGGCCCGCCCATTCTTGAGTGCGACGAGGGCATAAAAACACATTGTGACCCTCAGCGTGAGTCCTGTCCTCTAAGACGTCCTCTCAGTGGCTGGACCATCATATGTCATAATGGGCTTGACATGTCCCTAGGGCCCAATTTTTAACCAGATTTCTGGTTGTCCACTCGCCCCTCCCCAGGGCTCTACTCTGGAATCCCTCATTTGGTGGGACACCTGAGGTTGAAAAACAGAACAAAACAAATTAACAACAACAGAACAACGGACTTCTTCCATCCCACAGAATGACTGAAAACTCTTTGGAAGTGGCCAAACCCCCAGAGAGTAAGACTTGTCCATTTCCCATGATGTCACCCGGAAATTTCACGACCATGATTGACACGATATCCAGAGACAAAAACTTGAGCAAGAGCCTCACACTAGCCCTTTTTTCATATCCCGAAGAGTTCTCCTCATGGTCCGTAGATCAGTCCTGCCATACCTATGACCCGAAACATAAACCGAGTTTGTGTTTTCAGACAACTGTCCAAACAGCCCTGGCCTACACACCATACAGGCTCAGGCCCCTGGAGCCAAACCTCAGGACTGTCCTTACCCTCTCCATGGGAATTGTATGTGCCCACTCCAATGGCCACAACCCTACTAATAGGATAAACCTCCAAAATCCCTGAGACCATCCCAATATTTGTGGCTTCCCAGGACAAACAGGCGCAATCTGGGCCCATCTGAGCACCTACTGGCACTCAGACCCATAGACTGATGTCCCCAGAGGTAAAAAGGAACGAAGAGGACCCTAGGCACCTATCGGATCCATTGCTTTGGTTTCCAGGCATCTCTCCTCAGAGGCCTGGATTTCAATAACAGCATATGGCTGTTTCTTGACTCACCCAACAGAACAAATCTCATCTACACATGGGAAACTTGCACGATGGAGCTGTGTGAAAGCCTCTCTTTAGGAGAACCCTTCAGGGCCCCAGTGCCACCGCTTCATTCCAAGGTCATCATAGACACAAAATCGTATTAGGACGCATCCACGGGAGAGTCCATTTCAACTCAGCCTCCTCGCTTGCTCCCCCAGATCCAGCAGATCTAACCTGTCTTGTTGCTTGCAGACAATTGGAATGTGAGGTGGGCTACCCAGCCATCCATCCTTAGAACACTGCTCGGAATCCTAGTCCTGGAGCCAACCGATAGGTCTCAATTGTCCTGCAGAAGAATCTTTGCAGTTGGGAGCTTCTCTCAACTCCCATCGTGGGAAAACACACATGGCCTCGTTATCCACCCCCCCTTCAAGAAGGGGCCATCAGTGACGGAATGTCCAACCTGAGCGATCGTCTGATCCTCGCCCTGACTTCAGATGCACGAGATCTCGATTCAGGTCTGTAGATTCTGCCTGCCATATCCTCACCCAGAAACGTAGGCCTAGCATGGGTTCCCAGACTTCCGTCCTCAGACTACTGGCCCACAAGCCCTCCAGTTTGGCAATCCAGAACTACAATGCAGCACTCTGCCTGCCCTCCAGAAGGAAAACATTGCCCTCTGGGGCTACCCAGAAACCACAAATGAGGATCAACCGGAACGCCATTCGGCTGTACCCCAAATATAAAGGCTGACCTGGGCACTAATGCCCTTTCTGCGACAGCGTGAGCCTGGACCTCCTGGCCCCACCCAGACAGCTGGCCGCACACTGAGCACATCGGACCCGCCATGGCCTTAGGTCGTCATCTCTTCTCAACCTCGATTTTCAGGCTTCAGAACCTAGACCTAATCTCCAATCCCGGCCCAGGTTTGAAAATGATGCAGACATCAGAACTCTTTCCCCATGGCAAGAAACCTTGTGATTGGCATGTTGTCTAAGGTTCAGTGTGTTTGAAACCAGTGTGGCCCATGAGGCCCCGCCCATGTTTGCGGGCAACATTGGTCACAAACACACATTGTGACCCTCAGCCTGAGCCCAGTCCTCAGGTAAGGCCTCTCAGTGGCTCGATGGAGAGACAGCATATTGGGCTTGCCATGCCCTTGGCCTCAATTTTTAACCATAGTTCGGGTTGTCCCTTCACTCTTCCCCAGGGCTCTGCTTTGGAATTCCTCTTTTGGTGTGACACCTGAGGTAACAAACCTGAAAGGAGTCCTCCCATCCCACAGATTGACAAAAAACAATTGCGATTGGACCAAATCCACAGAGAGCAAGATTCGTCCATGGCCCATGAGGCCTCCCCTACATTCCACGGCCATCGCTGATACAAAATCCAGAGACAAAAGCCCGAGCACGTGCCTCAGACTCGCTCATTCTTCATATCCTGAAGAGTTCTTCAGATAAGAACTTACACGGCACTCGAATGCACCCAAAATATATAGTCTAACCTGGGCACTAAGGCACTGTCTGACAAACTGAGCCCGGACCTCGTGACCAACACCCAAACAGCTGACCGCACACTGAGCACATCAGACCCGCCGTGGCCTTAGGTCATCATCTCTTCCCTACCTCAGTTTTCAGGCTTCAGAACCTAGACCTTATCTCCAATCACTGCCCAGGGGTGACTGTGATGCAGAAAGCAGAACTCTTCCTTACCCATGGCAAGAAACCTTGTGGTTGGCACGTTGTCCAACGTTCAGTGTAGGAGAAACCAGCATTCACCCTGAGGCCCCGCCCATTCTTGAGTGCGACGAGGGCATAAACACGCATTGTGACCCTCAGCGTGAGTCCTGTCCTCTAGTACGTCCTCTTGGTGGCTGGACCATTAGATGTCATAACGGGCTTGACATGTCCCTAGGACCGAATTTTTAACCAGATTTCTGGTTGTCCAGTCGCCCCTCCCCAGGGCTCTACTCTGGAATCCCTCATTTGGTGGGACACCTGATGTTGAAAAACAAAACAAAACAAATCAACAACAACAGAACAACGGACTTCTTCCATCCCACAGAAGGACCCCAAACTCTTTGGAAGGGGCCAAATCCCCAGAGAGTAATACTCTTCCATTTCCCATGATGTCACCCGGAAATTTCACGACCATGATAGACACGGTATCCAGAGACTAAACCTTGAGCAAGAGCCTCACACTCGCCCTTTTTTCATATCCCGAAGATTTCTCCTTATGGTCTGTAGATCAGTCCCGCCATACCTATGACCTGAAACATAAGCCGAGTTTGTGTTTTCAGACAACTGTCCAAACAGCCCTGGCCTACACACCCTACAGGCTCAGGCCCCTGAAGCCAAACCTGACGACTGTGCTTGCCCTCTCCAATGGAATTGTATGTGCCCATTACAATGGACACAACCCTGCTAAGAGGATAAACCTCCAAAGTCCCTGAGGCCATCCCAATATTTGTGTCTTACCAGGACAAACGGGGGCAATCAGGGCATATCTGAGCACCTACCTGCACTCAGACCCGTAGACTGATGCTCCCTGAGGTAGAAAGGAATGAACAGACCCCAAGGCACCTATCGGATCCATTGCTTTGGTCTCCAGGCATCTCTCCTCAGAGGCCTGGATTTCAATAACAGCATATGGCTGTTTCTTGAATCACCCATCAGAACAATCTCATCTACAGTTGGGAAACTTGAAGATGGAGCTGTGTGAAAGCCTCTATTTAGGAGAACCCTTCAGGGCCCCAGTGGAACCGCTTCATTCCAAGGTCTCCATAGACACAAAATCATGTTAGGACACATCCTCGGGAGAGTCCATTTCACTTCAGCCTCCTCGGTTGCTCCCCCAGTTCCAGCAGATCTAACCTGTCTTGTTGCTTGGAGACAATTGGAAGACGAGGTGGGCTACCCAACCATCCATCCTTAGAACTTTCCACGGAATCGTTGTCCTGGAGACAACCAACAGGTCTCAATAGTCCTGCAGAATTATCTTTGCAGTTGTGAGCTTCTCACAACTCCGATTGCGGGAAAACCCCCATTGCCTAGTGATCGACCCCCCTTTCAAGAAGGGGTCTACAGGGACAGAATTTCCCACCAGAGCGATCGTCTGATCTTCGCCCTGACTTCAGATGCACAAGATCTCGATTCAGGTCTGTAGATTATGCCTGCCATATCCTCACCCAGAAACCTAGGCCTTGCTTTGTTTCTCAGACTTCATCCTCAGACTACTGGCCCATAAGACCTCCAGTTTGGCAATCTAGAACTACAATGCAGCACTCTGCCTGCCCTCCAGAAGAAAAACATTGCCCTCTGGGGCTACCCAGAAACCACAAATGAGGATCAACCTGCACGCCATTCAACTGTACACCAAATATATAGGCTGACCTGGGCACTAATGCCCTTTCTGACAAAGCCTGAGCCTGGACCTTCTGGCCTCACCCAGACAGCTGGCCGCACACTGAGCACATGGGACCCACCATGGCCTTATGTAGTCATCTCTTCTCAACGTCAGTTTTCAGGCTTCAGAACCTAGACCTTATCTCCAATTACGGCCCGGGATTGAAAATGATGCAGAAATCAGAACTCTTTCCCCATGGAAGGAAACCTTGTGGTTGGCATGTTGTCCAAGGTTCAGTGTCGTTGAAACCAGTGTGGCCCATGAGGCCCGCCCATGTTTCCGGGCCACATAGGTCACAAACACACATTGTGACCCTCAGCCTGAGCCCAGTCCTCAGGTAAGGCCTCTCAGTGGCTGGATGGAGAGACAGCATATTGGGCTTGCCATGCCCCTAGGCCTCAATTTTTAACCATAGTTCGGGTTTTCCCTTCACTCTTCCCCAGGGCTCTGCTTTGGAATTCGCCTTTAGGTGGGACACCTGAGGTAACAAACCTGAAAAGAGTCCTCCCATCCCACAGATTGACGAAAAACAATTGGGATTGGGCCATATCGACAGAGAGCAAGATTCGTCCCAGGACCATGAGGCCTCCCCAACATTCCACGGCGATCGCTGATACAAAATCCAGAGACGATAGCCTGAGCACGAGCCTCAGACTCGCTCATTCTTCATATCCTGAAGAGTTCTTCAGATAAGAACCTACACGGCACTCTAAGGCATCCAAAATATATAGTTAACCTGGGCACTAATGCACTGTCTGACAACCTGAGCCCGGACCTCGTGACCAACACCCAGACAGCTGACCTCACACTGAGCACATCAGACCCGCCATGGCCTTAGGTCATCATTTCTTCCCTACCTCAGTTTTCAGGCTTCAGAACCAAGACCGTATCTCCAATCACTGCCCAGGGGTGACTGTGATGCAGAAATCAGAGCTCTTCCTTACCCATGGCAAGAAACCTTCTGGTTGGCATGTTGTCCAACGTAAAGTGTAGGAGAAACCATCATTCACACTGAGGCCCCGCCCATTCTTGAGTACGACGAGGGCATAAACACGCATTGTGACCCTCAGCGTGAGTCCTGTCCTCTAGTATGTCCTCTCAGTGGCTGGACCATTAGATGTCATAATGGGCTTGACATGTCACTAGTCCCCAAATTTTAACCAGATTTCTGGTTGTCCAGTCGCCCCTCCCCAGGGCTCTACTCTGGAATCCCTCATTTGGTGGGAAACCTGAGGTTGAAAAACAAAACAAAACAAATCAACAACAACAGAACGACGGAATTTTTCCATCCCAAAGAATGATCCCAAACTCTTTGGAGGGGCCAAACCCTCAGAGAGTAATACTCTTCCATTTCCCATCATGTCAACCAGAAATTTCACGACCATGAGTGATACCATATCCAGAGACAAAAACTTGAGCAAGAGCCTCACACTCGCCCTTTTTTCATATCCCGAAGAGTTCTCCTCATGGTCTGTAGAACAGTCCTGCTATACCTATGACCCGAAACATAAGCCGAGTTTGTGTTTTCAGACAACTGTCCAAACAGCCCTGGCCTACACACCCTACAGGCTCAGGCCCCTGGAGCCAAACATGAAGACTGGGCTTGCCCTCTCCAAGTTAATTGTATGTGCCCATTCCAATGGCCACAGCCCTACTAATAGGATAAACCTCCAAAGTCCCTGAGGCCATCCCAATATTTGTGGCTTCCCAGGACAAACAGGGGCAATCTGGGCCCTTCTGAGCACCTACCGTCACTCAGACCCGTAGACTGATGTCCCCAGAGGTTAAAAGGAACGAACAGACCCATAGGCTCTTATCGGATCTATTGCTTTGGTTTCCAGGCATCTCTCTTTAGAGAACCTTAGAACCCTTAGAACCCTGCTCTTGCGTCGTTCCTTATGGGGCATACTTGATCCATCCAACAGGTGTCGACTATCCCAAAGGAGTCCTTATTCATGGACCACCTCACAACTCATATCATGGAAAGCTTCCAAGGTCACATGATGCCCCCAATCTTCATAAAGTCGAATATGGAAATAAACTCCGACCTGAGCCACAGCTGATCTTCGCCTTGACTTCAGTTGCAGGAGATCTTGATTAAGCTCTTCAGAGTGCACCTGCTGTGCCCTCTCCCCAAAACCTAAGCATATCTAGTGTTCTCAGACTTCCGTCCTCACTCTCCGGGACCACACGCCCTCCATTTTGGGATTTCCAATGACACAGTGCTGCACTCTGCCTGCCCTCTAGAAGAAAAACTTTGCCCTATGGGTCTACCCAGAAACCTCAAATGAGGATAAACCTGCATGCCACTCAACTGTACACCAATTATATAGTCTAGCCTGTGCACTAATGCCCTGTCTGACACAACCTGAGGCCTGAATTCCCAACCGACACCCAGACAGCTTGCCGTACACTGAGAACATCTGAACCGCCATGGCCTTAGGTAGCCATCTCTTTCCAACCTGGTTTTCTGGCTACAGAAACCTAGACCTTTTCTCTGCTCATTTCCCATAGGTTAACGTGATGCAGAAATCATAACTCCTCCTTCCCTCTTGCCAGAATCTTGTGGTTGGCATCTTATCCAAAGTTCAGTGTAGGACCCCTGTAGGGCCTACAGGAGTAGTAGGAGGGCCCCTGAGGGTAGTGTAGGGTCCCTGAGGCCCTGCCCATGCTTAAGAGCTGCGGTGGGCACAAACACAGATTGGGACACTCAGTTTGAACCCTGTCCTCAAGTAAAGCCTCTCAGTGGCTGGACCATGAGCCCGCATATGGGGCCTGCCATGCCCCAAGTCACCCAATCTTAACCAGAGGTAGAGACATCTAGTCACCCCTACTCAGGGCTCTGCTCTAGAATCCCTCTTTGGTGGGACATTTGAGGTAAGTAAACACAAAGGATTCCTCCCACCCACAGAATGACCCCAATCACTTGGGATCAGGACATCCCCAGAGAGAAAGACTCCTCCATGTCCCATGAGGCCAGCCCGACATTCCACGGCCACTATTGACACAAAATCCAGAGACATAAGCCTCACCCTTAGGTCATAGCCCAAAAAATTCTCCTCATAGTCTGTAGATCGGGCCTGCCATACCTACTTCCCCAAACCGTGTTTTCACACTTCTATCCTGACATCCCTGTCCAACACACCCTCCAGGCTGAGGCCCCTGGAGCCACACCTCAGGACTTTGCCTGCCCTCTCCAAGGAAATTCTTCCCATTCCATTGGCCACAACCCTACAGATTAGGAGAAACCTCCAAAGTCCCAGAGGCCATTCCAATAGTGTAGGCAGCCCAGTACAAAGAGGGGTGATCTGTCACAAGCTGAGCAACGACCTCAACTCACCCGTAGACAGATATCCCAAGAGAAAGGTATTAAACTGGACAGGCCCCTAGAACGTAATGGGTTCCATTGCTTTTGTTTCTAAGCATCACTCCTCAGAGGCCTGTTTTCCAATACCATCTTATGGGGGATTCCAGAGATACCAATCAGAACAAATCTTGTCTCCACATGGGAAACTTATCCTTTGGAGCTCTGTAAAAACCTCCAGTTAGGAGAAACCTTCAGGTAACCGGAGTCACCGCCCTATTCCACGGTCTCCATGGACACAAACCCGCATTATGACCATTCGGCAGGAGAGTACATTTCAACTCAGCCCCGTTGATTACTCCCCCAGAGCCAGAATATCAAACCTGCCTTGTCGCTAGGAGACAACTGGAATGCAAAGCAGACTCTCTAGGCATCCATCGTTGGAATCCTGCTCTGGCGCCGTTCCATATGGGATGTCCTGGGAGCCTTCCAACAGGTCTTGACTGTCCTGCAGAAGGAATCCTTGCAGATTGGAGCATCTCACAACTCCTATCGTGGGAAAACCTACATGGCCTCATGAGATGCTCCCCTTTATAAAGGGGCCATCATGGACAGAAACTCCAACCTGAGCCAACTTCTGATCCATTGCTTTGGTTTCTATGTATCTCTCCTCAGAGGCCTGGTTTCCAGTATCAGAATATGGGGATTTCCTATGGAAACAATCAGAACAGATCTCATCTCCACATGAGAAACTTGATCTTTGGAGCTGTGTCAATACCTCAGGTTAGGAGGATCCTTCAGGGCGCTGGCAGCATGGCCCAATTCCAAGGTCTCCAAGGACACAAACTTATATTATGATCCATCCTCATGTGAGCCCATTTCAAATCAGCCCCCTCGGCTGCTAACCCAGAGTCAGCAGATCAAACCTGCCTTGTCACTAGGAGACAGTTGGAATGCGAGGTGGGCTTCCCAGGCATCCATCCTTAGAACCCTGCTCTGGAGAATTTCTTTACGGGATGTCTTGAATCCAACCAACCTGTCTAGACTGTCTCACAGAATGAATCCTTGTGGTTTGAAGCATCACACAATCCCACTGTGAGAAAACCTCCATTTCCTCATGATGCCCCACACCTTCATAAATGGGCCATCATGGACAGAAACTCCATCCTAAGCCAAAGTCTGATCCGCGCCCTGAATTCAGAAGCACGAGATCTCGATTCAGCACTTGAGAGTGTGCCTGCTGTGCCCTCGCCCCGAAACCTAAGCCTAACTTGTGTTCTCAGACTCCCTTCTTCACAATCCTGGCAACACCCCTCCAGTTTGGCAATTCTGGAGACACAATGCAGCAGTCTGCCTGCCCTCCAGAAGAAAAATGTTGCCCTATAGGGCTAACCAGAAACACCAAATGAGTAACAACCTGCATGCCACTCGACCATACCCCAATTATACAATCTAGCCTGTGCACTAAAGCCCTGTCTGACACAGCCTGAGGGCAGACCTCTAGTCCAACACCCAGACAGCTGGCCGTACACTGAGCATATCAAACCCACAATGGCTTTCGGCCATCATCTCTACCCACCTAAGTTTTCACCTTCAGAACCTAGACTATCTCCACTCACTGCTCAGGAGTGAACGTGATACAAGAATCAGAACTTCTCCTTCGCCATGGCAAGAAACCTTGTGGTTGGCATGTTGTCCAACGTTCATTGTAGGAGAAAGCAGCATGGACTATGAGGCCCCACCTATCCCTGAGGGCTACAATTTGCACAAACACACATTGTGACCCTCAGCGTGAGCCCTATCCTCATGTAAAGCCTCGTAGTGACTGGAACAACAGCCCACATATGGGGCTTGCCAAGCCCCTATTCCCCCAATCTCAACCAGAGTTAGAGATGTCTAGTCACCCCTACTCAGGGCACTGCTCTGGAATCCCTCTTTGGTGGGACACCTGAGGTAAAATAAAAAATACAGAAATGAATCTTCCCATCCACAGAATGTTCCCAACCACTTGGGATCAGGCCAAATCACCAGAGAAAGACTTCTCCATGGCCCTTGAGGACACCCCGACATTCCACGGCCACCGTAGGCACAAAATCCAGAGACAAAAGCCTGAGCAAACGCCACATACTCGCCCTTTGTTCATAGCCCGGAAAATTCTCACGGTCTGTAGATCGAGCCTTCATACATACATCCCCAAACCTAAGCTGAGTTTGTGTTTTCAGACTTCTGTCCCCACAGTCCTGGCCCACACACCATCCAAGCTGGGGCCCCTGGAGCCACACCTGAGGACTGTGGCTTCCCTCTCCAGGGGAATTCTGCCATTTCCATTGGCCACAACCCTATAGATTAGGAGAAACCTCCAAACTCCCCGAGGCCATCCCAATAGTGTTGGCTGCCCAGGACAAACAGGGATGATCTTTCACAAGTTAGGAAACTACCTCCACTCAGACCCAGAGACAGATATCCCCATAGAATAAGATTGAACTGGACAGGCACTTAGGCCCTAATCAGATCCATTGCTTTTGTTTCCAGGCATCTCTCTTCAGAGGCCTGGTTACCAATACCAGCATATGGGGGATTACTGAGGCACTCATAGAAAAATCTCGTCTCCACATAGGAAATGTACTCTTTGGAGCTCTATAAAAACCTCTGTTTAGGAGAATCTTTCAGGGCCCCGGATCAAGCGCCCCATTCCAAGGTCTCCATGGACTTAAACCCACATTATGATCTATCCTCGGTTGAGTCCATGTCAACTCATCCCCCTTGGTTTCTCGCCCAAGGCCTGCAGATCAAACCTGCCTTGTTGCTAGGAGACAACTAGAATGGGAGGCGGGCTGCCCAGGCAACCATCCTTAAAACCCTACTCTGGAGTCGTTCCATATGGGACATCCTAGAGCCATCCAACAGGTCTCAAGTGTCCCACAGAAGGAATCTTTGAAGTCTGGTGCATCTCACAACTCCCATTGTGGGAAAATCTTCATGGCCTCTTGAGACGCTCCACTATATAAAGGGGCCATCATGGACAGAAACTCCAACCTGAGCAAACCTCTGATATTCGCCCTGGCTTCAGGTGCATGAGATCTTGATTCAGCTCTGCAGAGTGTGCCTTCTGTGCCCTCACCCCAAAAACTAAGCCTAGCATGTGTTCTCAGACTACCGTGCTCACACCCCTGGCCCAAAAGCCCTACAGTTTTGCAATACTGGGGCCACAATGCAGCACTCTTCCTGCCCTCCAGAAGAAAAACGTTGACTTATGGAGCTACCTAGAAACCCGAATGAGGATCAACTGAACGCCACTCGACTGCACCGCAAATACACAGTCTACCCTGTCTAATGCCCTGTCTGACACAGCATGAGACCACACCTCCAGACCTACGCTCAACAGCTAGCCACACACTGAGCTCATTGTACCCATCAGGTCGTTAGGTCTTCATCTATTCGAACCTCGGTTTTCGGGTTTCAGAACCTAGACCTAAACTCCAATCACTTTCCAGGGGTGAACGTGATGCAGAAATCACAACTCTTCCTTCGCCATGGCCGGAAACCTTGTGGTTGGCATATTCTCCAACGTTCAGTGTAGGAGAATCCAGCGTGGCCCATGAGGCCCTTCCCATGATTGAGGGCCTTGTTGGGCACAAATAGGCATTGTGACCCTCAGCATGAGCCCTGTCCTCAAGGAAGACCTCTCAGTGTCTGAATCAAGAGCCCACATATTGGACTTGCCATGCCCCTAGGCCCCAAAACTTAAAACAGAGGGGGGTTATCCAGTTGTCCCTCCCAAGGACTCTGCTCTGGAATCCCTCTTTTATTGGCACACATGAGGTACATAAAATAAAATAAAAAACAGAAAGGACTCCTTCCATCCCACAGAATGTACCTAAACTCTTGGGATTGGGTCAAATCCTCAGAGAAGGAAAGCCGTCCACAACCCATGAGTCCACGCCAGCATTCGACACACATTGTTGACACAAATCAAGAGACAAAACCTGAGTAAGCACCTCAAACTCACCCTTTTTCATATACCGAAGTGTTATCACGGTTTGTAGATTGGGCGTGCCATACCTGTGTCCCCAATCCTAAGCGGAGTTTGTGTTTTCAGACTTCTGTCCCCACAGGCCTGGCCCACACACCCTCAAGGCTGGGCCCCTAGAGCCAAACTCAGAACTGTGCCTGCCCTCTCCAGGGGATTTCTGCCCATTCCATTGGCCACAACCCTATAGATTACGAGAAACTCCAAAGTCCCGAGGCCATTCCAATTATTATAGGCTGCCCAGGACAAAAGGGGCGATCTGACACAAGCTGAGCATCTACCTCCCCACAGATCCGTAATCACGTATCTCCAGGAACGAGATTGAACCGGACAGGCACCTGGGCCCTAATCATATCCATTGCTTTTGTTTCCAGGCATCTCTCCTCAGAGGCCTGGTTTCCAATACCAGCATATGGGAGATTCCTTAGGCACTCATCAAAACAATTCTCTTCTCTACATAGGAAACACACTCTTTAGAGCTCCATCAAAACCTCCGGATATGAACATCCCTCAAGGCCCCGGATCAAGCACCCCATTCCAAGGTCTCCATGGACACAAATGCACATTATGACCCATCCTCAACTCACCCATTTCAACACACCCGCCTCGGTTACTCCCCTAGATCCAGCAGATCGAACTTGCCTTGGCGCTATGAGACACCTGGAATGGGAGGCAGGCTGCCCAGGCATCCATCCTTAGAACCCTGCTCTGGATAACTTCCTTATGGGATGTCCTGGAGCCATCCAGCAGGTCTCGACTGTCCCACGGAAGGAATCATTGCGGTTTGGAGCATCTCACAATTCCCATCGTGGGAAAACCTCCATGGCCTCGTGACACCCTCCCCTTCATGAAGGGGCCGTCATGGACAGAAACTCCAACCTGAGCCAACGTCTGATCCTAGCTCTGTCTTCAGGTACATGGGATCTCGAATCATCTCTGCAGAGGGTTCCTGCCGTCACCTCACCTCGAAATCGAAGTCAGACTTGTGTTCTCAGAATTTTTTCCTCACACTCCTGGCCCACAAGCCTTCCAGTTTTGGGAATTCTGGAGCCACTATGTGGCACTGTGTCTTCCTTCCAGAAGAAAAACGTTGCCCTCTGGGGCTACCCAGTAACCACAAATGAGTACCAACCTGCACGAAACTCGACTGCACCCCAATGATACAGTCTAGCCTGGGCACTATTTCCCTGTCTGCCACAGCCTGAGCCTGCACCTCCCAACCCACACTCAAAGGCTGGCCGAACACTGAGCACATAAGACACACCATGGCCTTAGGTCTTCATCTCTTCCCAACCTCAGTTTTCAGGCTTCAGAACCTAGACCTTAAATCCAATCACAGTCCAGGAGTGAAAGTGTTGCAGAAATTAGATCTCCTTCTTCCCCATGGCCAGAAAACTTGTGGTTGCCATATTGTGCAACGTTCAGTGTAGGAGAAACCAGCATGGTACATTAGGCCACGCCCTGACTTGAGGGGCTCCTTGGTCACAAAAACACATTGTGAAACTCAATGTGAGCCCTATGCTCAAGGAAGGCCTCTCAGTGTCTGGACCATGAGCCCACATATGGGGCTTGCCATGTTCTTAGGTCCCAATGTTAACCAGAGTTCTGGTTGTCCAGTCGCCCCTCCCCAGGACTCTGCTGTGGAATCCCTCTTTTGGTGGTCCACCTGAGGTAAAAAAAAAAAAAAAAACAGAAAGGCCTCCTCCCTTCCCACAGAATGACCCCAAACTCTTGGGATTGGGTCAAATCCCCAGAAAGGGTGCCTCATCGATGGCCCATGAGGACACCCGGACATTCCATGGCAATCGGTGACACATATCCAGAAAAAAATAAGCATGCAAGCACCTCACTTTCGCCCTTTGTTCATATCCCGAAGAGTTCTCCTCACGGTCTATATATCGGGCCGGCCATACCTACAGACCCAAACCTAAGTGGAGTTTGTGTTTTCAGACTTTTGTCCAAATAGCCCTGGACCACACACGCTCCACACTTGGTTCCCTGGAGCCACACCTCAGGACTGTGCTTCCCTTTCTAGAGAATTCTTCCCATTCCATTGGCCACAACCTTGCAAATTAGGAAAAACCTCCAAAGTTACCGAGGCCATCCCAATAGTGTAGGCCGCCCAGGACAAACAGGTGTGATCTCAAACCAGCTGAGCAACTACCTCCACTCAGACAAAAGATGTCCAGAGAAGAATATTGAACCGACAGGCCCCTAGGCCCTAATCAGATCCATTGCTTTGGTTTCCAGGCATCTCTCCTCAGAGGCCTCATTTCCAATACCAGAAAATGATGGTTTCCTGGGGCACCAATAAGAAAAAATCTCGTCTCCCCATGGAAAACTTGCTCATTGGAGCTTTGTTATAACCTCTGGTTAGGAGAATCCTTCAGGACCCTGGTGCCACTGCCCCATACCAAGGTCTCAATGGACTCAAACCAACATTAAGACCATCCTCAGGAAAGTCCATTTCAACTCATTTAAGACCATCCTCAGGAAAGTCCATTCCAACTCAGCCCCCTCTGATGCTACCCCAAGCCAGCAGATCAAACGTTTCTTGTTGCTAGGAGACAATTGGAATTGAGGCTGTCTGCCCAGGCATCCATACTTAGAACCCTGTTCTGGAAAAATACCTTAGGAGACGTCCTGGAGCCATCCAACAAATCTTAATTGTCCCACAGAAGGAATCCTTGCGGTTTGGAGCATCTCACAACTCTAATAGTGGGAAAACCCCATAGCCTCATAATGCCCCCCCTTCATGAAGGGGCCAAAATGGACAGAAACTCCAACCTGAGACAAAGTCTGATCCTCGACCTGACTTCGGACTCATGAGATCTCAATTCAGCTCTGCAGAGTGTGCCTGCCATGTCCATTCCCCGAAACGTAAGCCTAGCTTGTCTTCTCAGACTTCCGTCCTCACTCTCTTGGCCCACAAGCCCTCCAGTTTGGGAATTCTGAAGCCACAATGCAGTACTCTGCCTGCCCTCCAGAAGAAAAACTTTGCCCTATGCTGCTAATAAGAAACCTCAAATGATTATCTATTGCATGCCACTCGACTGTAAAGCAATTATACAGCCTACCCTGAATACTAATGCCCTGTCTGGCACAGCCTGAGACAAGACATCCCAAACGACTGTGGTCCAACCTGGACACAAGGGACCCGCTATGGCTGTAGTTCGTCATCTCTTCCGAACCTCGGTTTTCAGGCTTCAGAACCTAGACCTTATATCCAATCACTTGCCAGGGGTGAACGTGATGCATAATTTAGAATTCCTCCTTCCCCATGGCCAGAAATCTTGTGGTTGACATGTTGTCCAACGTTCAATGTGGGAAAACCTGCATTGTCGGAAAGGCCACGCCAGTGCTTGAGGGCCGCCTAGGGCACAGACATGCATTGTGACCTGTAGCGTGAGTCCCGTATTAAAGTAACGCCTCTCCGTGGCTGGACCAAGATTCTGCATATGGGGCTTGTCCTATCCATAGGCCCCCAGGCTTAACCAGAGAGCGAGTATTCCAGTTGTCAGTACCCACTGCTATGCTCCAGAATCCCTCTACTGGGGGGACACATGAAGCAGAAAACAGGACTCTTCCCTTCCCACAAATGACCCCAAACTCTTGGGGGCTGGACAAACTACCAGAGAGGGAGACTTCTACGACCCATGAGGCAACTCCTACATTAAACGGCCATTGTGGACAAAATATCCAGAGACAAAAGACTGAGCGACTGCCTCCCTCTCACCCTTCTTTCATATCCAGAGGAGCTCCCCTCACGGACTGTAGATCAGGCCTGCCATAACCTCGGCCCCAAACCTGAGCTGAGTTTGGGTTTTTGGATGTCTGTCTGCACAGCCGTGGCCCACACCGCCTCCAGGCTGGGGTCACTGGAGCCACACCCCAGAACTGTGCCTGCTCCCTCCTAAGAAACTGCCCGTTCCATTGGCCACAACTCTACAAAATAGTAGAAACCTCAAGGTCCCCAAGGACATCCCACTACCGCAAGCCGCACTGGACAAACAGGGGCATTATGACACCAGCTGAGCAACTACTACCTCCATGCAGACTCACAGACTGATATCCGCAGAGACAGAAGATTGAACCAGACAGGCCCCTAGGCCCTATTATGAACTCTTGCTTTGGTGTCCAGGTATCACTCCTCAGAGGCCTGGGTTCGAAGACCAGCATATGGGGCTATCCTGAGGCACCAGACAGAACACCTCTCATCTCCACATGGGAAGCTTCCTTGTTGGAGTTGTGTCAAACCCTTCGGGTTGGAGAATCCTGCAGAGTCCCTTAGCTACTGCCACATTCCAAGGTCTCCATGGCCACCAACCCACATTATGACTCATCCTCAGGAAAGTCCATTTAAACTCAGCCTTCTGGGTAGCTCACCCAAGAGCCCGCAGATTGAGCGTGCCTTGTCTCGACCAGGCAATGGGAAGGTGAGTTGGCGTTTCTCGGCATCCATGCTTAGGCGCCTGCTCTCGAGTCTTTCTGTATGGGGCATCCTGGAACCATCCAATAGTACTCGACTGTCCTGAAGAAGGAAACTTTGAAGTTTGGAGCAGCTCACAACTCCCAGAGTAGGGAAACCTCCTTGGCCTCATGACGCCCCCACCCCCTTCAGGAAGGGGCTGTCATGGACACAAACTCCAGCTTTAGGCAACATCTGATACTGCCCTTACCTCTGATGCAGGAGATCTCGATTCAGCCTCTGCACAGTGGGCCCAAACTTCGTGCTACCTTGTGTTTTCAGACTTCCTTCCTCACACTCCTGGCAAACATGTCCTCAAGACTTGGAATTCTGGAACCAAAATGCAGCCCCATGCTGGCCCTCCAGAAGAAAAACGCTGCTCTATGGGGATCTCCATAAACCCCAAATGAGGATCAACCTGCTCGGTTCTCGACCTCACCCCAATTGGATTTTTCGGGTTGTCCATTCATCCCTCCCCAGAGCTCTGCTTTGGAATCCCTCTTTTGGTGGGACACCTGAGGTAACAAAACTAAAAGGACTCCTCCCATCCTTCAGATTGACCCAAAACAATTGGGATTGGACCAAATTCACAGAGAGGAAGTCTCGTCCATGGCCCATGAGGACTCCCCGAGATTCCACAGCCATCGTTGACAACAAATCCAGAGACAAAAGTCTGAGCAAGCACCTCACACTCGCTCTTTTGTCGTATCCCGAAGAGTTCTCCTCACGGTCTGTAGATCGGGCCTGCCATACCTACTTCCCAAACCTAAGACGAGTTTGTGTTTTCAGACTTCTGTCCCCACATTCCTGGCCCTCAGACACTTCAGGCTGGGGCCCCTGGAGCCACACATCAGGACTGTGCCTGTCCATACCACGGGAATTCTGCCCATTCCATTGTCCACAATCGTACAAATTAGGACAAACCTCCAGAGTCCCCAAGGACATCCCAATAATGTAGGCCGCCCAGGACAAACAAGGGTCATCTGAAACCAGCTGAGCATCTACCTCTACTCAGCGTAGATGGATGTCCCCAGAGAAGAAGATTGAATCAGACAGGCCCCGAGGCCTGAATCAGATTCATTGCTTTCGGTTATGGTATCTCTCCTCAGAGGCCTGGTTTCCAATATTAGCATATGGGGATTTCATGAGGCAGCAATCAGAACAAATCTCTTCTCCACATGGGAAAATTATCCTTTGAAGATGTCTCAAAACCTCCAGTTAGGAGAATCCTTCAGGGCCTGTGTGCCACTGCCCCATTACAAGGTCTCCATAGACACAAAAACATATTAGGACCCATCGACAGGAGAGTCCATTTCAACTGAGCGTATTCGGTTGTTCCGCGAGATCCAGCAGATCTAATTTGTCTTGTTGCTAGGAGACAACTGGAATGTGAGGTGGCCTACCCCTCCATCCATCCTTAAAAGCCTGCTCAGAATCGTTGGCCTGGAGCCAACCAACAGGTCTCAATTGTCCTGCAGAAGAATCTTTGCAGTTGGGAGCTTCTCAGAACTCCCATCGTGAGAGAACACCCATGGCCACAATATCCCCCCCCTTCATAAAGGGGCCATCAGGGACATAAGGTCCAACCTGAGCGATCGTCTGATCCTCACCCTGACTTCAGAAGCACGAGATCTCGGTTCAGGTCTGTAGATTGTGCCTGCCATGTCCTCACCCAGAAACCTAAGCCTAGCTTGTGTCCTCAGACTTCTCTCCGCAGACTACTGGCTCACAAGCCCTCCAGTTTGGCAATCCAGAACTACAATGCAGCACTCTACCTGCCCTGCAGAAGAAATACATTGCCCTCTGGGGCTACCCAGAACCCCAAATGAAGATCAACCTGCACGACACTTGGCTATACCCAAAATATATAGGATGACCTGGGCAATAATGCCCTTTCTGACACAGCCTGAGCCTGGACCCTCTAGGCCCACCAGACAGCTTGCTACAAACTGAGAACATCAGACCCCCCATGGCCTTAGGTCGTTATCCCTTCCCAACCTCAGTTTTCAGGCTTCAGAACCTAGACCTTATCTCCAATCACTGCCCAGCTTTGAAAATGATGCAGAAATCAGAACTCCTTCCTGATGGCAGGAAAACTTGTGGTTGGCTTGTTGTCCAACGTTCAGTATTGTCGAAACCAGTGTGTCCAATGAGGCCCCGTCATTGCTCGCGGGCCACATAGGTTGCAAACACACATTGTGACTCTCAGCCATAGCTCAGTCCTCAGGTTAGGCCTCTAAGTGGCTGGATGAAGAGACAGCATATTGGGCTTGCCATGCCCCTAGGCTTCAATTTTGAACCATAGTTCGGGTTGTCCTTTCACTCTTCCCCAAGGCTCTATTTGGAACTCCTCTTTCGGTGGGACACCTGAGGTAACAACCATGAAAGGAGTCCTCCATCCAACAGATTGACAAAAACAATTGGGATTGGTCCAAATCCACAGAGAGCAAGATTCGTCCATGGACCATGAGGCCTCCTCGACATTCCACGGCCATCGCTGAAACAAAATCCATAGACAAAAGCGTGAGCAAGCGCCTCAGACTCGCACTATCTTCATATCCTGAAGATGTCTTCTCATGGTTTGTAGATCGGGCCTGCCATACCTACGTCCCCAAACATAAGCTGAGTTTGTGCTTTCAGACTTCTGTCCTCAAAGTCCTGGGCCACACACCATCCAGGCTGGTGACCCTGGAGCCACACATTAGGACTGTGCCTACCCAATCCATGGGAATTCTGCCCATTCCATTGTCCAAAATCGAACAAATTAATAGAACCCTCCAAAGTCCCTGAGGCCATCCCAATATTATAGGTCGTCCGGGACAAAAAGGGCAGTCTGTCACCAGCTGAGCATCTAACTCCACTCATACCCGAGAAGGATGTCCCCAGAGAAGAAGATTGAACCAGACAGGACCCTAGGCCAAAATCGGATCCATTGCTTTGGTTTACAGGCATGTCTCCTCAAAACCCTGGATTCCAATACCAGCATTGGGGTTTTCCTGAGGCACCCATCAGAACAAACCTCGTCTCCACAAGGAAACTTGTGCATGGGAGCTATGTCAAAAGCTTAGGAGAATACTTCAGGGTCCCGGTGCCACCACCCCTTTCCAAGGCCCTCATGGAGACAAACACACATTAGACCATCCTCAGGAAAGTCCATTTCAACTCAGCCACCCTGGTTGCTCCCACAGAGCCATCAGAACTGAACTGTCTTGTCACTAGGAGAAAATTGGAATGCGAGGCGGGCTTCCCAGGCATCCATCCTCGAACGTTGGTCTGGACTCATCCATATGGGATGTCCTGGAGCTGTCCAACAGGTCTCAATTGTCTCGCAGAAGGAATCCTAGGAGGGGGCATCCCAGCGCTCCCAATGTGGGAAAACCTCCACGGCCTCGAGACTCGGCTCTCTTCATGAAGGAGCCGTGATGAACAGAAAATCCAAGCTGAGCCAACGTCTGATCCTCGCTTTGACTTCAGATGCATGAGATATTGCTTCAGAACTTCAGGGGGTACATGCCGTGCCCTCGCCCTGAATCCCAAGTCTAGCTTGTGTTCTCAGACTTCTGTCATCACACTCCTGGCCCCGAAGCCCACAAGTTTGGCAATTCCGGACCATCATTCCAGCACACTGACTGCCCTCTAGAAACAAAATATTGCCCAATGAGCTGCCCGGGCACATTAAATGAGAATAAACCACACGGCACTCGAATGTACCCAAATTATATAGTCTAACCTGGGCACTAATGCACTGTCTGACACACCCTGAGCCGGGACCTGCTGAGCAACACCCAGACAGCTGACCGCACCCTGAGCCCATAAGACCCGCCGTGGCCTTAGGTCATCATCTCAGTTTTCAGGCTTCAGAACCTAGACCTTATCTCCAATCACTGCCCAGGGGTGAGTGTGATGCAGAAATAAGAACTCTTCCTTACGCATGGCAAGAAACCTTATGGTTGGCATGTTGTCCACGTTCAGTGTAGGGGAAACCAGCATTCACCCTGAGGCCCCGCCCATTCTTGAGTGAGACGAGGGCATAAACACGCATTGTGACCCTCAGCGTGAGTCCTGTCCTCTAGTACGTCCTCTCAGTGGCTCGACCATTAGATGCTATAATGGCTTGACATGTCCCTAGGCCCCAAATTTAAACCAGATTTCTGGTTGTCCAATCACCCCACCCCAGGGCTCTACTCTGGAATCCCTCATTTGGTGGGGTTTGAAAAACAGAACAAAACCACAACAACAACAACAACAACAACAACAAAACGGACTTCTTCCAACCCAGAGAATGACCCCAAACTCTTTGGACGGGGCAAACCCCCAGAGAGTAAGACTCGTCCATTACCCATGAAGTCACCCGGATATTTCATGACCATGAATGGCACGATATCCAGAGATAAAAACTTGAGCAAGAGCCTCACACTCGCCATTTTTTCATATCCTAAGAGTTTTCCTCATGGTCTGTAGATCAGTCCTGCCATACCTATGACCCGAAACATAATCCGAGTTTGTGTTTTCAGACAATTGTCCAAACAGCCCAGGCCTACACACCCTACAGGCTCAGGCCCCTGGAACCAACCTGAGGACTGTACTTGCCCTCTCCAAGGGAATTCTGTGTGCCCATTCCCATGGCCACAACCCTACTAATAGGATAAACCTCCAAAGTCCCTGAGGCCATCCCAATATTTGTGGCTTCCCAGGACAAACAGGAGCAATCTGAGCCCATCTGAGAATGTACCTGCACTCAGACTCGTAGACTGATATCCCCAATGGTAAAAAGGAACGAACAGGCCCCTAGGCCCTAATCGGATCCATTGCTTTGGTTTCCAGGCATCTTCCTCAGAGGCCTGGATTTCAGTACCAGCACATGGCTGTTTCTTGACTCAGCCAACAGAACAAAACTCATCTACACATGGGAAACTTGCACGTGGGAGGTGTGTCAAAACCTCTTTTTAGGAGAACCCTTCAGGGCCCCAGTGCCACCGCTTCATTCCAAGGTCTCCATAGACATAAAATCATATTAGGACACATGCACGGGAGAGTCCAATTCAACTCAGCATATTCGGTTGCTCCGCGAGATCCTGCAGATCTAACTTGTCTTGTTGCTAGGAGACAATTGGAATGCGAGGTGGCCTACCCCGCCATCCATCCTTAGAACCCTGCTCAGAATCATTGGCCTGGAGCCAACCAACAGGTCTCAATTTTCCTGCAGAAGAATCTTTGCAGTTGGAGGCTTCTCACAACTCCCATCGTGAGAAACCCCCATGGACTCGTGATACCCCCCCTTCATGAAGGGGCCATCAGGGACATAAGGTCCAAACTGAGAAATAGTCTGATCCTCACTCTGACTGCAGATGCACGAGATCTCGATTCAGGTCTGTATATTATGCCTGCCATGTCCTCACCCAGAAACCTAAGCCTAGCTTGTGTCCTCAGACTTCCGTCCTCAGACTAATGGCCCACAAGCCCTCCAGTTTGGCAATCCAGAATTACAATGCAGCACTCTGCTTGCCCTCCAGAAGAAAAACATTGCCCTCTGGGGCTACCCAGAAACCCCAAATGAAGATCTACCTGCACGCCACTTGGCTGTACCCAAAATATATAGGCTGACCTGGGCAATAATGCCCTTTCTGACAGAGCCTGAGCCTGGACATCTTGGCCACACCCAGACAGCTTGCGCTCACTGAGCACATAGGACCAGCCATTGCCTTAAGTCGTTATCTCTTCCCAACCTCGGTTTTCAGGATTCAGATCCTAGACCTTATCTCCAATCACTGCCCATGTTTGAAAATGATGCAGAAATCATAACTCCCTCCCAATGGCAAGAACCTTGTGGTTGGCTTGTTGTCCAACGTTCAATGTAGTGGGAACCTGTTTGTCCGATGAGGCCCCACCATTGCTCGCGGGCCACATAGGTGGCAAACTCACATTGTGACCCACACCTGAGCCCAGTCCTCAGGTAAGGCCTCTCAGAGGATGGATGAAGAGACAGCATATTGGGCTTGGCATGCCCATAGGTCCCAATTTTTAACCATAGTTCGGGTTGTCCCTTCACTCTTCTTCAGGGCTCTGCTTTGGAATTCCTCTTTTGGTGGGACACCTGATGTAACAACCCTGTAAGGAGTCCTCCATCCAACAGATTGACGAAAAACAATTGGGATCGGGCCAAATCCACAGAGAGGAAGATTCGTCCATGGCCCATGAGGCCTCCTCGACATTCCACAGCCATCACTAAAAAAAATCCAGAGACAAAATTCTGAGCAAGCGCCTCAGACACGCACTTTCTTCATATCCTGAAGATGTCTTCTCATGGTTTGTAGATTGGGCCTGCCCTACCTAAGCTGTGTTTGTGTTTTCAGACTTCTGTCCTCAAAGTCCTGGAACACACACCATCCAGGCTGGGGACCCTAGAGCCACACATTAGGACTGTGCCTACCCAATCCATGGGAATTCTGCCCATTCCATTTTCCAAAATCCTAGAAATTTGGAGAACCCTCCAAAGTCCCTGAGGCCATCCCAATAGTATAGGTCGCCCGGGACAAAAAAAGTCAGTCTGACTCCAGCTGAACATGTACCTCCACTCATACCCTAGATGGATGTCCCCAGAAAAGAAGATTGAACCAGACAGGACCCTAGGCCAATTTCGGATCCATTGCTTTGGTTTACAGGCATGTCTCCTCAAAACCCTGGATTCCAATACCAGCATTGGGGTTTTCCTGAGGAACCTATCAGAACAAACCTCGTCTCCACAAGGAAACTTGTGCATGAGAGCTATGTCAAAAGCTGAGGAGAATACTTAAGGGTCCCGTGCCACCGCCCCATTTAAAGGCCCTCATGGACACAAACACACATTAGACCCATCCTCAGGAAAGTCCATTTCAACTCAGCAACCCCGTTTGCTCCCGCAGAGCCATCAGATCTAAACTGTTTTGTCGCTAGCAGACAATTGGAATGCTAGGCTGGCTTCCCAGGCATCCATCCTCGAACTTTGGTCTGGACTCATCCATATGGGATGTCCTGGAGCTGTCCAACAGGTCTCAATTGTCTCGCAGAAGGAGTCCTTGGAGGGGGCATCCCACCACTCCCAACGTGGGAAAACCTCCACGCTCTCGAGTATCCGCTCCCTTTATGAAGGGGCCGTCATGAACAGAAAATCCAAGCTGAGCCAACGTCTGATCCTCGCTCTGACTTCAGAAGCATGAGATATTGCTTCAGATCTTCACGGGGTACATGCCGTGCCCTCGCCCTGAATCCCAAGTCTAGCTTGTGTTCTCAGACTTCCATCCTCACACTCCTGGCCCCGAAGCCTACAAGTTTGGCAATTCCGGACCATCATTGCAGCAATCTGCCTGCCCTCTAGAAAAAAAATATTGCCTAATGAGCTGCCTGGGCACATTAAATGGGAATAAACCTACACGGCACTCGAATGTACCCAAATTATATAGTCTAACCTGGGCAGTAATGCACTGTCTGACACAACCTGAGCCGGGACCTGCTGGCAACTCCCAGACAGCTGACTGCACACTGAGCACATCAGACCGCCATGGTCTTAGGTCATCATCTCTTCCCTACCTCAGTTTTCAGGCTTCAGAACCTAGACCTTATCTCCAATCACTGCCCAAGGGTGACTGTGATGGAGAAATCAGAACTCTTGTGTACCCATGGCAAGAAACCTTGGGGTTGCCATGTTGTCCTACGTTCAGTGTAGGAGAAACCAGCATTCACCCTGAGGTCACGCCCATTCTTGAGTGCGACGAGGGCATAAACACGCATTGTGACCCTCAGCGTGATTCCTGACCTCTAGTAAATCCTCTCAGTGGCTGGACCATTAGATGTCATAATGGGCTTGACATGTCCCTAGGCCCCAATTTTTAACCAGATTTCTGGTTGTCCAGTCACAACTCCCCAGGGCTCTACTCTGGAAACCCTCATTTGGTGGGACACCTAAGGTTGAAAAACAAAACAAAACAAATAAACAACAACAAAAAAACGGACTTCTTCCATCCCACAGAGTGACCCCAAACCCCTGGACGGGGCCAAACCCCCAGAGAGTAAGACGCGCCCATTTCCCATGAAGTCACCCGGAAATTTCACGACCATGAGTGACATAATATCTAGAGACAAAAAAGTGAGCAAGAGCCTCACACTCGCCCATTTTTCATATCCAAAAGTGTTCTCCTCATGGTCTGTAGATCAGTCCTGCCATACCTATGACCTGAAACATAAGCCGAGTTTGTGTTTTCAGACAACTGTCCAAACTGCTCTGCCCTACACACCCTACAGGCTCAGGCCCCTGAGGCCAAACCTGACGACTCTGCTTGCCCTCACCAAGGGAATTGTATGTGCCCATTCCAATGGCCACAACCCTACTAAGTGAATAAACCTCCAAAATTCCTGAGGCCATCCTAATAGGTGTGGCTTCCCAGGCAAACAGGGGCAATCTGAGCCCATCTGAGCACCTACCTGCACTCAGACCCGTAGACTGATATCCCCAGAGGTAATAAGGCACGAACAGGCCCCTAGGCACCTATCGGATCCATTGCTTTGGTATCGAGGCATCTTTAATCAGAGCCCTGGATTTCAATAACAGCATATGGCTGTTTCTTGACTCACCATCAGAACAAATCTCTTCTACACAGGGGAAACTTGCACGATGGAGCTGTGTGAAAGCCTCTCTTTAGGAGAACACTTCAGGGCCCCAGTGCCACTGCTTCATTCCAAGGTCTCCATAGACACAAAATCATATTAGGTCACATCCACAGGAGAGTCCATTTCAACTCAGCCTCCTCGGTTGCTCCCCCAGATCCAGCAGATCTGACCTGTCTTGTTGCTTGGAGACAATTGGAATGCGAGGTGGGCTACCCAGCCATTCATCCTTAGAACCCTGCTCAGAATCGTTGTCCTGGAGCCAACCAAAAGGTCTCAATTCTCCTGTAGAAGAATCTTTGCAGTTGGGAACTTCTCACAACTCCCATCGTCGGAAAACCCCCATGGCCTCGTGATCCCCCCACCTTCAAGAAGGGGCCCTCAGGGACAGAATGTCCAAACTGAGCGATCGTCTGATCCTCGCCCTGACTTCAGATGCATGAGATCAAGATTCAGGACTGTAGATTGTGCCTTCCATATCCTCACTCTGAAACCTAGCCCTAGCTTGGGTTCTCAGACTTCCTTCCTCAGACTACTGGCCCACAAGCCCTCCAATTTAGCAATTCAGAACTACAATGCAGCACTCTGCCTGCCCTCCAGAAGAAAAACATTGCCCTCTGGGGCTACCCAGTATCCCCAAATGAGGATCAACCTGTACGCCATTTGGCTGTACCCCAAATATATAGGCTGACCTGGGCACTAATGCCCTTTCTGACACACCGTGAGCCTGGACCTCCTGGCCCCACCCAGACATCTGGCCGCACACTCAGCACATCTGACCCGCCATGGCCTTAGGTCGTCATCTCTTCTCAAACTCGGTTTACAGGTTTCAGAACCTAGACCTTATCTCCAATCACGGCCCGGGTTTGAAAATTATGCAGAAATCAGAACTCTTTCCACATGGCAAGAAACTTGTGGTTGGCATGTTGTCCAAGGTTCAGTGTAGTTGAAACCAGTGTGGCCCATGAGGCCCCGCCCATGCTTGCGGGCCACATTGGTCACAAACACACATTGTGACCCTCAGCCAGACCCAGACCTCCGGTAAGCCCTCTCAGTGGCTGGATGGAGAGACAGCATATTGTGCTTGCCATGCCCCTAGGCCCCAATTTCGTACAGTAGTTCGGGTTGTCCCTTCACTCTTCCCGAGGGCTCTGCTTTGGCATTCCTCTTTTGGTGGGACACCTGAGGTTACAAACCTGAAAGGAGTCCTCCCATCCCTCAGATTGACGAAAAACAATTGGGATCGGGCCAAATCCACAGAGAGCACGATTCGTCCATGGCCCATGACGCATCCCCAACTTTCCACGGCCATCGCTGATACAAAATCCAGAGACAAAAGCCTGAGCACGCGCCTCAGACTCGCTCATTCTTCATATCCTGAAGAGTTCTTCAGATAAGAACCTACACGGCACTAGAATGCACCCAAAATATATAGTCTAACCTGGGCACTAATGCACTGTCTGACAACCTGAGCCCGGACCTTGAGACCAACACCCAGACAGCTGACCGCACACTGAGCACATCAGACCCGCCATGGCCTTAGGTCATCATCTCTTCCCTACCTCAATTTTCAGGCTTCGGAACCTAGACCTTATCTCCAATCACTGCCCAGGGGTGACTGTGATGCAGAAATCAGAACTCTTCCTTACCCCTGGCAAGAAACCTTGTGCTTGGCATGTGGTCCAATGTTCAGGGTAGTAGAAACCAGCATTCACCCTGAGGCCCGCCCATTCTTGGGTGCGACGAGGGCATAAACACGCATTGTGACCCTCAGTGTGAGTCCTGTCCTCTAGTACGTCCTCTCAGTGGCTGGACCATTAGATGTCATTATGGGCTTGACATGTCCCTAGGCCCTAATTTTTAACCAGATTTCTGGTTGTCCAGTCGCCCCTCCCCAGGGCTCTACTCTGGAATCCCTCATTTATTGGGACACCTGAGGTAGAAAAACAGAACAAAACAAACCAACAACAACAGAATAACGGACTTCCTCCATCCCACAGAGTGAGCCCAAACTCTCTGGACGGGGCCAAACCCCCAAGAGTAAGATTCGTCCATTTACCATGAAGTCACCGTAAATTTCACGACCATGAGTGACACGGTATCCAGAGACAAAAACTTGAGCAAGAGCCTCACACTCGCCCTTTTTTCATATCCCGATGAGTTCTCCTCATGGTCTGTAGGTCAGTCCTGCCATACCTATGACCCGAAACATAAGCCGAGTTTGTGTTTTCAGACAACTGTCCAAACAGCCCTAGCCTACACACCCTACAGGCTCAGGCCCCTGGAGCCAAACCTGACGACTGTGCTTGCCCTCTCCAAGGGAATTGTATGTGCCCATTCCAATGGCCACAACCCTACTAATAGGATAAACCTCCAAAGTACCTGAGGCCATCCCAATATTTGTGGCTTCCCAGGACAAACAGGAGCAATATGGGCCCATCTCAGCACCTACCTGCACTCAGACCGGTAGACTGATGTCCCCAGATGTAAAAAGGAATGAACAGGCCCCTAGGCACCTATCGGATCTATTGCTTTGGTTTCCAGGCATCTCTCCTCAGAGGCCTGGATTTCAATAACAGCATATGGCTGTTTCTTGAATCACCCATCAGAACAATCTCATCTACAGTTGGGAAACTTGAAGATGGAGCTGTGTGAAAGCCTCTATTTAGGAGAATCCTTCAGGGCCCCAGTGGAACCGCTTCATTCCAAGGTCTCCATAGACACAAAATCATATTAGGAAACATCCACGGGAGAGTCCATTTCCACTCAGCCTCCTCGGTTGCTCCCCCAGATCCAGCAGATCTAACCTGTCTTGTTGCTTAGAGACAAATGGAATGCGAGGTGGGCTACCCAGACTTCCATCCTTAGAACCCTGCTCCGAATCATTGTCCTGGAGCCAACCAACAGGTCACAATTGTCCTGCAGAAGAATCTTTGCAGTTGGGAGCTTCTCACAAATCCAATCGTTGGGAAAACCACCATGGCGTCGTGATCCCCCACCCCTTCAAGAAGGGGCAATCAGGGACAGAATGTCCAACCGGAGCAATCGTCTGATCCTCGCCCTGACTTCAGATGCACGAGATCTCGATTCAGGTCTGTAGATTGTGCCTGCCATGTCCTCAACCAGAAACAGAGGCCTAGCTTGGGTCCGCAGACTTCCGTCCTCAGACTACTGGCCCACAAGCCCTCCAATTTGGAAATCCAGAACTACAATGCAGCACTCTGCCTGCCGCCAGAAGAAAAACATTGCCCTCGGGGGCTACCCAGGAACGCCAAATGAGGATCAACCTACACGCCATTCGGCTGTACCCCAAATATATAGGCTGACCTGGGCACTAATGCCCTTTCTGACACAGCCTGAGTCTGGACCTCCTGGCCCCACCCAGACAACAGGCCACACACTGATCACATAGGAAACGCCATGGCCTTAGGATGTCATCTCCTCTCAACCTCGGTTTTCAGGCTTCAGAACCTAGACCTTATCTCCAATCACGGCACGGGTTTGAAAATGATACCGAAATCAGAACTCTTTCCACATGGCAAGAAATTTGTGGTTGGCATGTTGTCCAAGGTTCAGTGTCATTGAAACCAGTGTGGCCCATGAGGCCCCGCCCATGCTTGCGGGCCACATTGGTCACAAACACATTTTGTGACCCTCAGCCTGAGCCCAGTCCTCAGGTAAGGCCTCTCAGTGGCTGGATGGAGAGACAGCATATTGAGCTTGCCATGCGCCTAGGCCCCAATTTTTAACCATAGTTCGGGTTGTGTCTTCACTCTTCCCCAGGGCTCTGCTTTGGAATTCCTCTTTTGGTGGGACACCTGAGGTAACAAACCTGAAAGGAGTCCTCCCATCCCTCATATTGACGAAAAACAATTGGGATCGGGCCAAGTCCACAGAGAGCAAGATTCGTCTATGGCCCATGAGGCCTCCCCAACATTCCACGGCCATCGCTGATACAAAATCCAGAGACAAAAGCCTGAGCACGTGCCTCAGACTCGCTCATTCTTCATATCCTGAAGAGTTCTTCAGATAAGAACCTACACGGCACTCGAAGGCACCCAAAATAGATAGTCTAACCTGGGCACTAATGCACTCTCTGACAACCTGAGCCCGGACCTCGTGACCAACACACAGACAGCTGACCGCACACTGAGCACATCAGACCCGCCATGGCCTTAGGTCATCATCTCTTCCCTACCTCAGTTTTCAGGCTTCAGAACCTAGACCTTATCTCCAATCACTGCCCAGGCGTGACTGTGATGCAGAAATCAGAACTCTTCCTTACCCATGGCAAGAAACCTTCTGGTTGGCATGTTGTCCAACGTTCAGTGTAGGAGAAACCAGCATTCACCCTGAGGCCACGCCCATTCTTGATGCGACGAGGGCATAAACACGCATTGTGACACTCAGCGTGAGTCCTGTCCTCTAGTACGTCCTCTCAGTGGCTGGACCATTAGATGTCATAATGGGCTTAACATGTCCCTAGGCCCCAATTTTTTTTTTTTTGATTTTTTTTTTAATTTTTTATTTTTTATAAACATATATTTTTATCCCCAGGGGTACAGGTTGTGAATCACCAGGTTTACACACTTCACAGCACTCACCAAATCACATACCCTCCCCAATGTCCATAATCCCACCCCCTTCTCCCAAACCCCCTCCCCCCGGCAACCCTCAGTTTGTTTTGTGAGATTAAGAGTCACTTATGGTTTGTCTCCCTCCCAATCCCATCTTGTTTCATTTATTCTTCTACCCACTTAATCCTCCATGTTGCATCACCACTTCCTCATATCAGGGAGATCATGTGATAGTTATCTTTCTCTGCTTGACTTATTTCGCTAAGCATGATACGCTCTAGTTCCATCCATGTTGTCGCAAATGGCAAGATTTCATTTCTTTTGATGGCTGCATAGTATTCCATTGTGTATATATACCACATCTTCTTGATCCATTCATCTGTTGATGGACATCTAGGTTCTTTCCATAGTTTGCCTATTGTGGACATTGCTGCTATAAACATTCGGGTGCATGTGTCCCTTTGGATCACTACATTTGTATCTTTAGGGTAAATACCCAATAGTGCAATTGCTGGGTCATAGGGCAGTTCTATTTTCAACATTTTGAGGAACCTCCATGCTATTTTCCAGAGTGGCTGCACCAGCTTGCATTCCCACCAACAGTGTAGGAGGGTTCCCCTTTCTCCGCATCCTCGCCAGCATCTGTCATTTCCTGACTTGTTGATTTTAGCCATTCTGACTGGTGTGAGGTGATATCTCATTGTGGTTTTGATTTGTATTTCCCTGATGCCGAGTGATATGGAGCACTTTTTCATGTGTCTGTTGGCCATCTGGATGTCTTCTTTGCAGAAATGTCTGTTCATGTCTTCTGCCCATTTCTTGATTGGATTATTTGTTCTTTGGGTGTTGAGTTTGCTAAGTTCTTTATAGATTCTGGACACTAGTCCTTTATCTGATATGTCGTTTGCAAATATCTTCTCCCATTCTGTCAGTTGTCTTTTGATTTTGTTAACTGTTTCCTTTGCTGTGCAAAAGCTTTTGATCTTGATGAAATCCCAGTAGTTCATTTTTTCCCTTGCTTCCCTTGCCTTTTGCGTTGTTCCTAGGAAGATGTTGCTGCGGCAGAGGTCGAAGAGGTTGCTGCCCGTGTTCTCCTCAAGGATTTTGATGGATTCCTTTCGTACATTGAGGTCCTTCATCCATTTTGAGTCTATTTTTGTGTGTGGTGTAAGGAAATGGTCCAATTTCATTTTTTTGCATGTGGTTGTCCAATTTTCCCAGCACCATTTATTGAAAAGGCTGTCTTTTTTCCATTGGACATTCTTTCCTGCTTTGTCGAAGATTAGTTGACCATAGATTTGAGGGTCTATTTCTGGGCTCTCTATTCTGTTCCATTGATCTATGTGTCTGTTTTTGTGCCAGTACCATGCTGTCTTGATGATGACAGCTTTGTAATAGAGCTTGAAGTCCGGAATTGTGATGCCACCAACGTTGGCTCTCTTTTTCAATATCCCTTTGGCTATTCGAGGTCTTTTCTGGTTCCATATAAATTTTAGAATTATTTGTTCCATTTCTTTGAAAAAGATGGATGGTACTTTGATAGGAATTGCATTAAATGTGTAGATTGCTTTAGGTAGCATAGACATTTTCACAATATTTGTTCTTCCAATCCAGGAGCATGGAACATTTTTCCATTTCTTTGTGTCTTCCTCAATTTCTTTCATGAGTACTTTATAGTTTTCTGAGTATAGATTCTGTGTCTCTTTGGTTAGGTTTATTCCTAGGTATCTTATGGTTTTGGATGCAATTGTAAATGGGATTGACTCCTTAATTTCTCTTTCTTCTGTCTTGCTGTTGGTGTAGAGAAATGCAACTGATTTCTGTGCATTGATTTTATATCCTGACACTTTACTGAATTCCTGTATAAGTTCTAGCAGTTTTGGAGTGGAGTCTTTTGGGTTTTCCACATATAGTATCATATCATCTGCGAAGAGTGATAATTTGATATCTTCTTTGCCGATTTGGATGCCTTTAATTTCCTTTTGTTGTCTGATTGCTGAGGCTAGGACCTCTAGTACGATGTTGAATAGCAGTGCCTAGGCCCCAATTTTTAACCAGATTTCTGGTTGTCCAGTCGCCCCTCCCCAGGGCTCTGCTCTGGAATCCCTCATTTGGTGGGACACCTGAGGTTGAAAAACAGAACAAAACAAATCAACAACAACAGTACAACGGCCTTCCTCCATCCCTCAGAATGACCCCAAACTCTTTGGACGGGGCCAAACCCCCAGAGAGTAAGACTCGTCCATTTCCCATGAAGTCACCCTGAAATTTCACCACCATGAGTAACACGATATCCAGAGACAAAATCTTGAGCAAGAGCCTCACACTCGCCCTTTTTTCATATCCCGAAGTGTTCTCCTCAAGGTCTGTAGATCAGTCCTTCCATACCTATGAACCGAAAAATAAGCCGAGTTTGTGTTTTCAGACAACTGTCCAAAACAGCCGTGGCCTACACATCCTACAGGCTCAGGACCCTGGAGCCAAACCCGATACTGTGCTTGTCCTCTCCATGGGAATGTATGTGCCCAATCCAATTGCCACAACCCTACTAATAGGATAAACCTCCAAAGTCCCTGAGGCCATCCCAATATTTGTGGCTTCCCAGGACAAACAGGGGCAATCTGGGCCCATCTGAGCACCTACCGGCACTCAGACCCGTAGAATGATGTCCCCAGAGGTAAAAAGGAATGAACAGGCCCTAGGCACCTATCGGATCCATTGGTTTGGCTGCCAGGCATCTCTCCTCAGAGGCCTGGATTTCAATAACAGCATATGGCTGTTTCTTGACTCACCCATCGGAAAAAATCTCATCTACACATGGGAAACTTGCACGATGGAGCTGTGTGAAAGACTCTCTTTAGGAGAACCCTTCAGGTCCCCAGTGCCACCGCTTCATTCCAAGGTCTCCATAGACGCAAAATCATATTAGGACACATCCACGGGAGAGTCCATTTCAACTCAGCCTCCTCGGTTGCTCCCCCAGATCCAGCTGATCTAACCTCTCTTGTAGCGTGGAGACAATTGGAATGCGAGGTGGGCTACCCAGACATCCATCCTTAGAACCCTGCTTGGAATCATTGTCCTGGAGCCAAGCAACAGGTCTCAATTGTCCTGCAGAAGAATCTTTGCAGTTGGGAGCTTCTCACAACTCCCATCGTGGGAAAACCCCCATGGGCACGTGATCCACCCCCCCTTCAAGAAGGGGCCTTCAGGGACAGAATGTCCAACCTGAGCGATCGTCTGATCCTCGCCCTGATTTCAGATGCAGGAGATCTCGATTCAGGTCTGTAGATGTGCCTGCCATATCCTCACGCAGTATCCTAGGCCTAGCTTGGGTTCTCAGACTTCCGTCCTCAGACTACTGGCCCACAAGCCCTCCAGTTTGCAATCCAGACTACAATGCAACACTCTGCCTGCCCTCCAGAATAAAAACATTGCCCTCTGGAGCTACCCAGAAACCCCAAATGAGGATCAACCTGCACGCCATTCGGCTGTACCCCAAATATATAGGCTGACCTGGGCACTAATGAATGCCCTTTCTGACACAGCCTGAGCCTGGACCTCCTGGCCCCACCCTGACAGCTGGCCGCACACTGACCACATCAGACCCGCCAAGGCCTGAGGACGTCATCTCTTCACAACCACGGTTTTCAGGCTTCAGAACCTAGACCTTATCTCCAATCACTGCCCGGGTTTGATAATGATGCAGAAATCAGAACTCTTTCCCCATGGCAAGATACCTTGTGGTTGGCATGTTGTCCAAGGTTCAGTGTAGTTGAAACCAGTGTGGCCCATGGGGCCCCGCCCATGCTTGCGGGCCACATTGGTCACATACACACATTGTGACCCTCAGCTTGAGCCCAGAGTTCAGATAAGGCCTCTCAGTGGCTGGATGGAGAGACAGCATATTGGGCTTGCCATGCCCCTATGCCCCAATTTTTAACCATAGTTCTGGTTGTTCCTTCACTCTTCCCCAGGGCTCTGCTTTGGAATTACTCTTTTGGTGTGACACCTGAGGTAACAAACCTGAAAGGAGTCCTCCCATCCCACAGATTGACGAAAAACAATTGGGATCGGGCCAAATCCACAGAGCAAGATTCGTCCATGGCCCATGAGGCCTCCCCAACATTCCACGGCCTTCGCAGTTACAAAATCCAGAGGCAAAAGCCTGAGCACGCGCCTCAGACGCGCTCAATTTTCATATCCTGAAGAGTTCTTCACATAAGAACCTACTCGGCACTCGAATGAACCCAATTATATATAGTCTAACCTGGGCACTAATGCACTGTCTAACAACCTGAGCCCGGACCTCGTGACCAACACCCAGACAGCTGACCGCACACTGAGCACATCAGACCCGCCATGGCCTTAGGTCATCATATCATCCCTACCTGAGTTTTCAGGCTTCAGAACCTAGACCATATCTCCAATAACTGCCCAGGGGAGACTGTGATGCAGAATCAGAACTCTTCCTTACCCATGGCAAGAAACATTGTGGTTGGCATTTTGTCCAACGTTCAGTGTAGGACAAACCAGCATTCACCCTGAGGCCCCGTCCAACTTTGAGTGCGACGAGGGCATAAACATGCATTGTGACCCTCAGCGTGAGTCCTGTCCTCTAGTACCTCCTCTCAGTGGCTGGACCATTAGATGTCATAATGGGCTTGACATATCCCTAGGCCCCAATTTTTAACCAGATTTCTGGTTGTCCAGTCGCCCCTCCTCAGGGCTCTACTCTGGAATCCCTCATTTTGTCGGAAACCTGAGGTTGAAAAACAAAACAAAACAAATCTACAACAACAGAACAACGGACTTCTTCCATCCCACAGAATGACCCCAAACTCTTTGGACGGGGCCAAACCCCCAGAGAGTAAGACTCGTCCATTTCCCATGAAGTCACCCGGAAACTTCACGACCATGAGTGACACGATATCCAGAGACAAAAACTTGAGCAAGAGCCTCACACTCGCCCTTTTTTCATATCCTGAAGAGTTCTCCTCATGGTCTGTAGATCAGTCCTGCAATACATATGACCCGAAACATAAGCCGAGTTTGTGTTTTTAGACAACTGTCCAAACAGCCCCGGCCTACACACCCTACAGGCTCAGGCCCCTGGAGCCAAACCTGACGACTGTGCTTGCCCTCTCCAAGGGAATTGTGTGTGCCCATTCCAATGGCCACAACCCTACTAATAGGATCAACCTCCAAAGTCCCTGAGGCCATCCCAATATTTGTGGCTTCCCAGGACAAACAGGGGCAATCTGGGCCCATCTGAGCACCTACCGGCACTCAGACACGTAGACTGATGTCCCTAGAGGTAAAAAGGCACGAACATGCCCCTAGGCACCTATCAGATCCATTGCTTTGGTTTCCAGGCATCTCTCCTCAGAGGCCTGGATTTCAATAACAGCATATAGCTGTTTCTTGACTCACCCATCAGAACAAATCTCATCTACACATGGGAAGCGTACACGATGGAGCTGTGTGAAAGCCTCTCTTTAGGAGAACCCTTCAGGGCCCCAGTGCCATCGCTACATTCCAAGGTCTCCATAGACACAAAATCACATTAGGACATATCCACGGGAGAGTCCATTTCAACTCAGCCTCCTCGGTTGCTCCCCCAGATCCAGCATATCTAATCTGTCTTGTTGATTGGAGACAATTGGAATGCGTGGTGGGCTACCCAGCCATCCATCCTTAGAACCCTCTCGGAATCGCTGTACTGGAGCCAAACAAAATGTCACAAGTGTCCTGCAGAAGAATCTTTGCAGTTGGGAGCTTCTCACAACTCCCATCGTGGGAAAACCCCCATGGCCTCGTGATCCACCCCCCCTTCAAGAAGGGCCCATCAGGGACAGAATGTCCAACCTGAGCGATCGTCTGATCCTCACCCTGACTTCAGATGCACGAGATCTTGGTTCAGGTCTGTAGATTGTGCCTGCCATGTCCTCACCCAGAAACCTAAGCCTTGCTTGTGTCCTCAGACTTCCGTACACAGACTACTGGCTCACAAGCCCTCCAGTTTGGCAATGCAGAACTACAATGCAGCACTCTACCTGCCCTGCAGAAGAAATACATTGCCCTCTGGGGCTACCCAGAAACCCCAAATGAAGATCAACCTGCACGCCACTTGGCTGTACCAAAATTTGTAGGCTGACCTGGTCAATAATGCCCTTTCTGACAGAGCCTGAGCCTGGACCTCCTGGGCCCACCCAGACAGCATGCCGCTCACTGAGCACATAGGACCAGCCATTGCCTGAGGTCGTTATCACTTCCCAACCTCGGTTTTCAGGATTCAGATCCTAGACCTTATCTTCAATCACTGCCCAGGTTTGAAAATGATGCAGAAATCAGAACTCCTTCCCAATGGCAAGAACCTTTTGGTTGGCTTGTTGTCCAACGTTCAGGGTAGTGGAAACCTGATTGTCCGATGAGGCCCCACCATTGCTCGCGGGCCACATAGGTGGCAAACTCACATTGTGACCCACAGCCTTAGCCCAGTCCTCAGGTAAGGCTTCTCAGTGGCTTGATGAAGAGACAGCATATTGGGCTTGCCATACCCATAGGCCCCAATTTTTAACCATAGTTCGGGTTGTCCCTTCATTCTTCCCCAGGGCTCTGCTTTTGAATTCCTCTTTTGGTGGGACACCTGATGTAACAACCCTGAAAGGAGTCCTCCATCCAACAGATTGACGAAAAACAATTGGGATTGGGCTAAAACCACAGAGAGGAAGATTCGTCCATGGCCCATGAGGCCTCCTCGACATTCCACGGCCATCGCTGAAACAAAATCCAAAGACAAAATCTGAGCAAGCGCCTCAGACTCGCACTTTCTTCATATCCTGAAGATGTCATCTCATGGTTTGTAGATCGGTCCTGCTATACTTACGTCCCCAAACATAAGCTGAGATTGTGTTTTCAAACTTCTGTCCTCAAAATCTTGGGCCACACACCATCCAGGCTGGGGACCCTGGAGCCACACATTAGGACTGTGCCTACCCAATCCATGGGAATTCTGCCCATTCCATTGTCCATAATCGTACAAATTAGGAGAACCCTCCAAAGTCCCTGAGGCCATCCCAATAGTATAGGTCGCCCGGGACAAAAAAGGTCAGTCTGACACCAGCTGAGCATCTACCTCCACTCATACCCTAGATGGATGTCCCCAGAGAAGAAGATTGAACCAGACAAGACCATAGGCTAAAATCGGATCCATTGCTTTGGTTTACAGTCATGTCTCCTCAAAACCCTGGTTTCCAATACCAGCATTGGGGTTTTCCTGAGGCACCCATCAGAACCAAACTCGTCTCCACAAGGAAACTTGTGCATGGGAGCTATGTCAAAAGCTGAGGAGAATACTTCAGGGTCCCGGTGCCACCGCCCCATTCCAAGGCACTCATTGACACAAACACACATTAGACCCATCCTCAGGAAAGTCCATTTCAACTCAGCCACCCC
Source organism: Mustela putorius furo (assembly GCF_011764305.1). Classification (NCBI taxonomy): domain Eukaryota; kingdom Metazoa; phylum Chordata; class Mammalia; order Carnivora; family Mustelidae; genus Mustela; species Mustela putorius. Next base: position 48,264 of record NW_025421607.1, read on the forward strand.
GGTTGCTCCCGCAGAGCCATCAGATCTAAACTGTCTTGTCGCTAGGAGACAATTGGAATGCGAGGCGGGCTTCCCAGGCATCCATCCTCGAACATTGGTCTGGACTCATCCATATGGGATGTCCTGGAGCTGTCCAACAGGTCTCAATTGTACCGCAGAAGGAATCCTTGGAGGGGGCATCCCACCACTCCCAACGTGGGAAAACCTCCACGCTCTCGAAAATCCGCTCCCTTCATGAAGGGGTCGTCATGAACAGAAAATCCAAGCTGAGCCAACGTCTGATCCTCGCTGTGACTTCAGATGCATATGATATTGATTCAGATCTTCAGGGGGTACATGCCGTGCCCTCGCCCTGAAACCCAAGTCTAGCTGTGTTCTCAGACTTCCATCCTCACACTCCTGGCCCCGAAACCTACAAGTTTGGCAATTCCGGACCATCATTGCAGCACTCTGCCTGCCCTCTAGAAAAAATATATTGCCTAAAGAGCTGCCCGGGCACATTAAATGAGAATAAACCTACACGGCACTCGAATGTACCCAAATTATATAGTCTAACCTGAGCAGTAATGCACTGTCTGACACAACCTGAGACGGGACCTCCTGAGCAACACCCAGACAGCTGACCGCACACTGAGCACATCAGACCCGCCATGGCCTTAGGTCATCATCTCTTCCCTACCTCAGTTTTCAGCCTCAGAACGTAGACCTTATCTCCCATCACTGCCCAGGGGTGACTGTGATGCAGAGATCAGAACTCCTGCTTACCCAAGGCAAGAAACCTTGTGGTTGCCATGTTGTCATACGTTCAGTGTAGGAGAAACCAGCATTCACCCTGAGACCCCGCCCATTCTTAAGTGTGACGAGGGCATAAACACGCATTGTGACCCTCAGCGTCATTCCTGACCTCTAGTAAAACCTCTCAGTGGCGGGACCATTAGATGTCATAATGGGCTTGACATGTCCCTAGGCCCCAATTTTTAACCAGATTTCTGGTTGTCCAGTCGCCCCGCCCAGGGCACTACTCTGGAATCCCTCATTTGGTGGGACACCTGAGGTTGAATAACAAAACAAAACAAATCAACAACAACAGAGCAACGGACTTCTTCCATCCCACAGAATGACCCCAAACTCTTTGGACGGGGCCAAACCACCAGAGATTAAGACTCATCCATTTCCCATCAAGTAACCCAGAAATTTCACGACCATGAGTGACACGATATCCAGAGACATAAACTTGAGCAGAGCCTCACACTCGCCCTTTTTTCATATCCCGAAGAGTTCTCCTCATGGTCTGCAGATCAGTCCTGCCATACATATGACATGAAACTTAAGCCGAGTTTGTGTTTTCAGACAACTGTCCCAACAGCCCTGGCCTACACATCCTACAGGCTCCGGCCCCTGGAGCCAAACCTGACAAGTGTGCTTGCCCTCTCCAAGGGAATTGTATGTGCCCATTCCAATGGCCACAACCTTTCTAAGAGGATAAACCTCCAAAGTCCCTGAGGCCATCACAATATATGTGGCTTCCCAGAACAAATGGGGCATTCTGGGCCCATCTGAGCACCTACCGGCACTCAGACCCATAGACTGATGTCCCCAGAGGTAAAAAGGAACGAACAGTCCCCTAGGCACCTATCGGATCCACTGCTTTGGTTTCCAGGCATCTCTCCTCACAAGCCTGGATTTCAATAACAGCATATGGCTTTCTTGACTCACCCATCAGAACAAATCTCATCTACACATGGGAAACTGGCAAGATGGAGCATTGTGAAAGCCCCTCTTTAAGAGAACCCTTCAGGGCCCCAGTGCCACCGCTTCATTCCAAGGTCTCCAAAGACACAAATTCATATTACGACACATCCACAGGAGAGTCCATTTCAACTCAGCCTCCTCGGTTGCTTCCCCCAGATCCAGCAGATCTAACCTCTCTTGTTGCTTGGAGACAATTGGAATACGTGGTGGGCTACCCAGCCATCCATCCTTAGAACCATGCTCAGAATCGTTGTCCTGGAGTCAACCAACAGGTCTCAATTATCCTGCAGAAGAATCTTTGCAGTACGGCCCTTCTCACAACACCCATCGTGGGAAAACCCCCATGGCCTCGTGATCCACCCCCCTTTCAAGAAGGGGCCATCAGGGACAGAATGTCCAACCTGAGCGATCGTCTGATCCTCGCCCTGACTTCAGATGCACGAGATCTCGATTCAGGTCTGTAGATTGTGCCTGCCATATCGTCACCCAGAAACCTAGGCCTAGCTTGGGTTCTCAGACCTCCGTCCTCAGACTACTGGCCCACAAGTCCTCCAGTTTGGCAATCCAGAACTGCAATGCAGCACTCTGTCTGCCCTCCAGAAATAAAACATTGCCCTCTTAAGCTACCCAGAAACCCCAAATGGGGATCAACCGAGCACACCATTCGGCTATACCCCAAATATATAGGCTGACCTGGGCACTAATGCCCTTCTGAGACAGCCTGATCCTGGACCTCCTGGCCCCACCCAGACAGCTGGCCGAACACTGAGCACATCGGACCCGCCATGGACTTAGGTCGTCATCTCTTCTCAATCTCGATTTTCTGGCTTCAGAACCTAGACCTTATCTCCAATCACTGGCCGGGTTTGAAAATGATGCAGAAATCAGAACTCTTTCCCCATTGCAAGAAACCTTGTGGTTGGCATGTACTCCAAGGTTCAGTGTACTTAAAACCAGTGTGGCCCATGAGGCCCCGCCCATGCTTGCGGGCCACATTGGTCACAAACACACATTGTGACCCTCAGCCTGAGCCCAGTCCTCAGGTAAGGCCTCTCAGTGGCTGGATGGTGAGACAGCATATTGGGCTTCCCATGCCCCTAGGCCCCAATTTTTAACCATAGTTTGGGTTGTCCCTACACTGTTCCCCAGGGCTCTGCTTTGGAATTCCTCTTTTGGTGGGACACCTGAGGTAACAAACCTGAAAGGAGTCGTCCCATGCCACAGATCGAAGAAAAACAATTGGGACCGGGCCAAATCCACAGAGAGCAAGATTCGTCAATGGCCCATTAGGCCTCCCCAACATTCCACGGCCATCGCTGATAAAAAATCCAGGAACAAATCCCTGAGCACGCGCCTCAGACTCGCTCATTCTTCATATCCTGAAGAGTTCTTCAGATAAGAACCTACACGGCATTCGAATGCACCCAAAATATATAGTCTAACCTGGGCACTAATGCACTGTCTGACAACCTGAGCCCGGACCTCGTGAACAACACCCAGACAGCTGACCACACACTGAGCACATCAGACCCACCATGGCCTTAGGTCATCATATATTCCCTACCTCAGTTTTCAGGCTTCAGAACCTAGACCTTATCTCCAATCACTGCCCAGCGGTGACTGTGATGCAGAAATCAGAACTCTTCCTTACCCATGGCAAGAAACCTTGTGGTTGGTATGTTGTCCAACGTTCAGTGTAGGAGAAACCAGCATTCACCCTGAGGCCCCGCCCATTCTTGAGTGCGACGAGGGCATAAAAACGCATTGTGACCCTCAGCGTGAGTCCTGTCCTCTAGTACGTCCTCTCAGTGGCTGGACCATTAGATGTCATAATGGGCTTGACATGTCCCTAGGCCCCAATTTTTAACCAGATTTCTGGTTGTCCAGTCGCCCAGCCCAGGGCTCTACTCTGGAATCCCTCATTTGTTGGGACACCTGAGGTTGAAAAACAAAACAAAACAAATCCACAACAACAGAGCAACGGACTTCTTCCATCCCACAGAATGACCCAAAACTCTTTGGACGGGCCAAACCACCAGAGAGTAAGACTCATCCATTTCCAGTGAAGTAACCCGGAAATTTCACGACCATGAGTGACACGATATCCAGAGACATAAACTTGAGCAGAGCCTCATACTCGCTCTTTTTTCATATCCCGAAGAGTTCTCCTCATGGTCTCTAGATCAGTCCTGCCATAGCTATGACCCGAAACATAAGCCGAGTTTGTGTTTTCAGAAAACTGTACAAACAGCCCTGGCCTACACACCCTACAGGCTCCGGCCCTTGGAGCCAAACCTGACGACTGTGCTTGCCCTCTCCAAGGGAATTGTATGTGCCCACTCCAATGGCCACAACCTTACTAAGAGGATAAACCTCCAAAGTCCCTGAGGCCATCGCAATATATGTGGCTTCCCAGGACAAATGGGGCATTCTGGGCCCATCTGAGCACCTCCCGGCACTCAGACCCATAGACTGATGTCCCCAGAGGTAAAAAGGAACGAACAGGCCCCTAGGGACCTATCGGATCCATTCCTTTGGTTTCCAGGCATCTCTCATCAGAGGCCTGGATTTCATTAACAGCATATGGCTTTCTTGACTCACCCATCAGAACAAATCTCATCTACACATGGGAAACTTGCACGATGGAGCTTTGTGAAAGCCTCTCTTTAGGAGAACCCTTCAGGGCCCCAGTGCACCGCTTCATTCCAAGGTCTCCATAGACACAAAATCATATTAGGACACATCCACAGGAGAGTCCATTTCAACTCAGCCTTCTCGGTTGCTCCCCCAGATCCAGCAGATCTAACATGTCTTGTTGTTTGGAGACAATTCGAATGCGAGGTGGGCTACCCAGCCATCCATCCTTAGAACCCTGCTCGGAATCTTTGTCCTGGAGCCAACCAACAGGTCTCAATTGTCCTGCAGAAGAATCTTTGCATTAAGGAGCTTCTCACAACTCCCATCTTGGGAAAACCCCCATGGCCTCGTGATCCACCCCGCTTTCAAGAAGGGGCCATCAGGGACAGAATGTCCAACCTGAGCGATCGTCTGATCCTCGCCCTGACTTCAGATGCACGAGATCTCGATTCAGGTCTGTAGATTGTGCCTGCCATATCCTCACCCAGAAACCTAGGCCTAGCTTGAGTTCTCAGACCTCTGTCCTCAGACTACTGGCCCACAAGCCCTCCAGTTTGGCAATCCAGAACTACAATGCAGCACTCTGCCTACCCTCCAGAAATAAAACATTTCCCTCTGGAGCTACCCAGAAACCCCAAATGGGGATCAACCGGGCACACCATTCGGCTATACCCCAAATATATAGGCTGACCTGGGCTCTAATGCCCTTTTGATACAGCCTGATCCTGGACCTCCTGGCCCCACCCAGACAGCTGGCCGCACACTGAGCACTTCGGACCTGCCATGGCTTTAGGTCGTCATCTCTTCTCAACCTCGGTTTTCAGGATTCAGAACCTAGACCTTATCTCCAGTCACGGCCCGGGTTTGAAAATGATGCAGAAATCAGAACTCTTTCCCCATTGCAAGAAACCTTGTGGTTGGCATGTTGTCCAAGGTTCAGTGTACTTGAAACCAGTGTGGCCCATGAGGCCCCGCCCATGTTTGCGGGCCACTTTGGTACTTGGGATCGGGCTAAATCCACAGAGAGCAACATTCGTCCATGTCCCATGAGGCCTCCCCAACATTCCACGGCCATCGCTGATACAAAATCCCGATTCAAAATCCTGAGCACGCGCCTCAGACTCGCTCATTCTTCATATCCTGAAGAGTTCTTCAGATAAGAATCTACACGACACTCGAAGGCACCCAAAATATATAGTCTAACCTGGGCACTAATGCACTGTCTGACAACCTGAAAAGGACCTCGTGACAAACACCCAGACAGCTGACAGCACACTGAGCACATCTGACCAGCCATGGCCTTAGGTCATCATCTCTTCCCTACCTAAGTTTTCAGGCTTCAGAACCTAGTCCTTATCTTCAATCACTGCCCAGGGGTGACTGTGATGCAGAAATCAGAATTCTTCCTTACCCATGGCAAGAAACCTTGTGCTTGGCATGTTGTCCAACGTTCAGTGTAGGAGAAACCAGCATTCAGCATGAAGCCCCGCCCATTCTTGAGTGCGACGTGGGCATAAACACGCATTGTGACCCTCAGCGTGAGTCCTGTCCTCTAGTACGTCCTTTCAGTGGCTGGACCATTAGATGTCATAATGGGCTTGACATGTCCCTAGGCCCCAAATTTTAACCAGATTTCTGGTTGTCCAGTCGCCCCTCCCCAGGGCTCTACTCTGGAATCCCTCATTTGGTGGGACACCTGAGGTTGTTAAACAAAACAAAACAAATCAACAAGAATAGAACAACGGACTTCTTCCATCCCACAGAATGACCCCAAACTCTTTGGACGGGGCCAAACCCCCGGAGAGTAAGACCCGTCCATTTCCCATGAAGTCACCCGGAAATTTCACGACCATCACTGACACGATATCCAGAGACAAAAACTTGAGCAAGAGCCTCACACTCGCCCTTTTTTCAATCCTGAAGAGTACTCCTCATGGTCTGTAGATCAGTCCTGCCATACCTATGACCCGAAACATAAGCCGAGTTTGTGTTTTCAGACAACTGACCAAACAGCCCTGGCCTACACACCCTACAGGCTCAGGCCCCTGGAGCCAAACCTGACGACTGTGCTTGCCCTCGCCAAGGGAATTGTGTGTGCCCATTCCAATGGCCACAACCCTACTAAAAGGATCAACCTCTAAAGTCCCTGAGGCCATCCCAATATTTGTGGCTTCCCAGGACAAACAGGGGCTATCTGGGCCCATCTGAGCACCTACCTGCACTCAGACCCGTAGACTGATGTCCCCAGAGGTAAAAAGGAACGAAAAGGCCCATAGGCACCTATCCGATCCATTGCTTTGGTTTCCAGGCATGTCTCCTCAGAGGCCTACATTTCAATAACAGCATATGGCTGTTTCTTGACTCGCCCATCAGAACAAATCTCATCTACACATGGGAAACTTGCACAATGGAGCTATGTGAAAGCCTCTCTTTAGGAAAACCCTTCAGGGCCCCAGTGCCACCGCTTCATTCCAAGGTCTCCATAGACACAAAATCATATTAGGACACATCCACGGGAGAGTCCATTTCAACTCAGCCTCCTCGGTTGCTCACCCAGATGCAGCAGATCTAGCTGTCTTGTTGCTTGGAGACAATTGGAATGCGAGGTGGGCTACCCAGCCATCCATCCTTAGAACCCTGCTCGGAATCGTTGTACTGGAGCCAACAAACAGGTCTCAATTGTCCTGCAGAAGATTCATTGCAGTTGGGAGCTTCTCACAACTCCCATCGTGGGAAAACCCCCATGGCCTCGTGATCCGCCCCCCGTTCAAGAAGGGGTCAACAGGGACAGAATGTCCAACCTGAGCGATCCAATGATCCTTGCCCTGACTTCAGAGGCACGAGGTCTCGATTGAGGTCTCACCCAGAAACCTATGCCTAGCTTGGGTTCTCAGACTTCCGTCCTCAGACTACTGGCCCACAAGCCCTCCAGTTTGGCAATCCAGAACTACAATGCAGCACTCTGCCTGCCTCCAGAAGAAAAACATAGCCCTCTGGGGCTACCCATAAACCCCCAATGAGGATCAACCTGCACGCCATTCGGCTGTACTCCAAATATATAGGCTCACCTGGGCACTAATGCCCTTTCTGACACAGCCTGAGCGTGGACCTCCTGGCCCCACCCAGACAGCTGCCCGCATGCTGGGCACATCAGACCCGCCATGGCCATACGTGGTCATCTCTTCTCAACCTCGGTTTTCAGGCTTCAGAACGTAGACCTTATCTCCAATCACGGCCCGGGTTTGAAAATGATGCAGAAATCAGAACTCTTGCCCCATGGCAAGAAACCTTGTGGTTGGCATGTTGTCCAAAGTTCAGTGTACTTGAAACCAGTGTGGCCCATGAGGCCCCGCCCATGCTAGCGGGCCAGATTGTGACCCTCAGCCTGAGCCCAGTCCTCAGGTAAGGCCTCTCAGTGGCTGGATGGAGATACAGCATATTGGGCTTGCCATGCCCCTAGGCCCCAATTTTTAACCACAGTTCTGGTTGTCCCTTCACTCTTCCTCAGGGCTCTGCATTGGAATTCCTCTTTTGGTGGGACACCTCATGTAACAAACCTGAAAGGAGTCCTCCCATCCAACAGATTGAGGAAAAACAATGGGGATCGGGACAAGTCCACAGAGAGCTTCAGAACCTAGACCTTATCTCCAATCACTGCCCACGGGTGACTGTGATGCAGAAATCAGAACTCTTCCTTTCCCATGGCAAGAAACCTTGTGGTTGGCATGTTGTCCAACGTTCAGTGTAGGAGAAACCAGCATTCACCCTGAGGTCCCGCCCAACCTTGAGTGCGACGAGGGAATAAACACGCATTGGGACCCTCAGCGTGAGTCCTGTCCTCTAGTATGTCCTCTCAGTGGCTGGACCATTAGAGGTCATAATGGGCTTGACATGCCCCTAGGCCCCAATTTTTAACAAGATTTCTGGTTGTCCAGTCGCCCCTCCCAAGGGCTCTACTCTGGAACTCCCATTTGTTGGGACACCTGAGGTTGAAAAACAAAACAAAACAAATCAATAACAACAGAACAACGGACTACTTCCATCCCACAGAATGACCCCAAACTCCTTGGACTGGGCCAAACCCCCAGAGAGTAAGCCTCGTCCATTTCCCATGAAGTCACCCGGATGTTTCACGACCATGAGTGACACGATATCCAGAGACAAAAACTTGAGCAAGAGCCTCACACTCGCCCTTTTTTCATATCCCAAAGAGTTCTCCTCATGGTCTGTAGATCAGTCCTGCCATGACTATGACCCAAAACATAAGCCGAGTTTGTGTTTTCAGACAACTGTCTAAACAGCCCTGGCCTACACACCCTACAGGCTCAGGGCCCTGGAGTCAAACCTGACGACTGTGATTGCCGAGTCCAAGGCAATTCTATGTGCCCATTCCAATGGCCACAACCCTACTAAGAGGATAAACCTCCAAATTCCCTGATGCCATCCCAATATTTGTGGCTTCCTAGGACAAACAGGGGCAATCTGGGCCCATCTGAGCACCTACCTGCACTCAGACACGTAGACTGATGTCCCCAGAGGTAAAAAGGAATGAACATCCCCCTAGGCACCTACGGGATCCAATGCTTTGTTTTCCAGGCATCTCTCTTCAGTGGCCTGGATTTCAATAACAGCATATGGCTGTTTCTAGACTCAACCATCAGAACAAATCTCATCTACACATGGGAAACTTGCACGATGGAGCTGTGTGAAAGCCTCTCTTTAGGAGAACCCTTCAGGGCCTCAGTGCCACCGCTATATTCCAAGGTCTCCATAGACACAAAATCATATTATGACAAATCCACGGGAGAGTCCATTTCAATTTAGCCTCCTCGGTTGCTCCCCCAGATCCAGCAGATCTAACCTGTCTTGTTGCTTGGAGACGATTGGAATGCGAGGTGGGCTACCCAGCCATCCATTCTTAGAACCCTGATCGGAATCGTCCTGGAGCGAACCAACAGGTCTCAATTGTCCTGCAGAAGAATCTTTGTAGTAGGGAGCTTCTCACAACTCCCATCGTGGGAAAACCCCCATGGCCTCGTGATCCAGCCCCCTTTCAAGAAGGGGCCATCAGGGACAGAATGTTCAACCTGAGCGATCGTCTGATACTCGCCCTGACTTCAGATGCACGAGATCTCAATTCAGGTCTGTAGATTGTGCCTGACATATCCTCACCCAGAAACCTAGGCCTAGCTTGGGTTCTCAGACCTCCGTCCTCAAACTACTGGCCCACGAGCCCTCCAGTTTGGAAATCCAGAACTACAATGCAGCACTCTGCCTGCCCTCCAGAAATAAAACATTGCCCTCTGGAGCCACCCAGAAACCCCAAATGGGGATCAACCGGGCACATCATTCGGTTATACCCCAAATATATAGGCTGACCTGGGCACTAATGCACTTCTGACACAGCCTGATCCTGAACCTCCTGGCCCCACACAGACAGCTGGCCGCACACTGAGCACATCGGAAGCGTCATTATCTTAGGTCATCATCTCTTGTCAACCTCGGTTTCCAGGCTTCAGAACTTAGACCTTATCTCCAATCACGGCCCGGGTTTGAAAATGAAGCAGAAATCAGAACTCTTTCGCCATGGCAAGAACCTTGTGGTTGGCATGTTGTCCAAGGTTCCGTGTACTTGAAACCAGTGTGGCTCATGAGGCCCCGCCCATGCTTGTGGGCCACATTGGTCACAAACACACATTGTGAATGTCAGCCTGAGCCCAGTCCTCAGGTAAGGCCTCTCAGTGGCTGGATGGAGAGTCAGCATATTGGGCTTGCCATGCCCCTAGGCCCCAATTTTTAACCATAGTTCGGGTTGTCCCTTCATTCTTCCCTAGGGCTCTGATTTGGAATTCCTCTTTTGTTGGGACACCTGAGGTAACAAACCTGAAAGGAGTCCTCCCATCCCACAGATTGACGAAAAACAATTGGGATCGGGCCAAGTCCACAGAGAGCAATATTCGTCCATGGCCCATGAGGCCTCCCCAACATTCCACGGCCATCGCTGATACGAAATCCAGAGACAAAAGCCTGAGCACGCGCCTCAGACTCGCTCATTCTTCATATCCTGAAGAGTTCTTCAGATAAGAACCTACACGTCACTCGAAGGCACCCAAAATATATAGTCTAACCTGGGCACTAATGCACTGTCTGACAACCTGAGCCCGGACGTCGTGACCAACACCCAGAGAGCTGACCGCACACTGAGCCCATCAGACCCGCCATGGCCTTAGGTCATCATCTCTTACCTACCTCAGTTTTCAGTCTTCAAAACCTAGACCTTATCTCCAATCACTGCCCAGGGGTGACTATGATGCAGAAATCAGAACTCTTCCTTACACAAGGCAAGAAACCATGTGGTTGGCATGTTGTCCAACGTTCAGTGTAGGAAAGAAACCAGCTTTCACCGTGACGCCCCGCCCATTCTTGAGTGCGAAGAGGGCATAAACACGCATTGTGACCCTCAGTGTGAGTCCTGTCCTCTAGTACGTCCTCTCAGTGGCTGGACCATTAGATGTCATAATGGGCTTGAAATGTCCCTAGGCCCCAATTTTTAACCAGATTTCTGGTTGTCCATTCGCCCCTCCCAGGGCTCTACTCTGGAATCCCTCATTTGCTGGTTCACCTGAGGTTGAAAAACAAAACAAAACAAATCAATAACAACAGAACAACGGACTTCTTCCATCCCACAGAATGACCCCAAACTCTTTGGACGGGGACAAACCCCCAGAGAGTAAGACTCGTCCATTTCCCATGAAGTCACCCGGAAGTTTCACGACCATGAGTGACACGATAACCAGAGATAAAAACTTGAGCAAGAGCCTCACACTCGCCCTATTTTCATATCCCGAAGAGTTCTCCTCATGGTCTGTAGATCAGTCCTGCCATACCTATGACCCGAAACATAAGCCGAGTTTGTGTTTTCAGACAACTGTCCAAACAGCCCTGGCCTACACACCCTACAGGCTCAGGGCCCTGGAGCCAAACCTGACGACTGTGCTTGCCCTCTCCAAGGGAATTTTGTGTGCCCATTCCAATGGCCACAACCCCACTAAGAGGATAAACCTCCAACGTCCCTGAAGCCATCCCAATATTTGTGGTTTCCTAGGACAAACAGGGGCAATCTGGGCCCATCTGAGCCCCTACCGGCACTCAGACCCGTAGACTGATGTCCCCAGGGTAAAAAGGAACGAACAGGCCCCTAGGCACATATCCGATCCATTGCTTTGGTTTCCAGGCATCTCTCCTCAGAGGAATGGATTTCAGTAACAGCATATGGCTGTTTCTTGACTCACCCATCAGAACAAATCTCATCTACACATGGGAAACTTGCACGATGGAGCTGTGTGAAAGCCTCTCTTTAGGAGAACCCTTCTGGGCCCCAGTGCCACCGCTTCATTCCAAGGTCTCCATAGACATATTATCATATTAGGACACATCCACGGGAGAGTCCATTTCAACTCAGCCTCCTCGGTTGCTCCCCCAGATCCAGCAGATCTAACCTGTCTTGTTGCTTGCAGGCAATTGGAATGCGAGATGGGCTACCCAGCCATCCATCCTTAGAAAGCCTGCTCGGAATCGTTGTCCTGGAGCCAACCAACAGGTCTCAATTGTCCTGAAGAAGAATCTTTGCAGTTGGGAGCTTCTCACAACTCCCATCGTGGGAAAACCCGCATGGCCTCGTGATCCACGCCCCCCTTCAAGAAGGGGCCATCAGGGACAGAATGTCCAACCTGAGCGATCGTCTGATCCTCGCACTGACTTCAGATGCACGAGATCTAGATTCCGGTCTCACCCAGAAACCTAGGCCTAGCTTGGGTTCTCAGACTTCCGTCCTCAGACTACTGGCCCACAAGCCCTCCAGTTTGGCAATCCAGAACTACAGTGCAGCACTCTGCCTGCCCTCCAGAAGTGAAACATTGCCGTCTGGGGCTACCCAGAATCCCCACATGAGATTCAACCTGCACGCCATTCGGCTGTACCCCAAATATATAGGCTGACCTGGGCACTAATGCCCTTTCTGAGACAGCCTGAGTCTGGACCTCCTGGCCCCACCCAGACAGCTGGCCGCACACTGAGCTCATATGACCTGCCATGGCCTTAGGTCTTCATCTCTTCTCAATCTCGGGTTTCAGGCTTCAGAACCTAGACATTATCTCCAATCACGGCCCGGGTTTGAAAATGATGCAGAAATCAGAACGCTTTCCCCATGGCAAGAAACCTTGTGGTTGGCATGTTGTCCAAGGTTCAGTGTACTTGAAACCTCTGTGGCCCATGAGGCCCCGCCCATGCTTGCGGGCCACATTGGTCAAAAACACACATTGTGACCCTCAGCCTGAGCCCAGTCCTCAGGTAAGGCCTCTCAGTGGCTGGATGGAGAGACAGCATATTGGGCTTGCCATGCCCCTAGGCCCCAATTTTTAACCATAGTTCGGGTTGTCCCTTCATTCTTCCCTAGGGCTCTGATTTGGAATTCCTCTTTTGGTCGGACACCTGCGGTAACAAACCTGAAAGGAGTCCTCCCATCCCACAGATTGACGAAAAACAATTGGGATCGGGCCAAGTCCACAGAGAGCAAGATTCGTCCATGGCCCATGAGGCCTCCCCAACATTCCACGGCCATCGCTGATACAAAATCCAGAGACAAAAGCCTGAGCACGCGCCTCAGACTCGCTCATTCTTCATATCCTGAAGAGTTCTTCAGATAAGAACCTACACGTCACTCGAAGGCACCCAAAATATATAGTCTAACCTGGGCACTAATGCACTGTCTGACAACCTGAGCCCGGACGTCGTGACCAACACCCAGAGAGCTGACCGCACACTGAGCCCATCAGACCCGCCATGGCCTTAGGTCATCATCTCTTACCTACCTCAGTTTTCAGTCTTCAAAACCTAGACCTTATCTCCAATCTCTGCCCAGGGGTGACTATGATGCAGAAATCAGAACTCTTCCTTACACAAGGCAAGAAACCATGTGGTTGGCATGTTGTCCAACGTTCAGTGTAGGAAAGAAACCAGCTTTCACCGTGACGCCCCGCCCATTCTTGAGTGCGAAGAGGACATAAACACCCATTGTGACCCTCAGTGTGAGTCCTGTCCTCTAGTACGTCCTCTCAGTGGCTGGACCATTAGATGTCATAATGGGCTTGAAATGTCCCTAGGCCCCAATTTTTAACCAGATTTCTGGTTGTCCAGTCGCCCCTCCCAGGGCTCTACTCTGGAATCCCTCATTTGCTGGTTCACCTGAGGTTGAAAAACAAAACAAAACAAATCAATAACAACAGAACAACGGACTTCTTCCATCCCACAGAATGACCCCAAACTCTTTGGACGGGGACAAACCCCCAGAGAGTAAGACTCGTCCATTTCCCATGAAGTCACCCGGAAGTTTCACGACCATGAGTGACACGATAACCAGAGATAAAAACTTGAGCAAGAGCCTCACACTCGCCCTATTTTCATATCCCGAAGAGTTCTCCTCATGGTCTGTAGATCAGTCCTGCCATACCTATGACCCGAAACATAAGCCGAGTTTGTGTTTTCAAACAACTGTCCAAACAGCCCTGGCCTACACACCCTACAGGCTCAGGGCCCTGGAGCCAAACCTGACGACTGTGCTTGCCCTCTCCAAGGGAATTTTGTGTGCCCATTCCAATGGCCACAACCCAACTAAGAGGATAAACCTCCAACGTCCCTGAGGCCATCCCTATATTTGTGGCTTCCTAGGACAAACAGGGGCAATCTGGGCCCATCTGAGCCCCTACCGGCACTCAGACCCGTAGACTGATGTCCCCAGGGTAAAAAGGAACGAACAGGCCCCTAGGCACATATCCGATCCATTGCTTTGGTTTCCAGGCATCTCTCCTCAGAGGAATGGATTTCAGTAACAGCATATGGCTGTTTCTTGACTCACCCATCAGAACAAATCTCATCTACACATGGGAAACTTGCACGATGGAGCTGTGTGAAAGCCTCTCTTTAGGAGAACCCTTCTGGGCCCCAGTGCCACCGCTTCATTCCAAGGTCTCCATAGACATATTATCATATTAGGACACATCCACGGGAGAGTCCATTTCAACTCAGCCTCCTCGGTTGCTCCCCCAGATCCAGCAGATCTAACCTGTCTTGTTGCTTGCAGGCAATTGGAATGCGAGATGGGCTACCCAGCCATCCATCCTTAGAAGCCTGCTCGGAATCGTTGTCCTGGAGCCAACCAACAGGTCTCAATTGTCCTGAAGAAGAATCTTTGCAGTTGGGAGCTTCTCACAACTCCCATCGTGGGAAAACCCGCAAGGCCTCGTGATCCACGCCCCCCTTCAAGAAGGGGCCATCAGGGACAGAATGTCCAACCTGAGCGATCGTCTGATCCTCGCACTGACTTCAAATGCACGAGATCTAGATTCCGGTCTCACCCAGAAACCTAGGCCTAGCTTGGGTTCTCAGACTTCCGTCCTCAGACAACTGGCCAACAAGCCCTCCAGTTTGGCAATCCAGAACTACAGTGCAGCACTCTGCCTGCCCTCCAGAAGTAAAACATTGCCGTCTGGGGCTACCAAGAAACCCCACATGAGATTCAACCTGCACGCCATTCGGCTGTACCCCAAATATATAGGCTGACCTGGGCACTAATGCCCTTTCTGAGACAGCCTGAGTCTGGACCTCCTGGCCCCACCCAGACAGCTGGCCGCACACTGAGCTCATATGACCTGCCATGGCCTTAGGTCTTCATCTCTTCTCAATCTCGTGTTTCAGGCTTCAGAACCTAGACATTATCTCCAATCACGGCCCGGGTTTGAAAATGATGCAGAAATCAGAACGCTTTCCCCATGGCAAGAAACCTTGTGGTTGGCATGTTGTCCAAGGTTCAGTGTACTTGAAACCAGTGTGGCCCATGAGGCCCCGCCCATGCTTGCGGGCCACATTGGTCAAAAACACACATTGTGACCCTCAGCCTGAGCCCAGTCCTCAGGTAAGGCCTCTCAGTGGCTGGATGGAGAGACAGCATATTGGGCTTGCCATGCCCCTAGGCCCCAATTTTTAACCATAGTTCGGGTTGTCCCTTCATTCTTCCCTAGGGCTCTGATTTGGAATTCCTCTTTTGGTCGGACACCTGCGGTAACAAACCTGAAAGGAGTCCTCCCATCCCACAGATTGACGAAAAACAATTGGGATCGGGCCAAGTCCACAGAGAGCAAGATTCGTCCATGGCCCATGAGGCCTCCCCAACATTCCACGGCCATCGCTGATACAAAATCCAGAGACAAAAGCCTGAGCACGCGCCTCAGACTCGCTCATTCTTCATATCCTGAAGAGTTCTTCAGATAAGAACCTACACGTCACTCGAAGGCACCCAAAATATATAGTCTAACCTGGGCACTAATGCACTGTCTGACAACCTGAGCCCGGACGTCGTGACCAACACCCAGAGAGCTGACCGCACACTGAGCCCATCAGACCCGCCATGGCCTTAGGTCATCATCTCTTACCTACCTCAGTTTTCAGTCTTCAAAACCTAGACCTTATCTCCAATCTCTGCCCAGGGGTGACTATGATGCAGAAATCAGAACTCTTCCTTACACAAGGCAAGAAACCATGTGGTTGGCATGTTGTCCAACGTTCAGTGTAGGAAAGAAACCAGCTTTCACCGTGACGCCCCGCCCATTCTTGAGTGCGAAGAGGGCATAAACACGCATTGTGACCCTCAGTGTGAGTCCTGTCCTCTAGTACGTCCTCTCAGTGGCTGGACCATTAGATGTCATAATGGGCTTGAAATGTCCCTAGGCCCCAATTTTTAACCAGATTTCTGGTTGTCCAGTCGCCCCTCCCAGGGCTCTACTCTGGAATCCCTCATTTGCTGGTTCACCTGAGGTTGAAAAACAAAACAAAACAAATCAATAACAACAGAACAACGGACTTCTTCCATCCCACAGAATGACCCCAAACTCTTTGGACGGGGACAAACCCCCAGAGAGTAAGACTCGTCCATTTCCCATGAAGTCACCCGGAAGTTTCACGACCATGAGTGACACGATAACCAGAGATAAAAACTTGAGCAAGAGCCTCACACTCGCCCTATTTTCATATCCCGAAGAGTTCTCCTCATGGTCTGTAGATCAGTCCTGCCATACCTATGACCCGAAACATAAGCCGAGTTTGTGTTTTCAAACAACTGTCCAAACAGCCCTGGCCTACACACCCTACAGGCTCAGGGCCCTGGAGCCAAACCTGACGACTGTGCTTGCCCTCTCCAAGGGAATTTTGTGTGCCCATTCCAATGGCCACAACCCAACTAAGAGGATAAACCTCCAACGTCCCTGAGGCCATCCCTATATTTGTGGCTTCCTAGGACAAACAGGGGCAATCTGGGCCCATCTGAGCCCCTACCGGCACTCAGACCCGTAGACTGATGTCCCCAGGGTAAAAAGGAACGAACAGGCCCCTAGGCACATATCCGATCCATTGCTTTGGTTTCCAGGCATCTCTCCTCAGAGGAATGGATTTCAGTAACAGCATATGGCTGTTTCTTGACTCACCCATCAGAACAAATCTCATCTACACATGGGAAACTTGCACGATGGAGCTGTGTGAAAGCCTCTCTTTAGGAGAACCCTTCTGGGCCCCAGTGCCACCGCTTCATTCCAAGGTCTCCATAGACATATTATCATATTAGGACACATCCACGGGAGAGTCCATTTCAACTCAGCCTCCTCGGTTGCTCCCCCAGATCCAGCAGATCTAACCTGTCTTGTTGCTTGCAGGCAATTGGAATGCGAGATGGGCTACCCAGCCATCCATCCTTAGAAGCCTGCTCGGAATCGTTGTCCTGGAGCCAACCAACAGGTCTCAATTGTCCTGAAGAAGAATCTTTGCAGTTGGGAGCTTCTCACAACTCCCATCGTGGGAAAACCCGCATGGCCTCGTGATCCACGCCCCCCTTCAAGAAGGGGCCATCAGGGACAGAATGTCCAACCTGAGCGATCGTCTGATCCTCGCACTGACTTCAGATGCACGAGATCTAGATTCCGGTCTCACCCAGAAACCTAGGCCTAGCTTGGGTTCTCAGACTTCCGTCCTCAGACTACTGGCCCACAAGCCCTCCAGTTTGGCAATCCAGAACTACAGTGCAGCACTCTGCCTGCCCTCCAGAAGTAAAACATTGCCGTCTGGGGCTACCCAGAATCCCTAAATGAGATTCAACCTGCACGCCATGTGGCTGTACCCCAAATACATAGGCTGACCTGGGCACTAATGCCCTTTCTGAGACAGCCTGAGTCTGGACCTCCTGGCCCCACCCAGACAGCTGGCCGCACACTGAGCTCATATGACCTGCCATGGCCTTAGGTCTTCATCTCTTCTCAATCTCGTGTTTCAGGCTTCAGAACCTAGACATTATCTCCAATCACGGCCCGGGTTTGAAAATGATGCAGAAATCAGAACGCTTTCCCCATGGCAAGAAACCTTGTGGTTGGCATGTTGTCCAAGGTTCAGTGTACTTGAAACCAGTGTGGCCCATGAGGCCCCGCCCATGCTTGCGGGCCACATTGGTCAAAAACACACATTGTGACCCTCAGCCTGAGCCCAGTCCTCAGGTAAGGCCTCTCAGTGGCTGGATGGAGAGACAGCATATTGGGCTTGCCATGCCCCTAGGCCCCAATTTTTAACCGTAGTTCGGGTTGTCCCTTCATTCTTCCCTAGGGCTCTGATTTGGAATTCCTCTTTTGGTCGGACACCTGCGGTAACAAACCTGAAAGGAGTCCTCCCATCCCACAGATTGACGAAAAACAATTGGGATCGGGCCAAGTCCACAGAGAGCAAGATTCGTCCATGGCCCATGAGGCCTCCCCAACATTCCACGGCCATCGCTGATACAAAATCCAGAGACAAAAGCCTGAGCACGCGCCTCAGACTCGCTCATTCTTCATATCCTGAAGAGTTCTTCAGATAAGAACCTACACGTCACTCGAAGGCACCCAAAATATATAGTCTAACCTGGGCACTAATGCACTGTCTGACAACCTGAGCCCGGACGTCGTGACCAACACCCAGAGAGCTGACCGCACACTGAGCACATCAGACCCGCCATGGCCTTAGGTCATCATCTCTTACCTACCTCAGTTTTCAGTCTTCAAAACCTAGACCTTATCTCCAATCACTGCCCAGGGGTGACTATGATGCAGAAATCAGAACTCTTCCTTACACAAGGCAAGAAACCATGTGGTTGGCATGTTGTCCAACGTTCAGTGTAGGAAAGAAACCAGCTTTCACCGTGACGCCCCGCCCATTCTTGAGTGCGAAGAGGGCATAAACACGCATTGTGACCCTCAGTGTGAGTCCTGTCCTCTAGTACGTCCTCTCAGTGGCTGGACCATTAGATGTCATAATGGGCTTGAAATGTCCCTAGGCCCCAATTTTTAACCAGATTTCTGGTTGTCCAGTCGCCCCTCCCAGGGCTCTACTCTGGAATCCCTCATTTGCTGGTTCACCTGAGGTTGAAAAACAAAACAAAACAAATCAATAACAACAGAACAACGGACTTCTTCCATCCCACAGAATGACCCCAAACTCTTTGGACGGGGACAAACCCCCAGAGAGTAAGACTCGTCCATTTCCCATGAAGTCACCCGGAAGTTTCACGACCATGAGTGACACGATAACCAGAGATAAAAACTTGAGCAAGAGCCTCACACTCGCCCTATTTTCATATCCCGAAGAGTGCTCCTCATGGTCTGTAGATCAGTCCTGCCATACCTATGACCCGAAACATAAGCCGAGTTTGTGTTTTCAAACAACTGTCCAAACAGCCCTGGCCTACACACCCTACAGGCTCAGGGCCCTGGAGCCAAACCTGACGACTGTGCTTGCCCTCTCCAAGGGAATTTTGTGTGCCCATTCCAATGGCCACAACCACACTAAGAGGATAAACCTCCAACGTCCCTGAGGCCATCCCTATATTTGTGGCTTCCTAGGACAAACAGGGGCAATCTGGGCCCATCTGAGCCCCTACCGGCACTCAGACCCGTAGACTGATGTCCCCAGGGTAAAAAGGAACGAACAGGCCCCTAGGCACATATCCGATCCATTGCTTTGGTTTCCAGGCATCTCTCCACAGAGGAATGGATTTCAGTAACAGCATATGGCTGTTTCTTGACTCACCCATCAGAACAAATCTCATCTACACATGGGAAACTTGCACGATGGAGCTGTGTGAAAGCCTCTCTTTAGGAGAACCCTTCTGGGCCCCAGTGCCACCGCTTCATTCCAAGGTCTCCATAGACATATTATCATATTAGGACACATCCACGGGAGAGTCCATTTCAACTCAGCCTCCTCGGTTGCTCCCCCAGATCCAGCAGATCTAACCTGTCTTGTTGCTTGCAGGCAATTGGAATGCGAGATGGGCTACCCAGCCATCCATCCTTAGAAGCCTGCTCGGAATCGTTGTCCTGGAGCCAACCAACAGGTCTCAATTGTCCTGAAGAAGAATCTTTGCAGTTGGGAGCTTCTCACAACTCCCATCGTGGGAAAACCCGCATGGCCTCGTGATCCACGCCCCCCTTCAAGAAGGGGCCATCAGGGACAGAATGTCCAACCTGAGCGATCGTCTGATCCTCGCACTGACTTCAGATGCACGAGATCTAGATTCCGGTCTCACCCAGAAACCTAGGCCTAGCTTGGGTTCTCAGACTTCCGTCCTCAGACTACTGGCCCACAAGCCCTCCAGTTTGGCAATCCAGAACTACAGTGCAGCACTCTGCCTGCCCTCCAGAAGTAAAACATTGCCGTCTGGGGCTACCCAGAATCCCCACATGAGATTCAACCTGCACGCCATTCGGCTGTACCCCAAATATATAGGCTGACCTGGGCACTAATGCCCTTTCTGAGACAGCCTGAGTCTGGACCTCCTGGCCCCACCCAGACAGCTGGCCGCACACTGAGCTCATATGACCTGCCATGGCCTTAGGTCTTCATCTCTTCTCAATCTCGGGTTTCAGGCTTCAGAACCTAGACATTATCTCCAATCACGGCCCGGGTTGAAAATGATGCAGAAATCAGAACGCTTTCCCCATGGCAAGAAACCTTGTGGTTGGCATGTTGTCCAAGGTTCAGTGTACTTGAAACCAGTGTGGCCCATGAGGCCCCGCCCATGCTTGCGGGCCACATTGGTCAAAAACACACATTGTGACCCTCAGCCTGAGCCCAGTCCTCAGGTAAGGCCTCTCAGTGGCTGGATGGAGAGACAGCATATTGGGCTTGCCATGCCCTTAGGCCCCAATTTTTAACCATAGTTCGGGTTGTCCCTTCATTCTTCCCTAGGGCTCTGATTTGGAATTCCTCTTTTGGTCGGACACCTGCGGTAACAAACCTGAAAGGAGTCCTCCCATCCCAGAGATTGACGAAAAACAATTGGGATCGGGCCAAGTCCACAGAGAGCAAGATTCGTCCATGGCCCATGAGGCCTCCCAAACATTCCACGGCCATCGCTGATACAAAATCCAGAGACAAAAGCCTGAGCACGCGCCTCAGACTCGCTCATTCTTCATATCCTGAAGAGTTCTTCAGATAAGAACCTACACGTCACTCGAAGGCACCCAAAATATATAGTCTAACCTGCGCACTAATGCACTGTCTGACAACCTGAGCCCGGACGTCGTGACCAACACCCAGAGAGCTGACCGCACACTGAGCACATCAGACCCGCAAGACCATGGCCTTAGGTCATCATCTCTTACCTACCTCAGTTTTCAGTCTTCAAAACCTAGACCTTATCTCCAATCACTGCCCAGGGGTGACTATGATGCAGAAATCAGAACTCTTCCTTACACAAGGCAAGAAACCATGTGGTTGGCATGTTGTCCAACGTTCAGTGTAGGAAAGAAACCAGCTTTCACCGTGACGCCCCGCCCATTCTTGAGTGCGAAGAGGGCATAAACATGCATTGTGACCCTCAGTGTGAGTCCTGTCCTCTAGTACGTCCTCTCAGTGGCTGGACCATTAGATGTCATAATGGGCTTGAAATGTCCCTAGGCCCCAATTTTTAACCAGATTTCTGGTTGTCCAGTCGCCCCTCCCAGGGCTCTACTCTGGAATCCCTCATTTGCTGGTTCACCTGAGGTTGAAAAACAAAACAAAACAAATCAATAACAACAGAACAACGGACTTCTTCCATCCCACAGAATGACCCCAAACTCTTTGGACGGGGACAAACCCCCAGAGAGTAAGACTCGTCCATTTCCCATGAAGTCACCCGGAAGTTTCACGACCATGAGTGACAGAGATAAAAACTTGAGCAAGAGCCTCACACTCGCCCTATTTTCATATCCCGAAGAGTTCTCCTCATGGTCTGTAGATCAGTCCTGCCATACCTATGACCCGAAACATAATCCGAGTTTGTGTTTTCAAACAACTGTCCAAACAGCCCTGGCCTACACACCCTACAGGCTCAGGGCCCTGGAGCCAAACCTGACGACTGTGCTTGCCCTCTCCAAGGGAATTTTGTGTGCCCATTCCAATGGCCACAACCCAACTAAGAGGATAAACCTCCAACGTCCCTGAGGCCATCCCTATATTTGTGGCTTCCTAGGACAAACAGGGGCAATCTGGGCCCATCTGAGCCCCTACCGGCACTCAGACCCGTAGACTGATGTCCCCAGGGTAAAAAGGAACGAACAGGCCCCTAGGCACATATCCGATCCATTGCTTTGGTTTCCAGGCATCTCTCCTCAGAGGAATGGATTTCATTAACAGCATATGGCTGTTTCTTGACTCACCCATCAGAACAAATCTCATCTACACATGGGAAACTTGCACGATGGAGCTGTGTGAAAGCCTCTCTTTAGGAGAACCCTTCTGGGCCCCAGTGCCACCGCTTCATTCCAAGGTCTCCATAGACATATTATCATATTAGGACACATCCACGGGAGAGTCCATTTCAACTCAGCCTCCTCGGTTGCTCCCCCAGATCCAGCAGATCTAACCTGTCTTGTTGCTTGCAGGCAATTGGAATGCGAGATGGGCTACCCAGCCATCCATCCTTAGAAGCCTGCTCGGAATCGTTGTCCTGGAGCCAACCAACAGGTCTCAATTGTCCTGAAGAAGAATCTTTGCAGTTGGGAGCTTCTCACAACTCCCATCGTGGGAAAACCCGCATGGCCTCGTGATCCACGCCCCCCTTCAAGAAGGGGCCATCAGGGACAGAATGTCCAACCTGAGCGATCGTCTGATCCTCGCACTGACTTCAGATGCACGAGATCTAGATTCCGGTCTCACCCAGAAACCTAGGCCTAGCTTGGGTTCTCAGACTTCCGTCCTCAGACTACTGGCCCACAAGCCCTCCAGTTTGGCAATCCAGAACTACAGTGCAGCACTCTGCCTGCCCTCCAGAAGTAAAACATTGCCGTCTGGGGCTACCCAGAATCCCCACATGAGATTCAACCTGCACGCCATTCGGCTGTACCCCAAATATATAGGCTGACCTGGGCACTAATGCCCTTTCTGAGACAGCCTGAGTCTGGACCTCCTGGCCCCACCCAGACAGCTGGCCGCACACTGAGCTCATATGACCTGCCATGGCCTTAGGTCTTCATCTCTTCTCAATCTCGGGTTTCAGGCTTCAGAACCTAGACATTATCTCCAATCACGGCCCGGGTTGAAAATGATGCAGAAATCAGAACGCTTTCCCCATGGCAAGAAACCTTGTGGTTGGCATGTTGTCCAAGGTTCAGTGTACTTGAAACCAGTGTGGCCCATGAGGCCCCGCCCATGCTTGCGGGCCACATTGGTCAAAAACACACATTGTGACCCTCAGCCTGAGCCCAGTCCTCAGGTAAGGCCTCTCAGTGGCTGGATGGAGAGACAGCATATTGGGCTTGCCATGCCCCTAGGCCCCAATTTTTAACCATAGTTCGGGTTGTCCCTTCATTCTTCCCTAGGGCTCTGATTTGGAATTCCTCTTTTGGTCGGACACCTGCGGTAACAAACCTGAAAGGAGTCCTCCCATCCCACAGATTGACGAAAAACAATTGGGATCGGGCCAAGTCCACAGAGAGCAAGATTCGTCCATGGCCCATGAGGCCTCCCCAACATTCCACGGCCATCGCTGATACAAAATCCAGAGACAAAAGCCTGAGCACGCGCCTCAGACTCGCTCATTCTTCATATCCTGAAGAGTTCTTCAGATAAGAACCTACACGTCACTCGAAGGCACCCAAAATATATAGTCTAACCTGGGCACTAATGCACTGTCTGACAACCTGAGCCCGGACGTCGTGACCAACACCCAGAGAGCTGACCGCACACTGAGCACATCAGACCCGCCATGGCCTTAGGTCATCATCTCTTACCTACCTCAGTTTTCAGTCTTCAAAACCTAGACCTTATCTCCAATCACTGCCCAGGGGTGACTATGATGCAGAAATCAGAACTCTTCCTTACACAAGGCAAGAAACCATGTGGTTGGCATGTTGTCCAACGTTCAGTGTAGGAAAGAAACCAGCTTTCACCGTGACGCCCCGCCCATTCTTGAGTGCGAAGAGGGCATAAACACGCATTGTGACCCTCAGTGTGAGTCCTGTCCTCTAGTACGTCCTCTCAGTGGCTGGACCATTAGATGTCATAATGGGCTTGAAATGTCCCTAGGCCCCAATTTTTAACCAGATTTCTGGTTGTCCAGTCGCCCCTCCCAGGGCTCTACTCTGGAATCCCTCATTTGCTGGTTCACCTGAGGTTGAAAAACAAAACAAAACAAATCAATAACAACAGAACAACGGACTTCTTCCATCCCACAGAATGACCCCCCAAACTCTTTGGACGGGGACAAACCCCCAGAGAGTAAGACTCGTCCATTTCCCATGAAGTCACCCGGAAGTTTCACGACCACGAGTGACATGAGTGACAGAGATAAAAACTTGAGCAAGAGCCTCACACTCGCCCTATTTTCATATCCCGAAGAGTTCTCCTCATGGTCTGTAGATCAGTCCTGCCATACCTATGACCCGAAACATAATCCGAGTTTGTGTTTTCAAACAACTGTCCAAACAGCCCTGGCCTACACACCCTACAGGCTCAGGGCCCTGGAGCCAAACCTGACGACTGTGCTTGCCCTCTCCAAGGGAATTTTGTGTGCCCATTCCAATGGCCACAACCACACTAAGAGGATAAACCTCCAACGTCCCTGAGGCCATCCCTATATTTGTGGCTTCCTAGGACAAACAGGGGCAATCTGGGCCCATCTGAGCCCCTACCGGCACTCAGACCCGTAGACTGATGTCCCCAGGGTAAAAAGGAACGAACAGGCCCCTAGGCACATATCCGATCCATTGCTTTGGTTTCCAGGCATCTCTCCTCAGAGGAATGGATTTCATTAACAGCATATGGCTGTTTCTTGACTCACCCATCAGAACAAATCTCATCTACACATGGGAAACTTGCACGATGGAGCTGTGTGAAAGCCTCTCTTTAGGAGAACCCTTCTGGGCCCCAGTGCCACCGCTTCATTCCAAGGTCTCCATAGACATATTATCATATTAGGACACATCCACGGGAGAGTCCATTTCAACTCAGCCTCCTCGGTTGCTCCCCCAGATCCAGCAGATCTAACCTGTCTTGTTGCTTGCAGGCAATTGGAATGCGAGATGGGCTACCCAGCCATCCATCCTTAGAAGCCTGCTCGGAATCGTTGTCCTGGAGCCAACCAACAGGTCTCTCAATTGTCCTGAAGAAGAATCTTTGCAGTTGGGAGCTTCTCACAACTCCCATCGTGGGAAAACCCGCATGGCCTCGTGATCCACGCCCCCCTTCAAGAAGGGGCCATCAGGGACAGAATGTCCAACCTGAGCGATCGTCTGATCCTCGCACTGACTTCAGATGCACGAGATCTAGATTCCGGTCTCACCCAGAAACCTAGGCCTAGCTTGGGTTCTCAGACTTCCGTCCTCAGACTACTGGCCCACAAGCCCTCCAGTTTGGCAATCCAGAACTACAGTGCAGCACTCTGCCTGCCCTCCAGAAGTAAAACATTGCCGTCTGGGGCTACCCAGAATCCCCACATGAGATTCAACCTGCACGCCATTCGGCTGTACCCCAAATATATAGGCTGACCTGGGCACTAATGCCCTTTCTGAGACAGCCTGAGTCTGGACCTCCTGGCCCCACCCAGACAGCTGGCCGCACACTGAGCTCATATGACCTGCCATGGCCTTAGGTCTTCATCTCTTCTCAATCTCGGGTTTCAGGCTTCAGAACCTAGACATTATCTCCAATCACGGCCCGGGTTTGAAAATGATGCAGAAATCAGAACGCTTTCCCCATGGCAAGAAACCTTGTGGTTGGCATGTTGTCCAAGGTTCAGTGTACTTGAAACCAGTGTGGCCCATGAGGCCCCGCCCATGCTTGCGGGCCACATTGGTCAAAAACACACATTGTGACCCTCAGCCTGAGCCCAGTCCTCAGGTAAGGCCTCTCAGTGGCTGGATGGAGAGACAGCATATTGGGCTTGCCATGCCCCTAGGCCCCAATTTTTAACCATAGTTCGGGTTGTCCCTTCATTCTTCCCTAGGGCTCTGATTTGGAATTCCTCTTTTGGTCGGACACCTGCGGTAACAAACCTGAAAGGAGTCCTCCCATCCCACAGATTGACGAAAAACAATTGGGATCGGGCCAAGTCCACAGAGAGCAAGATTCGTCCATGGCCCATGAGGCCTCCCCAACATTCCACGGCCATCGCTGATACAAAATCCAGAGACAAAAGCCTGAGCACGCGCCTCAGACTCGCTCATTCTTCATATCCTGAAGAGTTCTTCAGATAAGAACCTACACGTCACTCGAAGGCACCCAAAATATATAGTCTAACCTGGGCACTAATGCACTGTCTGACAACCTGAGCCCGGACGTCGTGACCAACACCCAGAGAGCTGACCGCACACTGAGCACATCAGACCCGCCATGGCCTTAGGTCATCATCTCTTACCTACCTCAGTTTTCAGTCTTCAAAACCTAGACCTTATCTCCAATCACTGCCCAGGGGTGACTATGATGCAGAAATCAGAACTCTTCCTTACACAAGGCAAGAAACCATGTGGTTGGCATGTTGTCCAACGTTCAGTGTAGGAAAGAAACCAGCTTTCACCGTGACGCCCCGCCCATTCTTGAGTGCGAAGAGGGCATAAACACGCATTGTGACCCTCAGTGTGAGTCCTGTCCTCTAGTACGTCCTCTCAGTGGCTGGACCATTAGATGTCATAATGGGCTTGAAATGTCCCTAGGCCCCAATTTTTAACCAGATTTCTGGTTGTCCAGTCGCCCCTCCCAGGGCTCTACTCTGGAATCCCTCATTTGCTGGTTCACCTGAGGTTGAAAAACAAAACAAAACAAATCAATAACAACAGAACAACGGACTTCTTCCATCCCACAGAATGACCCCAAACTCTTTGGACGGGGACAAACCCCCAGAGAGTAAGACTCGTCCATTTCCCATGAAGTCACCCGGAAGTTTCACGACCATGAGTGACAGAGATAAAAACTTGAGCAAGAGCCTCACACTCGCCCTATTTTCATATCCCGAAGAGTTCTCCTCATGGTCTGTAGATCAGTCCTGCCATACCTATGACCCGAAACATAATCCGAGTTTGTGTTTTCAAACAACTGTCCAAACAGCCCTGGCCTACACACCCTACAGGCTCAGGGCCCTGGAGCCAAACCTGACGACTGTGCTTGCCCTCTCCAAGGGAATTTTTGTGTGCCCATTCCAATGGCCACAACCCAACTAAGAGGATAAACCTCCAACGTCCCTGAGGCCATCCCTATATTTGTGGCTTCCTAGGACAAACAGGGGCAATCTGGGCCCATCTGAGCCCCTACCGGCACTCAGACCCGTAGACTGATGTCCCCAGGGTAAAAAGGAACGAACAGGCCCCTAGGCACATATCCGATCCATTGCTTTGGTTTCCAGGCATCTCTCCTCAGAGGAATGGATTTCAGTAACAGCATATGGCTGTTTCTTGACTCACCCATCAGAACAAATCTCATCTACACATGGGAAACTTGCACGATGGAGCTGTGTGAAAGCCTCTCTTTAGGAGAACCCTTCTGGGCCCCAGTGCCACCGCTTCATTCCAAGGTCTCCATAGACATATTATCATATTAGGACACATCCACGGGAGAGTCCATTTCAACTCAGCCTCCTCGGTTGCTCCCCCAGATCCAGCAGATCTAACCTGTCTTGTTGCTTGCAGGCAATTGGAATGCGAGATGGGCTACCCAGCCATCCATCCTTAGAAGCCTGCTCGGAATCGTTGTCCTGGAGCCAACCAACAGGTCTCAATTGTCCTGAAGAAGAATCTTTGCAGTTGGGAGCTTCTCACAACTCCCATCGTGGGAAAACCCGCATGGCCTCGTGATCCACGCCCCCCTTCAAGAAGGGGCCATCAGGGACAGAATGTCCAACCTGAGCGATCGTCTGATCCTCGCACTGACTTCAGATGCACGAGATCTAGATTCCGGTCTCACCCAGAAACCTAGGCCTAGCTTGGGTTCTCAGACTTCCGTCCTCAGACTACTGGCCCACAAGCCCTCCAGTTTGGCAATCCAGAACTACAGTGCAGCACTCTGCCTGCCCTCCAGAAGTAAAACATTGCCGTCTGGGGCTACCCAGAATCCCCACATGAGATTCAACCTGCACGCCATTCGGCTGTACCCCAAATATATAGGCTGACCTGGGCACTAATGCCCTTTCTGAGACAGCCTGAGTCTGGACCTCCTGGCCCCACCCAGACAGCTGGCCGCACACTGAGCTCATATGACCTGCCATGGCCTTAGGTCTTCATCTCTTCTCAATCTCGGGTTTCAGGCTTCAGAACCTAGACATTATCTCCAATCACGGCCCGGGTTTGAAAATGATGCAGAAATCAGAACGCTTTCCCCATGGCAAGAAACCTTGTGGTTGGCATGTTGTCCAAGGTTCAGTGTACTTGAAACCAGTGTGGCCCATGAGGCCCCGCCCATGCTTGCGGGCCACATTGGTCAAAAAAACACACATTGTGACCCTCAGCCTGAGCCCAGTCCTCAGGTAAGGCCTCTCAGTGGCTGGATGGAGAGACAGCATATTGGGCTTGCCATGCCCCTAGGCCCCAATTTTTTAACCATAGTTCGGGTTGTCCCTTCATTCTTCCCTAGGGCTCTGATTTGGAATTCCTCTTTTGGTCGGACACCTGCGGTAACAAACCTGAAAGGAGTCCTCCCATCCCACAGATTGACGAAAAACAATTGGGATCGGGCCAAGTCCACAGAGAGCAAGATTCGTCCATGGCCCATGAGGCCTCCCCAACATTCCACGGCCATCGCTGATACAAAATCCAGAGACAAAAGCCTGAGCACGCGCCTCAGACTCGCTCATTCTTCATATCCTGAAGAGTTCTTCAGATAAGAACCTACACGTCACTCGAAGGCACCCAAAATATATAGTCTAACCTGGGCACTAATGCACTGTCTGACAACCTGAGCCCGGACGTCGTGACCAACACCCAGAGAGCTGACCGCACACTGAGCACATCAGACCCGCCATGGCCTTAGGTCATCATCTCTTACCTACCTCAGTTTTCAGTCTTCAAAACCTAGACCTTATCTCCAATCACTGCCCAGGGGTGACTATGATGCAGAAATCAGAACTCTTCCTTACACAAGGCAAGAAACCATGTGGTTGGCATGTTGTCCAACGTTCAGTGTAGGAAAGAAACCAGCTTTCACCGTGACGCCCCGCCCATTCTTGAGTGCGAAGAGGGCATAAACACGCATTGTGACCCTCAGTGTGAGTCCTGTCCTCTAGTACGTCCTCTCAGTGGCTGGACCATTAGATGTCATAATGGGCTTGAAATGTCCCTAGGCCCCAATTTTTAACCAGATTTCTGGTTGTCCAGTCGCCCCTCCCAGGGCTCTACTCTGGAATCCCTCATTTGCTGGTTCACCTGAGGTTGAAAAACAAAACAAAACAAATCAATAACAACAGAACAACGGACTTCTTCCATCCCACAGAATGACCCCAAACTCTTTGGACGGGGACAAACCCCCAGAGAGTAAGACTCGTCCATTTCCCATGAAGTCACCCGGAAGTTTCACGACCATGAGTGACACGATAACCAGAGATAAAAACTTGAGCAAGAGCCTCACACTCGCCCTATTTTCATATCCCGAAGAGTTCTCCTCATGGTCTGTAGATCAGTCCTGCCATACCTATGACCCGAAACATAATCCGAGTTTGTGTTTTCAAACAACTGTCCAAACAGCCCTGGCCTACACACCCTACAGGCTCAGGGCCCTGGAGCCAAACCTGACGACTGTGCTTGCCCTCTCCAAGGGAATTTTGTGTGCCCATTCCAATGGCCACAACCCAACTAAGAGGATAAACCTCCAACGTCCCTGAGGCCATCCCTATATTTGTGGCTTCCTAGGACAAACAGGGGCAATCTGGGCCCATCTGAGCCCCTACCGGCACTCAGACCCGTAGACTGATGTCCCCAGGGTAAAAAGGAACGAACAGGCCCCTAGGCACATATCCGATCCATTGCTTTGGTTTCCAGGCATCTCTCCTCAGAGGAATGGATTTCAGTAACAGCATATGGCTGTTTCTTGACTCACCCATCAGAACAAATCTCATCTACACATGGGAAACTTGCACGATGGAGCTGTGTGAAAGCCTCTCTTTAGGAGAACCCTTCTGGGCCCCAGTGCCACCGCGTCATTCCAAGGTCTCCATAGACATATTATCATATTAGGACACATCCACGGGAGAGTCCATTTCAACTCAGCCTCCTCGGTTGCTCCCCCAGATCCAGCAGATCTAACCTGTCTTGTTGCTTGCAGGCAATTGGAATGCGAGATGGGCTACCCAGCCATCCATCCTTAGAAGCCTGCTCGGAATCGTTGTCCTGGAGCCAACCAACAGGTCTCAATTGTCCTGAAGAAGAATCTTTGCAGTTGGGAGCTTCTCACAACTCCCATCGTGGGAAAACCCGCATGGCCTCGTGATCCACGCCCCCCTTCAAGAAGGGGCCATCAGGGACAGAATGTCCAACCTGAGCGATCGTCTGATCCTCGCACTGACTTCAGATGCACGAGATCTAGATTCCGGTCTCACCCAGAAACCTAGGCCTAGCTTGGGTTCTCAGACTTCCGTCCTCAGACTACTGGCCCACAAGCCCTCCAGTTTGGCAATCCAGAACTACAGTGCAGCACTCTGCCTGCCCTCCAGAAGTAAAACATTGCCGTCTGGGGCTACCCAGAATCCCCACATGAGATTCAACCTGCACGCCATTCGGCTGTACCCCAAATATATAGGCTGACCTGGGCACTAATGCCCTTTCTGAGACAGCCTGAGTCTGGACCTCCTGGCCCCACCCAGACAGCTGGCCGCACACTGAGCTCATATGACCTGCCATGGCCTTAGGTCTTCATCTCTTCTCAATCTCGGGTTTCAGGCTTCAGAACCTAGACATTATCTCCAATCACGGCCCGGGTTTGAAAATGATGCAGAAATCAGAACGCTTTCCCCATGGCAAGAAACCTTGTGGTTGGCATGTTGTCCAAGGTTCAGTGTACTTGAAACCAGTGTGGCCCATGAGGCCCCGCCCATGCTTGCGGGCCACATTGGTCAAAAACACACATTGTGACCCTCAGCCTGAGCCCAGTCCTCAGGTAAGGCCTCTCAGTGGCTGGATGGAGAGACAGCATATTGGGCTTGCCATGCCCCTAGGCCCCAATTTTTAACCATAGTTCGGGTTGTCCCTTCATTCTTCCCTAGGGCTCTGATTTGGAATTCCTCTTTTGGTCGGACACCTGCGGTAACAAACCTGAAAGGAGTCCTCCCATCCCACAGATTGACGAAAAACAATTGGGATCGGGCCAAGTCCACAGAGAGCAAGATTCGTCCATGGCCCATGAGGCCTCCCCAACATTCCACGGCCATCGCTGATACAAAATCCAGAGACAAAAGCCTGAGCACGCGCCTCAGACTCGCTCATTCTTCATATCCTGAAGAGTTCTTCAGATAAGAACCTACACGTCACTCGAAGGCACCCAAAATATATAGTCTAACCTGCGCACTAATGCACTGTCTGACAACCTGAGCCCGGACGTCGTGACCAACACCCAGAGAGCTGACCGCACACTGAGCACATCAGACCCGCCATGGCCTTAGGTCATCATCTCTTACCTACCTCAGTTTTCAGTCTTCAAAACCTAGACCTTATCTCCAATCACTGCCCAGGGGTGACTATGATGCAGAAATCAGAACTCTTCCTTACACAAGGCAAGAAACCATGTGGTTGGCATGTTGTCCAACGTTCAGTGTAGGAAAGAAACCAGCTTTCACCGTGACGCCCCGCCCATTCTTGAGTGCGAAGAGGGCATAAACACGCATTGTGACCCTCAGTGTGAGTCCTGTCCTCTAGTACGTCCTCTCAGTGGCTGGACCATTAGATGTCATAATGGGCTTGAAATGTCCCTAGGCCCCAATTTTTAACCAGATTTCTGGTTGTCCAGTCGCCCCTCCCAGGGCTCTACTCTGGAATCCCTCATTTGCTGGTTCACCTGAGGTTGAAAAACAAAACAAAACAAATCAATAACAACAGAACAACGGACTTCTTCCATCCCACAGAATGACCCCAAACTCTTTGGACGGGGACAAACCCCCAGAGAGAGTAAGACTCGTCCATTTCCCATGAAGTCACCCGGAAGTTTCACGACCATGAGTGACACGATAACCAGAGATAAAAACTTGAGCAAGAGCCTCACACTCGCCCTATTTTCATATCCCGAAGAGTTCTCCTCATGGTCTGTAGATCAGTCCTGCCATACCTATGACCCGAAACATAATCCGAGTTTGTGTTTTCAAACAACTGTCCAAACAGCCCTGGCCTACACACCCTACAGGCTCAGGGCCCTGGAGCCAAACCTGACGACTGTGCTTGCCCTCTCCAAGGGAATTTTGTGTGCCCATTCCAATGGCCACAACCCAACTAAGAGGATAAACCTCCAACGTCCCTGAGGCCATCCCTATATTTGTGGCTTCCTAGGACAAACAGGGGCAATCTGGGCCCATCTGAGCCCCTACCGGCACTCAGACCCGTAGACTGATGTCCCCAGGGTAAAAGGAACGAACAGGCCCCTAGGCACATATCCGATCCATTGCTTTGGTTTCCAGGCATCTCTCCTCAGAGGAATGGATTTCAGTAACAGCATATGGCTGTTTCTTGACTCACCCATCAGAACAAATCTCATCTACACATGGGAAACTTGCACGATGGAGCTGTGTGAAAGCCTCTCTTTAGGAGAACCCTTCTGGGCCCCAGTGCCACCGCGTCATTCCAAGGTCTCCATAGACATATTATCATATTAGGACACATCCACGGGAGAGTCCATTTCAACTCAGCCTCCTCGGTTGCTCCCCCAGATCCAGCAGATCTAACCTGTCTTGTTGCTTGCAGGCAATTGGAATGCGAGATGGGCTACCCAGCCATCCATCCTTAGAAGCCTGCTCGGAATCGTTGTCCTGGAGCCAACCAACAGGTCTCAATTGTCCTGAAGAAGAATCTTTGCAGTTGGGAGCTTCTCACAACTCCCATCGTGGGAAAACCCGCATGGCCTCGTGATCCACGCCCCCCTTCAAGAAGGGGCCATCAGGGACAGAATGTCCAACCTGAGCGATCGTCTGATCCTCGCACTGACTTCAGATGCACGAGATCTAGATTCCGGTCTCACCCAGAAACCTAGGCCTAGCTTGGGTTCTCAGACTTCCGTCCTCAGACTACTGGCCCACAAGCCCTCCAGTTTTGGCAATCCAGAACTACAGTGCAGCACTCTGCCTGCCCTCCAGAAGTAAAACATTGCCGTCTGGGGCTACCCAGAATCCCCACATGAGATTCAACCTGCACGCCATTCGGCTGTACCCCAAATATATAGGCTGACCTGGGCACTAATGCCCTTTCTGAGACAGCCTGAGTCTGGACCTCCTGGCCCCACCCAGACAGCTGGCCGCACACTGAGCTCATATGACCTGCCATGGCCTTAGGTCTTCATCTCTTCTCAATCTCGGGTTTCAGGCTTCAGAACCTAGACATTATCTCCAATCACGGCCCGGGTTTGAAAATGATGCAGAAATCAGAACGCTTTCCCCATGGCAAGAAACCTTGTGGTTGGCATGTTGTCCAAGGTTCAGTGTACTTGAAACCAGTGTGGCCCATGAGGCCCCGCCCATGCTTGCGGGCCACATTGGTCAAAAACACACATTGTGACCCTCAGCCTGAGCCCAGTCCTCAGGTAAGGCCTCTCAGTGGCTGGATGGAGAGACAGCATATTGGGCTTGCCATGCCCCTAGGCCCCAATTTTTAACCATAGTTCGGGTTGTCCCTTCATTCTTCCCTAGGGCTCTGATTTGGAATTCCTCTTTTGGTCGGACACCTGCGGTAACATACCTGAAAGGAGTCCTCCCATCCCACAGATTGACGAAAAACAATTGGGATCGGGCCAAGTCCACAGAGAGCAAGATTCGTCCATGGCCCATGAGGCCTCCCCAACATTCCACGGCCATCGCTGATACAAAATCCAGAGACAAAAGCCTGAGCACGCGCCTCAGACTCGCTCATTCTTCATATCCTGAAGAGTTCTTCAGATAAGAACCTACACGTCACTCGAAGGCACCCAAAATATATAGTCTAACCTGGGCACTAATGCACTGTCTGACAACCTGAGCCCGGACGTCGTGACCAACACCCAGAGAGCTGACCGCACACTGAGCACATCAGACCCGCCATGGCCTTAGGTCATCATCTCTTACCTACCTCAGTTTTCAGTCTTCAAAACCTAGACCTTATCTCCAATCACTGCCCAGGGGTGACTATGATGCAGAAATCAGAACTCTTCCTTACACAAGGCAAGAAACCATGTGGTTGGCATGTTGTCCAACGTTCAGTGTAGGAAAGAAACCAGCTTTTTCACCGTGACGCCCCGCCCATTCTTGAGTGCGAAGAGGGCATAAACACGCATTGTGACCCTCAGTGTGAGTCCTGTCCTCTAGTACGTCCTCTCAGTGGCTGGACCATTAGATGTCATAATGGGCTTGAAATGTCCCTAGGCCCCAATTTTTAACCAGATTTCTGGTTGTCCAGTCGCCCCTCCCAGGGCTCTACTCTGGAATCCCTCATTTGCTGGTTCACCTGAGGTTGAAAAACAAAACAAAACAAATCAATAACAACAGAACAACGGACTTCTTCCATCCCACAGAATGCCCCCAAACTCTTTGGACGGGGACAAACCCCCAGAGAGTAAGACTCGTCCATTTCCCATGAAGTCACCCGGAAGTTTCACGACCATGAGTGACACGATAACCAGAGATAAAAACTTGAGCAAGAGCCTCACACTCGCCCTATTTTCATATCCCGAAGAGTTCTCCTCATGGTCTGTAGATCAGTCCTGCCATACCTATGACCCGAAACATAATCCGAGTTTGTGTTTTCAAACAACTGTCCAAACAGCCCTGGCCTACACACCCTACAGGCTCAGGGCCCTGGAGCCAAACCTGACGACTGTGCTTGCCCTCTCCAAGGGAATTTTGTGTGCCCATTCCAATGGCCACAACCCAACTAAGAGGATAAACCTCCAACGTCCCTGAGGCCATCCCTATATTTGTGGCTTCCTAGGACAAACAGGGGCAATCTGGGCCCATCTGAGCCCCTACCGGCACTCAGACCCGTAGACTGATGTCCCCAGGGTAAAAAGGAACGAACAGGCCCCTAGGCACATATCCGATCCATTGCTTTGGTTTCCAGG
The DNA here is from genome assembly GCF_011764305.1 of Mustela putorius furo. NCBI lineage: Eukaryota > Metazoa > Chordata > Mammalia > Carnivora > Mustelidae > Mustela > Mustela putorius. The sequence goes on from NW_025421607.1 coordinate 83,466, forward strand.
CATCTCTCCTCAGAGGAATGGATTTCATTAACAGCATATGGCTGTTTCTTGACTCACCCATCAGAACAAATCTCATCTACACATGGGAAACTTGCACGATGGAGCTGTGTGAAAGCCTCTCTTTAGGAGAACCCTTCTGGGCCCCAGTGCCACCGCTTCATTCCAAGGTCTCCATAGACATATTATCATATTAGGACACATCCACGGGAGAGTCCATTTCAACTCAGCCTCCTCGGTTGCTCCCCCAGATCCAGCAGATCTAACCTGTCTTGTTGCTTGCAGGCAATTGGAATGCGAGATGGGCTACCCAGCCATCCATCCTTAGAAGCCTGCTCGGAATCGTTGTCCTGGAGCCAACCAACAGGTCTCAATTGTCCTGAAGAAGAATCTTTGCAGTTGGGAGCTTCTCACAACTCCCATCGTGGGAAAACCCGCATGGCCTCGTGATCCACGCCCCCCTTCAAGAAGGGGCCATCAGGGACAGAATGTCCAACCTGAGCGATCGTCTGATCCTCGCACTGACTTCAGATGCACGAGATCTAGATTCCGGTCTCACCCAGAAACCTAGGCCTAGCTTGGGTTCTCAGACTTCCGTCCTCAGACTACTGGCCCACAAGCCCTCCAGTTTGGCAATCCAGAACTACAGTGCAGCACTCTGCCTGCCCTCCAGAAGTAAAACATTGCCGTCTGGGGCTACCCAGAATCCCCACATGAGATTCAACCTGCACGCCATTCGGCTGTACCCCAAATATATAGGCTGACCTGGGCACTAATGCCCTTTCTGAGACAGCCTGAGTCTGGACCTCCTGGCCCCACCCAGACAGCTGGCCGCACACTGAGCTCATATGACCTGCCATGGCCTTAGGTCTTCATCTCTTCTCAATCTCGGGTTTCAGTCTTCAGAACCTAGACATTATCTCCAATCACGGCCCGGGTTTGAAAATGATGCAGAAATCAGAACGCTTTCCCCATGGCAAGAAACCTTGTGGTTGGCATGTTGTCCAAGGTTCATTGTACTTGAAACCAGTGTGGCCCATGAGGCCCCGCCCATGCTTGCGGGCCACATTGGTCAAAAACACACATTGTGACCCTCAGCCTGAGCCCAGTCCTCAGGTAAGGCCTCTCAGTGGCTGGATGGAGAGACAGCATATTGGGCTTGCCATGCCCCTAGGCCCCAATTTTTAACCATAGTTCGGGTTGTCCCTTCATTCTTCCCTAGGGCTCTGATTTGGAATTCCTCTTTTGGTCGGACACCTGCGGTAACATACCTGAAAGGAGTCCTCCCATCCCACAGATTGACGAAAAACAATTGGGATCGGGCCAAGTCCACAGAGAGCAAGATTCGTCCATGGCCCATGAGGCCTCCCCAACATTCCACGGCCATCGCTGATACAAAATCCAGAGACAAAAGCCTGAGTACGCGCCTCAGACTCGCTCATTCTTCATATCCTGAAGAGTTCTTCAGATAAGAACCTACACGTCACTCGAAGGCACCCAAAATATATAGTCTAACCTGCGCACTAATGCACTGTCTGACAACCTGAGCCCGGACGTCGTGACCAACACCCAGAGAGCTGACCGCACACTGAGCACATCAGACCCGCCATGGCCTTAGGTCATCATCTCTTACCTACCTCAGTTTTCAGTCTTCAAAACCTAGACCTTATCTCCAATCACTGCCCAGGGGTGACTATGATGCAGAAATCAGAACTCTTCCTTACACAAGGCAAGAAACCATGTGGTTGGCATGTTGTCCAACGTTCAGTGTAGGAAAGAAACCAGCTTTCACCGTGACGCCCCGCCCATTCTTGAGTGCGAAGAGGGCATAAACACGCATTGTGACCCTCAGTGTGAGTCCTGTCCTCTAGTACGTCCTCTCAGTGGCTGGACCATTAGATGTCATAATGGGCTTGAAATGTCCCTAGGCCCCAATTTTTAACCAGATTTCTGGTTGTCCAGTCGCCCCTCCCAGGGCTCTACTCTGGAATCCCTCATTTGCTGGTTCACCTGAGGTTGAAAAACAAAACAAAACAAATCAATAACAACAGAACAACGGACTTCTTCCATCCCACAGAATGACCCCCAAACTCTTTGGACGGGGACAAACCCCCAGAGAGTAAGACTCGTCCATTTCCCATGAAGTCACCCGGAAGTTTCACGACCATGAGTGACACGATAACCAGAGATAAAAACTTGAGCAAGAGCCTCACACTCGCCCTATTTTCATATCCCGAAGAGTTCTCCTCATGGTCTGTAGATCAGTCCTGCCATACCTATGACCCGAAACATAATCCGAGTTTGTGTTTTCAAACAACTGTCCAAACAGCCCTGGCCTACACACCCTACAGGCTCAGGGCCCTGGAGCCAAACCTGACGACTGTGCTTGCCCTCTCCAAGGGAATTTTGTGTGCCCATTCCAATGGCCACAACCCAACTAAGAGGATAAACCTCCAACGTCCCTGAGGCCATCCCTATATTTGTGGCTTCCTAGGACAAACAGGGGCAATCTGGGCCCATCTGAGCCCCTACCGGCACTCAGACCCGTAGACTGATGTCCCCAGGGTAAAAAGGAACGAACAGGCCCCTAGGCACATATCCGATCCATTGCTTTGGTTTCCAGGCATCTCTCCTCAGAGGAATGGATTTCAGTAACAGCATATGGCTGTTTCTTGACTCACCCATCAGAACAAATCTCATCTACACATGGGAAACTTGCACGATGGAGCTGTGTGAAAGCCTCTCTTTAGGAGAACCCTTCTGGGCCCCAGTGCCACCGCGTCATTCCAAGGTCTCCATAGACATATTATCATATTAGGACACATCCACGGGAGAGTCCATTTCAACTCAGCCTCCTCGGTTGCTCCCCCAGATCCAGCAGATCTAACCTGTCTTGTTGCTTGCAGGCAATTGGAATGCGAGATGGGCTACCCAGCCATCCATCCTTAGAAGCCTGCTCGGAATCGTTGTCCTGGAGCCAACCAACAGGTCTCATTGTCCTGAAGAAGAATCTTTGCAGTTGGGAGCTTCTCACAACTCCCATCGTGGGAAAACCCGCATGGCCTCGTGATCCACGCCCCCCTTCAAGAAGGGGCCATCAGGGACAGAATGTCCAACCTGAGCGATCGTCTGATCCTCGCACTGACTTCAGATGCACGAGATCTAGATTCCGGTCTCACCCAGAAACCTAGGCCTAGCTTGGGTTCTCAGACTTCCGTCCTCAGACTACTGGCCCACAAGCCCTCCAGTTTGGCAATCCAGAGAACTACAGTGCAGCACTCTGCCTGCCCTCCAGAAGTAAAACATTGCCGTCTGGGGCTACCCAGAATCCCCACATGAGATTCAACCTGCACGCCATTCGGCTGTACCCCAAATATATAGGCTGACCTGGGCACTAATGCCCTTTCTGAGACAGCCTGAGTCTGGACCTCCTGGCCCCACCCAGACAGCTGGCCGCACACTGAGCTCATATGACCTGCCATGGCCTTAGGTCTTCATCTCTTCTCAATCTCGGGTTTCAGGCTTCAGAACCTAGACATTATCTCCAATCACGGCCCGGGTTTGAAAATGATGCAGAAATCAGAACGCTTTCCCCATGGCAAGAAACCTTGTGGTTGGCATGTTGTCCAAGGTTCAGTGTACTTGAAACCAGTGTGGCCCATGAGGCCCCGCCCATGCTTGCGGGCCACATTGGTCAAAAACACACATTGTGACCCTCAGCCTGAGCCCAGTCCTCAGGTAAGGCCTCTCAGTGGCTGGATGGAGAGACAGCATATTGGGCTTGCCATGCCCCTAGGCCCCAATTTTTAACCATAGTTCGGGTTGTCCCTTCATTCTTCCCTAGGGCTCTGATTTGGAATTCCTCTTTTGGTCGGACACCTGCGGTAACAAACCTGAAAGGAGTCCTCCCATCCCACAGATTGACGAAAAACAATTGGGATCGGGCCAAGTCCACAGAGAGCAAGATTCGTCCATGGCCCATGAGGCCTCCCCAACATTCCACGGCCATCGCTGATACAAAATCCAGAGACAAAAGCCTGAGCACGCGCCTCAGACTCGCTCATTCTTCATATCCTGAAGAGTTCTTCAGATAAGAACCTACACGTCACTCGAAGGCACCCAAAATATATAGTCTAACCTGGGCACTAATGCACTGTCTGACAACCTGAGCCCGGACGTCGTGACCAACACCCAGAGAGCTGACCGCACACTGAGCACATCAGACCCGCCATGGCCTTAGGTCATCATCTCTTACCTACCTCAGTTTTCAGTCTTCAAAACCTAGACCTTATCTCCAATCACTGCCCAGGGGTGACTATGATGCAGAAATCAGAACTCTTCCTTACACAAGGCAAGAAACCATGTGGTTGGCATGTTGTCCAACGTTCAGTGTAGGAAAGAAACCAGCTTTCACCGTGATGCCCCGCCCATTCTTGAGTGCGAAGAGGGCATAAACATGCATTGTGACCCTCAGTGTGAGTCCTGTCCTCTAGTACGTCCTCTCAGTGGCTGGACCATTAGATGTCATAATGGGCTTGAAATGTCCCTAGGCCCCAATTTTTAACCAGATTTCTGGTTGTCCAGTCGCCCCTCCCAGGGCTCTACTCTGGAATCCCTCATTTGCTGGTTCACCTGAGGTTGAAAAACAAAACAAAACAAATCAATAACAACAGAACAACGGACTTCTTCCATCCCACAGAATGACCCCAAACACTTTGGACGGGGACAAACCCCCAGAGAGTAAGACTCGTCCATTTCCCATGAAGTCACCTGGAAGTTTCACGACCATGAGTGACAGAGATAAAAACTTGAGCAAGAGCCTCACACTCGCCCTATTTTCATATCCCGAAGAGTTCTCCTCATGGTCTGTAGATCAGTCCTGCCATACCTATGACCCGAAACATAAGCCGAGTTTGTGTTTTCAAACAACTGTCCAAACAGCCCTGGCCTACACACCCTACAGGCTCAGGGCCCTGGAGCCAAACCTGACGACTGTGCTTGCCCTCTCCAAGGGAATTTTGTGTGCCCATTCCAATGGCCACAACCCAACTAAGAGGATAAACCTCCAACGTCCCTGAGGCCATCCCTATATTTGTGGCTTCCTAGGACAAACAGGGGCAATCTGGGCCCATCTGAGCCCCTACCGGCACTCAGACCCGTAGACTGATGTCCCCAGGGTAAAAAGGAACGAACAGGCCCCTAGGCACATATCCGATCCATTGCTTTGGTTTCCAGGCATCTCTCCTCAGAGGAATGGATTTCAATAACAGCATATGGCTGTTTCTTGACTCACCCATCAGAACAAATCTCATCTACACATGGGAAACTTGCACGATGGAGCTGTGTGAAAGCCTCTCTTTAGGAGAACCCTTCTGGGCCCCAGTGCCACCGCGTCATTCCAAGGTCTCCATAGACATATTATCATATTAGGACACATCCACGGGAGAGTCCATTTCAACTCAGCCTCCTCGGTTGCTCCCCCAGATCCAGCAGATCTAAACTGTCTTGTTGCTTGCAGGCAATTGGAATGCGAGATGGGCTACCCAGCCATCCATCCTTAGAAGCCTGCTCGGAATCGTTGTCCTGGAGCCAACCAACAGGTCTCAATTGTCCTGAAGAAGAATCTTTGCAGTTGGGAGCTTCTCACAACTCCCATCGTGGGAAAACCCGCATGGCCTCGTGATCCACGCCCCCCTTCAAGAAGGGGCCATCAGGGACAGAATGTCCAACCTGAGCGATCGTCTGATCCTCGCACTGACTTCAGATGCACGAGATCTAGATTCCGGTCTCACCCAGAAACCTAGGCCTAGCTTGGGTTCTCAGACTTCCGTCCTCAGACTACTGGCCCACAAGCCCTCCAGTTTGGCAATCCAGAACTACAGTGCAGCACTCTGCCTGCCCTCCAGAAGTGAAACATTGCCGTCTGGGGCTACCCAGAATCCCCACATGAGATTCAACCTGCACGCCATTCGGCTGTACCCCAAATATATAGGCTGACCTGGGCACTAATGCCCTTTCTGAGACAGCCTGAGTCTGGACCTCCTGGCCCCACCCAGACAGCTGGCCGCACACTGAGCTCATATGACCTGCCATGGCCTTAGGTCTTCATCTCTTCTCAATCTCGGGTTTCAGGCTTCAGAACCTAGACATTATCTCCAATCACGGCCCGGGTTTGAAAATGATGCAGAAATCAGAACGCTTTCCCCATGGCAAGAAACCTTGTGGTTGGCATGTTGTCCAAGGTTCAGTGTACTTGAAACCAGTGTGGCCCATGAGGCCCCGCCCATGCTTGCGGGCCACATTGGTCACAAACACACATTGTGACCCTCAGCCTGAGCCCAGTCCTCAGGTAAGGCCTCTCAGTGGCTGGATGGAGAGACAGCATATTGGGCTTGCCATGCCCCTAGGCCCCAATTTTTAACCATAGTTCGGGTTGTCCCTTCATTCTTCCCTAGGGCTCTGATTTGGAATTCCTCTTTTGGTCGGACACCTGCGGTAACAAACCTGAAAGGAGTCCTCCCATCCCACAGATTGACGAAAAACAATTGGGATCGGGCCAAGTCCACAGAGAGCAAGATTCGTCCATGGCCCATGAGGCCTCCCCAACATTCCACGGCCATCGCTGATACAAAATCCAGAGACAAAAGCCTGAGCACGCGCCTCAGACTCGCTCATTCTTCATATCCTGAAGAGTTCTTCAGATAAGAACCTACACGTCACTCGAAGGCACCCAAAATATATAGTCTAACCTGCGCACTAATGCACTGTCTGACAACCTGAGCCCGGACGTCGTGACCAACACCCAGAGAGCTGACCGCACACTGAGCACATCAGACCCGCCATGGCCTTAGGTCATCATCTCTTACCTACCTCAGTTTTCAGTCTTCAAAACCTAGACCTTATCTCCAATCACTGCCCAGGGGTGACTATGATGCAGAAATCAGAACTCTTCCTTACACAAGGCAAGAAACCATGTGGTTGGCATGTTGTCCAACGTTCAGTGTAGGAAAGAAACCAGCTTTCACCGTGACGCCCCGCCCATTCTTGAGTGCGAAGAGGGCATAAACACGCATTGTGACCCTCAGTGTGAGTCCTGTCCTCTAGTACGTCCTCTCAGTGGCTGGACCATTAGATGTCATAATGGGCTTGAAATGTCCCTAGGCCCCCAATTTTTAACCAGATTTCTGGTTGTCCAGTCGCCCCTCCCAGGGCTCTACTCTGGAATCCCTCATTTGCTGGTTCACCTGAGGTTGAAAAACAAAACAAAACAAATCAATAACAACAGAACAACGGACTTCTTCCATCCCACAGAATGACCCCAAACTCTTTGGACGGGGACAAACCCCCAGAGAGTAAGACTCGTCCATTTCCCATGAAGTCACCCGGAAGTTTTTCACGACCATGAGTGACACGATAACCAGAGATAAAAACTTGAGCAAGAGCCTCACACTCGCCCTATTTTCATATCCCGAAGAGTTCTCCTCATGGTCTGTAGATCAGTCCTGCCATACCTATGACCCGAAACATAAGCCGAGTTTGTGTTTTCAAACAACTGTCCAAACAGCCCTGGCCTACACACCCTACAGGCTCAGGGCCCTGGAGCCAAACCTGACGACTGTGCTTGCCCTCTCCAAGGGAATTTTGTGTGCCCATTCCAATGGCCACAACCCAACTACGAGGATAAACCTCCAACGTCCCTGAGGCCATCCCTATATTTGTGGCTTCCTAGGACAAAAACAGGGGCAATCTGGGCCCATCTGAGCCCCCTACCGGCACTCAGACCCGTAGACTGATGTCCCCAGGGTAAAAAGGAACGAACAGGCCCCTAGGCACATATCCGATCCATTGCTTTGGTTTCCAGGCATCTCTCCTCAGAGGAATGGATTTCAGTAACAGCATATGGCTGTTTCTTGACTCACCCATCAGAACAAATCTCATCTACACATGGGAAACTTGCACGATGGAGCTGTGTGAAAGCCTCTCTTTAGGAGAACCCTTCTGGGCCCCAGTGCCACCGCTTCATTCCAAGGTCTCCATAGACATATTATCATATTAGGACACATCCACGGGAGAGTCCATTTCAACTCAGCCTCCTCGGTTGCTCCCCCAGATCCAGCAGATCTAACCTGTCTTGCTGCTTGCAGGCAATTGGAATGCGAGATGGGCTACCCAGCCATCCATCCTTAGAAGCCTGCTCGGAATCGTTGTCCTGGAGCCAACCAACAGGTCTCAATTGTCCTGAAGAAGAATCTTTGCAGTTGGGAGCTTCTCACAACTCCCATCGTGGGATAACCCACATGGCCTCGTGATCCACGCCCCCCTTCAAGAAGGGGCCATCAGGGACAGAATGTCCAACCTGAGCGATCGTCTGATCCTCGCACTGACTTCAGATGCACGAGATCTAGATTCCGGTCTCACCCAGAAACCTAGGCCTAGCTTGGGTTCTCAGACTTCCGTCCTCAGACTACTGTCCCACAAGCCCTCCAGTTTGGCAATCCAGAACTACAGTGCAGCACTCTGCCTGCCCTCCAGAAGTAAAACATTGCCGTCTGGGGCTACCAAGAAACCCCACATGAGATTCAACCTGCACGCCATGTGGCTGTACCCCAAATACATATGCTGACCTGGGCACTAATGCCCTTTCTGAGACAGCCTGAGTCTGGACCTCCTGGCCCCACCCAGACAGCTGGCCGCACACTGAGCTCATATGACCTGCCATGGCCTTAGGTCTTCATCTCTTCTCAATCTCGGGTTTCAGGCTTCAGAACCTAGACATTATCTCCAATCACGGCCCGGGTTTGAAAATGATGCAGAAATCAGAACGCTTTCCCCATGGCAAGAAACCTTGTGGTTGGCATGTTGTCCAAGGTTCAGTGTACTTGAAACCAGTGTGGCCCATGAGGCCCCGCCCATGCTTGCGGGCCACATTGGTCACAAACACACATTGTGACCCTCAGCCTGAGCCCAGTCCTCAGGTAAGGCCTCTCAGTGGCTGGATGGAGAGACAGCATATTGGGCTTGCCCTGCCCCTAGGCCCCAATTTTTAACCATAGTTCGGGTTGTCCCTTCATTCTTCCCTAGGGCTCTGATTTGGAATTCCTCTTTTGGTCGGACACCTGCGGTAACAAACCTGAAAGGAGTCCTCCCATCCCACAGATTGACGAAAAACAATTGGGATCGGGCCAAGTCCACAGAGAGCAAGATTCGTCCATGGCCCATGAGGCCTCCCCAACATTCCACGGCCATCGCTGATACAAAATCCAGAGACAAAAGCCTGAGCACGCGCCTCAGACTCGCTCATTCTTCATATCCTGAAGAGTTCTTCAGATAAGAACCTACACGTCACTCGAAGGCACCCAAAATATATAGTCTAACCTGGGCACTAATGCACTGTCTGACAACCTGAGCCCGGACGTCGTGACCAACACCCAGAGAGCTGACCGCACACTGAGCCCATCAGACCCGCCATGGCCTTAGGTCATCATCTCTTACCTACCTCAGTTTTCAGTCTTCAAAACCTAGACCTTATCTCCAATCACTGCCCAGGGGTGACTATGATGCAGAAATCAGAACTCTTCCTTACACAAGGCAAGAAACCATGTGGTTGGCATGTTGTCCAACGTTCAGTGTAGGAAAGAAACCAGCTTTCACCGTGACGCCCCGCCCATTCTTGAGTGCGAAGAGGGCATAAACACGCATTGTGACCCTCAGTGTGAGTCCTGTCCTCTAGTACGTCCTCTCAGTGGCTGGACCATTAGATGTCATAATGGGCTTGAAATGTCCCTAGGCCCCAATTTTTAACCAGATTTCTGGTTGTCCAGTCGCCCCTCCCAGGGCTCTACTCTGGAATCCCTCATTTGCTGGTTCACCTGAGGTTGAAAAACAAAACAAAACAAATCAATAACAACAGAACAACGGACTTCTTCCATCCCACAGAATGACCCCAAACTCTTTGGACGGGGACAAACCCCCAGAGAGTAAGACTCGTCCATTTCCCATGAAGTCACCCGGAAGTTTCACGACCATGAGTGACACGATAACCAGAGATAAAAACTTGAGCAAAAGCCTCACACTCGCCCTATTTTCATATCCCGAAGAGTTCTCCTCATGGTCTGTAGATCAGTCCTGCCATACCTATGACCCGAAACATAAGCCGAGTTTGTGTTTTCAAACAACTGTCCAAACAGCCCTGGCCTACACACCCCACAGGCTCAGGCCCCTGGAGCCAACCTGAGGACTGTACTTGCCCTCTCCAAGGGAATTCTGTGTGCCCATTCCAATGGCCACAACTCTACTAATAGAATAAACCTCCAAAGTCCCTGAGGCCATCCCAATAGTGGTGGATTCCCAGGACAAACAGAAGCAATCTGAGCCCATCTGAGAACCTACCTGCACTCAGATTCGTAGACTTATATCCCCAGAGGTTATAAGGAACGAACAGGCCCCTAGGCCCTAATCAGATCCAATGCTTTGGTTTCCAGGCATCTTCCTCAGAGGCCTGGAGTTCAGTACCAGCATATGGCTGTTTCTTGACTCACCCATCAGAACAAAACTCATCTACACATGGGAAACTTGCACGTGGGAGGTGTGTCAAAGCCTCTTTTTAGGAGAACCTTTCAGGGCCCCAGTGCCACCGCTTCATTCCAAGATCTCCATAGACACAAAATCATATTAGGACACATGCACGGGAGAGTCAAATTCAACTCAGCATATTCAGTTGCTCCGCGAGATCCAGCAGATCTAACTTTCTTGTTGCTAGGAGACAATTGGAATGCGAGGTGGTCTACCCCGCCATCCATCCTTAGAACCCTGCTCAGAATCATTGGCCTGGAGCAAACCAACAGGTCTCAATTTTCTTGCAGAAGAATCATTGTAATTGGGAGCTTCTCACTACTCCCATCGTGAGAAACCCCCATGGCCTCGTGATACCCCCCCCCCTTCATGAAGGGGGCATCAGGGACCTAAGGTCCAACCGGAGAAATAGTCTGATCCTCAACCTGACTTCAGATGCATGAGATCTCGATTCAGGTCTGTAGATTGTGCCTGCCATGTCCTCACCCAGAAACCTAAGCCTTGCTTGTGTCCTCAGACTTCTGTACACAGACTACTGGCTCACAAGCCCTCCAGTTTGGCAATCCAGAACTACAATGCAGCATTCTACCTGCCCTGCAGAAGAAATACATTGCCCTCTGGGGCCACCCAGAAACCCCAAATAAAGATCAACCTGCACCCCTCTTGGCTGTACCCAAAATATATAGGCTGACCTAGGCAATAATGCCCTTTCTGACAGAGCCTGAGCCTGGACCTCCTGGCCCCACCCAGACAGCTTGCCACTCACTGAGCACATAGGACCAGCCATTGCCTTAGGTCGTTATCTCTTCCTAACCTCGGTTTTCAGGATTCAGATCCTAGACCTTATCTCCAATCCCTGCCCAGGTTTCAAAATGATGCAGAAATCAGAACTCCTTCCCAATGGCAAGAACCTTGTGGTTGTCTTGTTGTCCAACGTTCAGTGTAGTGGAAACCTGTTTGTCCGATGAGGCCCCGCCATTGCTCCCGGGCCACATAGGTAGCAAACTCACATTGTGACCCAAAGCCTTAGCCCAGTCCTCAGGTAAGGCCTCTCAGTGGCTGGATGGAGAGACAGCATATTGGGCTTGCCATGCCCATAGGCCCCAATTTTTAACCTAGTTCGTTTTGTCCGTTCACTCTTCCCCAGGGCTCTGCTTTGGAATTCCTCTTTTGGTGGGACACCTGAGGTAACATCCCTGAAAGTAGTCCTCCATCCAACAGATTGACGAAAAACAATTGGGATCGGCCCAAATCCACAGAGAGCAAGATTCGTCCATGGCCGATGAGGCCTCCTAGACATTCCACGGCCATCACTGAAACAAAATCCAGAGACAAAAGTCTGAGCAAGCGCCTCAGACTCGCACTTCCTCATATCCTGAATATGTCTTCTCATGGTTTGTAGATCGGGCCTGCCATACCTTCGTCCCCAAACATAAGCTGAGTTTGTGTTTTCAGACTTCTGTCCTCAAAGTCCTGGGCCACAACCATCCAGGCTGGGGACCCTGGAGCCACACATTAGGACTGTGCCTACCCAATCCATGGGAATTTTGCCCATTCCATTGTCCAAAATCGTACAAATTAGGAGAACCCTCCAAAGTCCCTGAGGCCATCCCAATAGTATAGGTCGCCCGGGACAAAAAAGGTCAGTCTGAACCAGCTTTGCATCTACCTCCACTCATACCCTAGAAGGATGTCCCCAGAGAAGAAGATTGAACCAGACAGGACCCTAGGCCAAAATCAGATCCATTGCTTTGGTTTACAGGCATGTCTCCTCAAAACACTAGTTTTCAATACCAGCATTGGGGTTTTCCTGAGGCACCCATCAGAACAAACCTCGTCTCCATAAGGAAACGTGTTCATGGGAGCTATGTCAAAAGCTGAGGAGAATAATTCAGGGTCCCGGTGCCACCGCCCCATTTAAAGGCCGTCATGGACACAAACACTCATTAGACCCATCCTCAGGAAAGTCCATTTCAACTCAGCCACCCCGGTTGCACCCGCAGAGCCATCAGATCTAAACTCTCTTGTCGCTAGGAGACAATTGGAATGCGAGGCGGGCTTCCCAGGCATCCATCCTCGAACGTTGGTCTGGACTCATCCATATGGGATGTCCTGGAGCTGTCCAACAGGTCTCAATTGTCCCGCAGAAGGAATCCTTGGAGGGGGCATCCCACCACTCCCAACGTGGGAAAACCTCCACCCTCTCGAGAATCCGCTCCCTTCATGAAGGGGCCGTCATGAAAAGAAAATCCAAGCTGACCCAACGTCTGATCCTCGCTCTGACTTCAGAAGCATGAGATATTGCTTCAGATCTTCAGGGGGTACCTGCCGTGCCCTCGCCCTGAAACCCAAGTCTAGCTTGTGTTCTCAGACTTCAATCCTCACACTCCTGGCCCCGAAGCCCACAAGTTTGGCAATACCGGTCCATCATTGCAGCACTCTGCCTGCCCTCTAGAAAAAATATATTGCCTAATGAGCTGTCCGGGACATTAAATGAGAATATACCTACACGGTACTCGAAAGTACACAAATTATATAGTCTAACCTGGGCAGTAAAGCACTGTGTGACACAACCTGAGCCGGGACCTCCTGAGCAACACCCAGACAGCTGACCGCACACTGAGGACATGAGACCCGCCATGGCCTTAAGTCATCGTCTATGCCCTACCTCAGTTTTCAGGCTTCAGAACCTAGACCTTATCTCCAATAACTGCCCAGGGTGACTGTGATGCAGAAATCAGAATTCCTGCTTACCCATGGCAAGAAACCTTGTGGTTGGCATGTTGTCCTACGTTCAGTGTAGGAGAAACCAGTATTCACCCTGAGGTCACGCCCATTCTTGAGTGCAATGAGGGCAAAAACAAGCATTGTGACCCTCAGCGTGATTCCTGTCCTCTAGTAAATCCTCTCAGTGGCTGGACCATTAGATGTCATAATCGGCTTGACATATCTCTAGGCCCCAATTTTTTACCAGAATTCTGGTTGTCCAGTCACAACTCCCCAGGGCTCTACTCTGGAATCCCTCATTTGGTGGGACACCTGTGGTTGAAAAACAAAACAAAACAAATCAACCACAACAGAACAACGGACTTCTTCCATCCCACAGAATGAACCCAAACTCTTTGGACGGGGCCAAACCCCCAGAGAGTAAGACTCGTCCATTTCCCATGAAGTCATCCGGAAATTTCACGACCATGAGTGACACGATATCCAGAGACAAAAACTTGAGCAAGAGCCTCACACTCGCCCTTTTTTCATTTCCCGAAGAGTTCCCCTCATGGTCTGTAGATCAGTCCTGCCATACCTATGACCCGAAACATAAGCCGAGTTTGTGTTTTCAGACAACTGTCCAAACACCCCTGGCCTACACACGCTACAGGCTCAGGCCCCTGGAGCCAAAACTGACGACTGTGCTTGCCCTCTCCAAGGGAATTGTGTGTGCCCATTCCAATGGCCACAACCCTACTAAGAGGATAAACCTCCAAAGTTCCTGAGGCCATCCCAATATTTTGGCTTCCCAGGACAAACATGGGCAATCTGGGCTCATCTGAGCACCTACCGGCACTCAGATCCGTAGACAGATGTCCCCAGAGGTAAAAAGGAATGAACAGGCGCCTAGGCACCTATCAGATCCATTGGTTTGGCCCAGGCATCTCTCCTCAGAGGCCTGGATTTCAATAACAGCATATGGCTGTCTCTTGACTCACCCATCTGAACAAATCTCATCTACACATGGGAAACTTGCACGATGGTGCTGTGTGAAAGCCTCTCTTTAGGAGAACCCTTCAGGGCCCCAGTGCCACCGCTTCATTCCAAGGTCTCCGTAGACGCAAAATCATATTAGGACACCTCCACCGGCGCGTCCATTTCAACTCAGCCTCCTCGGTTGCTCCCCCAAATCCAGCAGATCTAACCTGTCTTGTTGCTTGGAGACAACTGGAATGCGAGGTGTTCTACCCAGACATCCATCCTTAGAACCCTGCTCGGAATCGTTGTCCTGGAGCCAACCAACAGGTCTCAATTGTCCTGCAGAAGAATCTTGGCAGTTGGGAGCTTCTCACAACTCCCATCGTTGGAAAACACCCATGGCCTCGTATTCACCCCCCCTTCAAGAAGGGGCCATCAGGAAGAGAATGTCCAACCTGAGCGATCATCTGATCCTCGCCCTGTCTTCAGATGCACGAGATCTCGATTCAGGTCTGTAGATTGTGCCTGCCAAATCCTCACTCAGATAGCGAGGCCTAGCTTGGGTTCTCAGACTTCCGTCCACAGAATACTGGCCCAGAAGCTCTCAAGTTTGGAAATATAGAACTACAATGCAGCACTCTGCCTGCCCTCCAGAGGAAAAACATTCCCCTCTGGGGCTACCCAGAAACCCCCAAAGAGGATCAACCTGCACGGCATTCGGCTGTACCCCAAATATATAGGCTGACCTGGGTACTAATGCCCTTTCTGACACAGCCTGAGCCTGGATCTCCTGGCCCCACCCAGACAGCTGGCCGCACACTGAGCACATCGGACCCGCCATGGCTTAGGACGTCATCTCTTCTCAACCTCGGTTTTCGGGCTTCAGAACTTAGACCTTATCTCCAGTCACTGCCCGGGTGAAAATGATGCAGAAATAGAACTTTTTCCCCATGGCAAGAAACCTTGTGGTTGGCATGTTGTCCAAGGTTCAGTGTAGTTGAAACCAGTGTGGCCCATGAGGCCCCGCCCATGCTTGCGGGCCACATTGGTCACAAACACACAATGTGACCCTCAGCCTGAGCCCAGTCATCAGATAAGGCCTACAGTGGCTGGATGGATTGACAGCATATTGGGCTTGCCATGCCCCTAGGCCCCAATTTTTAACCATAATTCGGGTTGTCCCTCCACTCTTACCCAGGGCTCTGCTTTGGAATTCCTCTTTTGGTGGCACACCTAAGGTAACAAACATGAAAGGAGTCCTCCCATCCCACAGATTGACTAAAAACAATTGGAATCTGGCCTAATCCACAGAGAAAAGATTCGTCCATGACCCTTGAGGCCTCCCCAACATTCCACGGCCTTCGCTGATACAAAATCCAGAGACAAAAGCCTGAGCACACGCCTCAGACTCGCTCATTCTTCATATCCTGAAGAGTTCTTCTGATAAGAACCTACACGGCACTCTAAGGCACTCAAAATATATAGTCTAACCTGGGCACTAATGCACTGTCTGACAACCTGAGCCCGGACCTCGTGACCAACACCCAGACAGCTGACCGCACACTGAGCACATCAGAACCGCCATGTCCTTAGGTCATCATCTCTTCCGTACCTCAGTTTTCAGGCTTCAGAACCTAGACCTTATCTCCAATCACTGCCCATGGGTGACTGTGATGCAGAAATCAGAACTCTTCCTAACTCATGGCAAGAAACCTTGTGTTTGGCATGTTGTCCAACGTTCAGTGTAGCAGAAACCAGCATTAACCCTGAGGCCCAGCTCATTCTTGAGTGCGACGAGGGCATATACACGCATTGTGACCCTCAGCGTGAGTCCTGTCCTCTAGTATGTCCTCTCAGTGGCTGGATCATTAGATGTCATAATGGGCTTGACATGTCCCTAGGCCCCAATTTTTAACCAGATTTCTGGTTGTCCAGTCGCCCATCCCCACGGCTCTTATCTGGAATACCTCAGTTGGAGGGGCACCTGAGGTTGAAAAACAAAACAAAACAAATCAACAACAACAGAACAACGGACTTCTTCCATCCCACAGAATGACCCCAAACTCTTTGGACGGGGCCAAAACCCAGAGAGTAAGACTCATGCATTTCCCATGAAGTCACCCGGAAATTTCACGACCATGAGTGACACGATATCTAGAGACAAAAACTTGAGCAAGAGCCTCACACACGCCCTTTTTTCATATCCCGAAGAGTTCTCCTCATGGTCTGTAGATCAGTCCTGCTATACCTATGACCCGAAACATAAGCCGAGTTTGTGTTTTCAGACAACTGTCCAAACAGCCCTGGCCTATACACCCTACAGGCTCATGCCCCTGGAGCCAATCCTGACGACTGTGCTTGCCCTCTCCAAGGGAATGTTAGTGCCCCTTCCAAAGACCACAACCCTACTAATAGGATAAACTTCCAAAATCCCTGTGGCCATCCCAATATTTGTGGCTTCCCAGGACAAACAGGGGCAATCTGGGCCCATCTGAGCAACTACCCGCACTCAGACCCGTAGACTGACTCACCCATCAGAACAGATCTCATCTACACATGGGAAATTTACACGATGGAGCTGTGTGAAAGCCTCTCTTTAGGAAAACCCTTCAGGACCCCAGTTCCACCGCTTCATTCCAAGGTCTCCATAGACACAAAATCATATTAGGACACATCCACGGGAGAGTCCATTTCAACTCAGCCTCTTCGGTTGCTCCCCCAGATCCAGCAGATCTAACCTGTCTTGTTGCTTGGAGACAATTGTAATGCGAGGTGGGCTACCGAGGCATGCATCCTTAAAACCCTGCTCGAAATCGTTGTCCTGGAGCCAACAAACAGGTCTCAAATGTCCTGTAGAAGAATCTTTGCAGTTGGGAGCTTCTCACAACTCCCATCGTGGGAAAACACCCTTGGCCTCGTGATCCACCCCCTCCTTCAAGAAGGGGACATCAGTGACAGAATGTCCAACCTGAGCGATCCACTTATCCTCGCACTCACTTCAGATGCACGAGATCTCCATTCACGTCTCACCCAGAAACCTAATCCTAGCTTGGGTTCTCAGACTTCCGTCCTCAGTCTACTGGCCCACAAGCCCTCGATTTTGGCAATCCATAACTACAGTGCAGCACTCTGCCTGCCCTCCAGAAGAAAAACATTGCACTCTGGGGCTACCCAGAAACCCCAAATGAGGATCAACCTGCACGCCATTCGGCTCTACCCCAAATATATAGACTGACCTGAGCACTAATGCCCTTTCTGACACAGCCTGAGCTTAGACCTCCTGGACCCATCCAGACAGCTGGCCGCACACTGAGCACATGGGACCCGCCATGGCCTTAGGTTGTCATCTCTTCTCAACCACGGTTTACAGGCTTCAGAACCTAGACCTTATCTCCAATCACGGCCCGGGTTTGAAAATGATGCAGAAATCAGAACTCTTTCCACAGGGCAAGAAACCTTGTGGTTGGCATGTTGTCCAAGGTTCAGTGTACTTGAAACCAGTGTGGCCCATGAGTCCCCGCCCATGCTTGCGGGCCACATTGGTCACAAACACACTGTGTGATCCTCAGCCTGAGCCCAGTCCTCAGGTAAGGCCTCTCAGTGGCTGGATGGAGAGACAGCATATTGGGCTTGCCATGCCCCTAAGCCCCAAATTTAACCATAGTTCGGGTTGTCCCTTCACTCTTCCCCAGGGCTCTGCTTTGGAATTCGTCTTTTGGGGGGACACCTGAGGTAACAAACCTGAAAGGAGTCCTCCCATCCCACAGATGGACGAAAAACAATTGGGATAGGGCCAAATCCACAGAGAGCAAGATTCGTGCATGGTCCATGATGCCTCCCCAACTGTCCACGGGCATCGCTGATACAAAATCCAGAGACAAAAGCCTGAGTACGCGCCTCAGACTCGCTCATTCTTCATATCCTGTAGAGTTCTTCAGATAAGAACCTACAGGGCACTCGAAGGAACCCAAAATATATAGTCTAAACTGGGCACTAATGCACTCTCTGACAACCTGAGCCCGGACCTCGTAACCAACACACAGACAGCTGACCACATACTGAGCACATCAGACCCGCCATGGCCTTAGGTCATCATCTATTCCCTACCTCAGTTTTCAGGCTTCAGAACCTAGACCTTATCTCCAATCACTGCCCAGGGGTGACTGTGATGCAGAAATCAGAACTCTTCCTTACCCATGGCTAGAAACCTTGTGGTTGGCATGTTGTCCGACGTTCAGTTTAGGAGAAAGCAGCATTCACCCTGAGGCCCCGCCCATTCTTGAGTGCGACGAGGGCATAAACACGCAATGTGACCCTCAGCGTGAGTCCTGTCCTCTAGTACGTCCTCTCAGTGGCTGGAACATTATATGTCATAATGGGCTTGACATGTCCCTTGGCACCAATTTTTAAACAGATTTTTGGTTGTCCAGTCGCCAATCCCCAAGGCTCTACTCTGGAATCCCTAATTTGGTGGGACACCTGAGGTTGAAAAACAAAACAAAACAAATCAACAACAACAGAACAACGGACTTCTTCCATCCCACAGAATGACCCCAAACTCTTTGGACGGGGCCAAACCTCCAGAGAGTAAGACTCATCCATTTCCCATGAAGTCACCCGGAAATTTCACGACCCTGAGTGACACGATATCCAGCGACAAAAACTTGAGCAAGAGCCTCACACTCGCCCTTTTTTCATATCCCGAAGAGTTCTCCTCATGGTCTGTAGATCAGTCCTGCCATACCTATGACACTAATCATAAGCCGTGTTGGTGTTTTCAGACAACTGTCCAAACAGCCCTGGCCCACACACCCTACAGGTTCAGGCCCCTGGAGCCACCTGACGACTGTGCTTGCCCTCTCCAAGGGAATTGTATGTGCCCATTCCAATGGCCACAACCTTACTAAGAGGATAAACCTCCAAGTCTCTGAGGCCATCCCATTATTTGTGGCTTCCCAGGACAAACAGGGGCAATCTGGGCCCATGTGAGCACCTGCCTGCACTCTGACCCATAGACTGATGTCCCCAGAGGTAAAAAGGAACGAACAGGCTCCTAGGCACCTATCATATCCTTTTCTTTGGTTTCCAGGCATCTCTCATCAGAGGCCTGGATTTCAATAACAGCATAAGGCTGTTTCTTGACTCACCCATCAGAACAAATATCATCTACACTTGGGAAACTTGCACGATGGAGCTGTGATAAAGCCTCTCTTTAGGAGAACCCTTCAGGGCCGCAGGGCCACCGCTTCATTCCAAGGCCTCCATAGACACAAAATCATATTAGAACACATGCACGGGAGAGTACATTTCAACTCAGCCTCCTCGGTAGCTCCCCCATATCCAGCAGATCTAACCTGTCTTTTTGCTTGGAGACAATTGGAATGCCAGGTGGGCTACCCAGACATCCATCCTTAGAACCCTGCTCGGAATCGTTGTCCTGGAGCCAACCAACAGGTCTTCATTGTCCTGCAGTAGAATCTTTGCAGTTGGGAGCTTCTCAGAACTCCCATCCTGGGAAAACCCCCATGGCTCGTTATCCAACCCCCTTCAAGTAGGGGCCATCAGGGACAGAATGTCCAACCTGAGTGATCGTCTGATCCTCGCCCTGACTTCAGATGCCCGAATTCTCAATTCAGGACTATAGATTGTGCATGCCATCCTCACCCAGAAACCTAGGCCTAGCTTGGGTTCTCAGACTTCCGTCCTCAGACTACTGACCCACAATCCCTCCAGTTCGGCAGTCCAGAACTACAATGCAGCACTCTGCATGCCCTCCAGAAAAACATTGCCCTCTGGGGCTACCTAGAAACCCCCAATGAGGATCAACCTGCACTGCATTAGGCTGTACCCCAAATATATAGGCTGACCTGGGCACTAATGCCCTTTCTGACACAGCCTGAGCCTGGACCTCCTGGCCCCACCAAGACAGCTAGCCGCACACTGAGCACATCGGACCCGCCATGGCCTTAGGTCGTCATCTCTTCTCAACATCGGTTTTCAGGTTCAGAACCTAGACCTTATCTCCAATCACGGCCCGGGTTTGAAAATGATGCAGAAATCAGAACCCTTTCCCCAGGGAAGAAACCTTGTGGTTGGCATGTTGTCCAAGGTTCAGTGTAGTTGAAACCAGGGTGGCCCATGAGGCCCCGCCCATGCTTGCGGGCCACATTGGTCACAAACACACATTGTGAACCTCAGCATGAGCCCAGTCCTCAGATAAGGCCTCTCAGTGGCTGAATGGAGAGACAACATATTGGGCTTTCCATGCCCCTAGGCCCCAATTTTATCCGTAGTTCGGGTTGTCCCTTCACTATTCCCCAGAGCTCTGCTTTGGAATTCCTCTTTTGGTGGGACACCTGAGGTAAGAAACCTGAAAGGAGTCCTCCCATCCCACAGATTGACGAAAAACAATTGGGATCAGGCCAAGTCCACAGAGAGCAAGATTCGACCATGGCCCATGAGGCCTCCCCAACATTCCACGGCCATCGCTGATACAAAAGCCAGAGACAGAAGCCTGAGCATGCGCCTCAGACTCGCTCATTCTTCATATCCTGAAGAGTTCGTCAGAAAAGAACATACACGGCACTCGCATGCACCCAAAATATAGAGTCTAACCTGGGCGCTAATACACTGTCTGACAACCTGAGCCGGACCTCGTGACCAACACCCAGACAGCTGACCGCACACTGAGCACATCAGACCCGCCATGGCCTTAGGTCATCATCTCTTCCCTACCTCAGTTTTCAGGCTTCAGAACCTAGACCTTATCTCCAATCACTGCCCAGGGATGACTGTGATGAAGAAATCAGAACTCTTCATTACCCGTGACAAGAAATCTTGTGGTTGGCATGTTGTCCAACGTTCAGTGTAGGAGAAACCAGCATTCACCTTGAGGCCCCGCCCATTCTTGAGTGCGACGAGGCTATAAACACGCATTGTGACCCTCAGCGTGACTCCTGTTCTCTAGTACGTCCTCTCAGTGGCTGGACCATTAGATGTCATAATGGGCTTGACATGCCCCTAGGCCCCAATTTTTAACCAGATTTCTGGTTGTCCAGTCGCCGCTCCCCAGGGCTCTACTCTGGAATCCCTCATTTGTTTTGACCCCTGAGGTTGAAAAACAAAACAAAACAAATCAAGAACAACAGAACAACGGACTTCTTCTATCCCACAGAATGACCCCAAACTCTTTGAACGGGGCCAAACCCCCAGAGAGTAAGACTCATCCATTTCCCATGAAGTCACCCGGAAATTTCACGACTCTGAATGACACGATATCCAGAGACAAAAACTTGAGCAAGAGCCTCACACTCGCCCTTTTTTCATATCCCAAAGAGTTCTCCTCATGGTTTGTAGATCAGTCCTGCCATACCTATGACCCGAAACGTAAGTCGAGTTTGTGTTTTCAGACATCTGTCCAAACAGCCCTGGCCTACACACCCTACAGGCTCAGCCCCCTGGAGCCAAACCTGACGACTGGGCTTGCCCTCTCCAAGGGAATTGTATGTGCCCATTCCAATGGCCACAACCCGTCTAATAGGATAAACCTCCAAAGTCCCTGAGGCTATCCCAATATTTGTGGCTTCCCAGGACAAACAGGGGTAATCTTGGCCCATCTGAGCACCTACCTGCACTCAGACCCGTGGACTGATGTCCCCAGAGGTAAAAAGGAACGAACAGGCCCATAGGCACCTATCGGATCTATTGCTTTGGTTTCCAGGCATCTCTCCTTAGAGGTCCTTAAAACCCTTAGAACCCTCCTTTTGCGTCTTTCCTTATGGGACATCCTTGAGCCATCCAACAGGTCTCGACTCTCCCACAGGAGTCCTTGTGCATAGACCACCTCACAACTCATATCATGGAAAGCTTCCAAGGTCACATGATGCCCCCAATCTTCATGAAGGCGGATATTGGAAAGAAACTCCAACCTGAGCCAACGGCTGATCTTCGCCTTGACTTCAGTTGCACGAGGTCTTTATTAAGCTCTTCAGAATGCACCTGCTGTGCCCTCACCCAAAACCTAAGCATAGCTAGTGTTCTCAGACTTCCATCCTCACTCTCCTGGACCACACGCCCTCCATTTTGGGATTTCCGAAGACACAGTGCTGCACTCTGCCTGCCCTCTAGAAGAAAAACGTTGCCCTATGGGTCTACCCAGAAACCTCAAATGAGGATAAACCTGCATGCCACTCAACAGTACACCAATTATATAGACTAGCCTGTGCACTAATGCCTTGTCTGACACAACCTGAGGCCTTAATTCCCAACCGACACCCAGACAGCTTGCCGTACACTGAGAACATCTGAACCGCCATGGCCTTAGGTTGCCATCTCTTTCCAACCTGGTTTTCAGGCGACAGAAACCTAGACCTTATCCTACTCATTTACCACGGGTGAACGTGATGCAGAAATCATAACTCCTCCTTCACTCTCGCCAGAATCTTGTGGTTGGCATCTTATCCAAAGTTCAGTGTAGGACCCCTGTAGGACCTACAGGAGTAGTAGTAGGGCCCCTGAGGGTAGTGTAGGGTCTCTGACGCCCTGCCCATGCTTAAGAGCTGCGGTGGGCACAAACACACATTGGGACCCTCAGTTTGAGCCCTGTCCTCAAGTAAAGCCTCTCAGTGGCTGGACCATGAGCCCGCATATGGGGCCTGCAATGCCTCAAGTCACCCAATCTTAACCAGAGGTAGAGACATCTAGTCACCCCTACTCAGGGCTCTGCTCTGGAATCCCTCTTTGGTGGGACATTTGAGGTAAGTAAACACAGAAAGGATTCCTCCCACCCAAAGAATGACCCCAATCACTTGGGATCAGGCCATCCACAGAAATAAAGACTCGTCCATGGCCCATGAGGCCAGCCCGACATTCCACGGCCACTATTGTCACAAAATCCAGAGACATAATCCTCACCCTTAGGTCATAGCCCAAAAAATTCTCCTCATAGTCTGTAGATCGGGCCTGCCATACCTATGTCCCCAAACCTAAGCCGAGATTGAGTTTTCAGACTTCTATCCTGACATCCCTGTCTCGCACACCCTCCAGGTTGAGGCCCCTGGAGCGACACCTCAGGACTGTGCCTGCCCTCTTCAAGGAAATTCTTCCCATTCCATTGGCCTCAACCCTACAGATTAGGAGAAACCTCCAAAGTCCCAGAGGCCATTCCAATAGTGTAGGCCGCCCAGTACAAAGAGGCGTGATCTGCACAAGCTGAGCAACGACCTCAACTCACCCGTAGACAGATATTAAACTGGACAGGCCCCTAGAACGTAATTGGTTCCATTGCTTTTGTTTCTTAGCATCTCTCCTCAGAGGCCTGTTTTCCAATACCAGCATATGGGGGATTCCAGAGATATCAATCAGAACAAATCTTGTCTCCACATGGGAAACTTATCCTTTGGAGCTCTGTAAAAACCTCCAGTTGGGAGAAAGCTTCAGGTAACCGGGGCCACCGCCCTATTCCAAGGTCTCCATGGACACAAACCCGCATTATGACCATTCGGCAGGAGAGTACATTTCAACTCAGCCCCGTTGATTACTCCCCCAGAGCCAGAATATCAAACCTGCCTTGTCGTTAGGAGACAACTGGAATGCAAAGCAGACTCTCTAGGCATCCATCGTTGGAATCCTGCTCTGGCGCCGTTCCATATGGGATGTCCTGGGAGCCTTCCAACAGGTCTTGACTGTCCAGCAGAAGGAATCCTTGCAGATTGGAGCATCTCACAACTCCTATCGTGGGAAAACCTACATGGCCTCATGAGATGCTCCCCTTTATAAAGGGGCCATCATGGACAGAAACTCCAACCTGAGCCAACTTCTGATCCATTGCTTTGGTTTCTATGTATCTCTCCTCAGAGGCCTGGTTTCCAATATCAGAATATGGGGGTTTCCTAAGGAAACAATCAGAACAGATCTCATCTCCACATGAGAAACTTGCTCTTTGGAGCTGTGTCAATACCTCAGGTTAGGAGGATCCTTCAGGGCGCTGGCACCATGGCCCAATTCCAAGGTCTCCAAGGACACAAACTTACATTATGATCCATCCTCAGGAGAGTCCATTTCAAATCAGCCCCCTCGGCTGCTCACCCAGAGCCAGCAGATCAAACCTGCCTTGTCACTAGGAGACAGTTGGAATGCGAGGTGGGCTGCCCAGAAATCCATCCTTAGAACCCTGCTCTGGAGAATTTCTTTATGGGACGTCTTGAATCCAACCAACCTGTCTTGACTGTCTCGCAGAATGAATCCTTGTGGTTTGAAGCATCACACAATCCCACTGTGAGAAAACCTCCATTTCCTCATGATGCCCCACACCTTCATAAATGGGCCATCATGGACAGAAACTCCATCCTAAGCCAAAGTCTGATCCGCGCCCTGAATTCAGAAGCACGAGATCTCGATTCAGCACTTGAGAGTGTGCCTGCTGTGCCCTCGCCTCGAAACCTAAGCCTAACTTGTGTTCTCAGACTTCCGTCTTCACAATCCTGGCCACACCCCTCCAGTTTGGCAATTCTGGAGACACAATGCAGCACTCTGCCTGCCCTCCAGAAGAAAAATGTTGCCCTATAGTGCTAACCAGAAACGCCAAATGAGTAACAACCTGCATGCCACTCGACCATACCTCAATTATACAATCTAGCCTGTGCACTAAAGCCCTGTCTGACACAGCCTGAAGGCAGACCTCCAGGCCAACACCCAGACAGCTGGCCATACACTGAGCATATCAAACCCACAATGGCTTTCGGCCATCATCTCTACCCAACCTCAGTTTTCGCCTTCAGAACGTAGACCTTATCTCCACTCACTGCTCAGGAGTGAACGTGATACAAGAATCAGAACTTCTCCTTCGCCATGGCAAGAAACCTTGTGGTTGGCATGTTGTCCAACGTTCATTATAGGAGAAAGCAGCATGGACTATGAGGCCCCACCTATCCCTGAGGGCTACAATTTGCACAAACACACATTGTGACCCTCAGCGTGAGCCCTATCCTCATGTAAAGGCTCTTAGTGACTGGAACAACAGCCCACATATGGGGCTTGCCAAGCCCCTAGTCCCCCAATCTCAACCAGAGTTAGAGATGTCTAGTCACCCCTACTCAGGGCACTGCTCTAGAATCCCTCTTTGGTGGGACACCTGAGGTAAAAAAAAAAAAAATACAGAAAGGACTCTTCCCATCCACAGAATGATCCCAACCACTTGGGATCAGGCCAAATCACCAGAGAAAGACTTGTCCATGGCCCTTGAGGACACCCCGACATTCCACGGCCACCGTAGGCACAAAATCCAGAGACAAAAGCCTGAGCAAATGCCACATACTCGCCCTTTGTTCATAGCCCGGAAAATTCTCACGGTCTGTAGATCGAGCCTTCATACATACATCCCCAAACCTAAGCTGAGTTTGTGTTTTCAGACTTATGTCCCCACAGTCCTGGCCCACACACCATTCAAGCTGGGGCCCCTGGAGCCACACCTGAGGACTGTGGCTTCCTTCTTCTGGGGAATTCTGCCATTTCCATTGGCCACAACCCTATAGATAAGGAGAAACTTCCAAACTCCCCGAGGCCATCCCAATAGTGTTGGCTGCCCAGAACAAACAGGGATGATCTTTCACAAGTTAGGAAACTACCTCCACTCAGACCCAGAGACAGATATCCCCATAGAATAAGATTGAACTGGACAGGCACTTAGGCCCTAATCAGATCCATTGCTTTTATTTCCAGGCATCTCTCCTCAGAGGCCTGGTTACCAATACAAGCATATGGGGGATTACTGAGGCAATCATAGAAAAATCTCGTCTCCACATAGGAAATGTACTCTTTGGAGCTCTATAAAAGCCTCTGTTTAGGAGAATCTTTCAGGGCCCCGGATCAAGCGCCCCATTCCAAGGTCTCCATGGACTTAAACCCACATTATGATCTATCCTCGGTAGAGTCCATGTCAACTCATCCCCCTTGGTTTCTCCCCCAGGGCCTGCAGATCAAACCTGCCTTGTTGCTAGGAGACAACTAGAATGGGAGGCGGGCTGCCCAGGCATCCATCCTTAGAACCCTACTCTGGAGTTGTTCCATATGGGACATCCTAGAGCCATCCAACAGGTCTCAAGTGTCCCACAGAAGGAATCTTTGCAGTGTGGTGCATCTCACAACTCCCATTGTTGGAAAATCTTCATGGCCTCTTGAGACGCTCCACTTTATAAAGGGGCCATCATGGACAGAAACTCCAAACTGAGCAAACGTCTGATATTCGCCCTGGCTTCAGGTGCATGAGATCTTGATTCAGTTCTGCAGAGTGTGCCTTCTGTGCCCTCACCCCAAAAACTAAGCCTAGCTTGTGTTCTCAGACTACAGTCCTCACACCACTGGCCCAAAAGCCCTACAATTTGGCAATACTGGGGCCACAATGCAGCACTCTGCCTGCCCTCCAGAAGAAAAACGTTGCCTTTTGGAGCTACCTGGAAACCCGAATGAGGATCAACTGAACGGCACTCGACTGCACCCCAAATATACAGTCTACCCTGTCTAATGCCCTGTCTGACACAACATGAGCCCACACCTCCAGACCTACGCTCAACAGCTAGCCACACACTGAGCTCATTGTACCCATCAGGTCCTTAGGTC
This sequence comes from Mustela putorius furo, assembly GCF_011764305.1. Taxonomy (NCBI): domain Eukaryota; kingdom Metazoa; phylum Chordata; class Mammalia; order Carnivora; family Mustelidae; genus Mustela; species Mustela putorius. The sequence goes on from NW_025421607.1 coordinate 110,337, forward strand.
TTCATCTCATCCCAACCTCGGTTTTCGGGTTTCAGAACCTAGACCTAAACTCCAATCACTGTCCAGGGGTGAACGTGATGCAGAAATCACAACTCTTCCTTCGCCATGGCCGGAAACCTTGTGGTTGGCATATTCTCCAACGTTCAGTGTAGGAGAATCCAGCGTGGCCCATGAGGCCCTTCCCATGCTTGAGGGCCTTGTTGGGCACAAATAGGCATTGTGACCCTCAGCATGAGCCCTGTCCTCAAGGAAGACCTCACAGTGTCTGAATCAAGAGCCCACATATTGGACTTGCCATGCCCCTAGGCCCCCAAACTTAAAAAGAGCTGGGGTTATCCAGTTGTCCCTACCAAGTACTCTGCTCTGGAATCCCTCTTTTATTGGCACACATGAGGTACATAAAATAAAATAAAAAAACAGAAAGGACTCCTCCCATCCCACAGAATGTACCTAAACTCTTGGGATTGGGTCAAATCCTCAGAGAAGGAAAGCCGTCCACAACCCATGAGGCCACGCCAGCATTCGACCCACATTGTTGACACAAATCCAGAGACAAAACCTGAGCAAGCACCTCAAACTCACCCTTTTTCATATCCCGAAGTGTTATCACGGTCTGTAGATTGGGCGTGCCATACCTATGTCCCCAATCCTAAGCAGAATTTGTGTTTTCAGACTTCTGTCCCCAAAGGCCAGGCCCACACACCCTCAAGGCTGGGCCCCTAGAGCCAAACTCAGAACTGTGCCTGCCCTCTCCAGGGGATTTCTGCACATTCCATTGGCCACAACCCTATAGATTAGGAGAAACTCCAAAATCCCGAGGCCATTCCCAATATTATAAGCTGCCCAGGACAAACAGGGGCGATCTGACACAAGCCGAGCAACTACCTCCCCTCAGATCCATAGACACGTATCCCCAGGAAAGAGATTGAACCGGACAGGCACCTAGGCCCTAATCATATCCATTGCTTTTGTTTCCAGGCATCTCTCCTCAGAGGCCTGGTTTCCAATACCAGCATATGGGAGATTCCTTAGGCACTCATCAAAACAATTCTCTTCTCTACATAGGAAACGTACTCTTTATAGCTCCATCAAAAACTCCGGTTATGAACATCCCTCAAGGCCCCGGATCAAGCACCCCATTCCAAGGTCTCCATGGACACAAATGCACATTATGACCCATCCTCAACTCACCCATTTCAACACACCCGCCTCGGTTACTCCCCTAGATCCAGCAGATCGAACTTGCCTTGGCGCTATGAGACACCTGGAATGGGAGGCAGGCTGTCCAGGCATCTATCCTTAGAACCCTGCTCTGGATAACTTCCTTATGGGATGTCCTGGAGCCATCCAGCAGGTCTCGACTGTCCCACGGAAGGAATCATTGCGGTTTGGAGCATCTCACAATTCCCATCGTGGGAAAACCTCCATGGCCTCGTGACACCCTCCCCTTCATGAAGGGGCCGTCATGGACAGAAACTCCAACCTGAGCCAACGTCTGATCCTAGCTCTGTCTTCAGGTACACGGGATCTCGAATCATCTCTGCAGGGGGTTCCTGCCTCCCCTCACCCCGAAATCTAAGTCTGGCTTGTGTTCTCAGAATTTTTTCCTCACACTCCTGGCCCACAGGCCTTCCAGTTTGGGAATTCTGGAGCCACTATGTGGCACTGTGTCTTCCTTCCAGAAGAAAAACGTTGCCCTCTGGGGCTACCCAGTAACCACAAATGAGTACCAACCTGCACGAAACTCGACTGCACTCCAATGATACAGTTAGCCTGGGCAATAATTCCCTGTCTGCCATAGCCTGAGCCTGCACTTCGAACACAAACTCAACAGCTGGCCAAACACTGAGCACATCAGACGCACCATGGCCTTAGGTCTTCATCTCTTCCCAACCTCAGTTTTCAGGCTTCAGGACCTAGACCTTAAATCCAATCACAGTCCAGGAGTGAAAGTGTTGCAGAAATTAGAACTCCTTCTTCCCCATGGCCAGAAAACTTGTGGTTGCCATATTGTGCAACGTTCAGTGTAGGAGAAACCAGCATGGTACATTAGGCCACGCCCTGACTTGAGGGGCTCCTTGGGCACGAAAACACATTGTGAAACTCAATGTGAGCCCTATGCTCAAGGAAGGCCTCTCAGTGTCTGGACCAAGAGCCCACATATGGGGCTTGCCATGTTCTTAGGTCCCAATGTTAACCAGTGGTCTGGTTGTCCAGTCGCCCCTCCCCAGGACTCTGCTGTGGAATCCCTCTTTTGGTGGTCCACCTGAGGTAAAAAAAAAAAAAAAAAAAAAAAAAAAAAGGCCTCCTCCCTTCCCACAGAATGACCCCAAACTCTTGGGATTGGGTCAAATCCCCAGAAAGGGAGCCTCATCAATGGCCCATGAGGACACCCGGACATTCCATGGCAATCGGTGACACATATCCAGAAAAAAATAAGCATGAGCAAGCACCTCACTTTCGCCCTTTGTTCATATCCCGAAGAGTTCTCCTTACGGTATATATATCGGGCCGGCCATACCTACAGACCCAAACCTAAGTGGAGTTTGTGTTTTCAGACTTTTGTCCAAATAGCCCTGGACCACACACGCTCCACACTTGGGTCCCTGGAGCCACACCTCAGGACTGTGCTTCCCTTTCAAGAGAATTCTTCCCATTCCATTGGCCACAACCTTGCAAATAAGGAAAAACCTCCAAAGTTACCGAGGCCATCCCAATAGTGTATGCCGCCCAGGACAAACAGGTGTGATCTCAAACCAGCTGAGCAACTACCTCCACTCAGACAAAAGATGTCCCCAGAGAAGAATATTGAACAGGACAGGCCCCTAGGCCCTAATCAGATCCATTGCTTTGGTTTCCAGGCATCTCTCCTCAGAGGCCTCATTTCCAATACCAGCAAATGGTGGTTTCCTGAGGCACCAATAAGAACAAATCTCGTCTCCCCATGGAAAACTTGCTCACTGGAGCTTTGTTATAACCTCTGGTTAGGAGAATCCTTCAGGGCCTGGTGCCACTGCCCCATACCAAGGTCTCATTGGACTCAAACCAACATTAAGACCATCCTCAGGAAAGTCCATTTCAACTCAGCCCCCTCTGATGCTACCCCAAGCCAGCAGATCAAACGTTTCTTGTTGCTAGGAGACAATTGGAATTGAGGCTGTCTGCCCAGGCATCCATACTTAGAACCCTGTTCTGGAAAAATACCTTATGAGACGTCCTGGAGACATCCAACAAATCTTAATTGTCCCACAGAAGGAATCCTTGCGGTTTGGAGCATCTCACAACTCTATTAGTGGGAAAACCCCCATGGCCTCATAATGCCCCCCCCCCTTCATGAAGGGGCCAACATGGACAGAAACTCCAACCTGAACCAAAGTCTGATCCTCGACCTGACTTTAGACTCATGAGATCGCAATTCAGCTCTGCAGAGTGTGCCTGCCATGTCCATTCCCCGAAACCTAAGCCTAGCTTGTGTTCTCAGACTTCTGTCCTCACTCTCCTGGACCACAAGCCCTCCAGTTTGGGAATTCCGAAGCCACAATGCAGCACTCTGCCTGTCCTCCAGAAGAAAAACTTTGCCCTATGCTGCTAATAAGAAACCCCAAATGATTATCTAATACATGCCACTCGACTGTAAAGCAATTATACAGCCTACTCTGAATACTAATGCCCTGTCTGGCACAGCCTGAGACAAGACATCCCAAACGACACCTAGACAGCTGGCTCCAACCTGGACACAAGGGACCCGCTATGGCTGTAGTACGTCATCTCTTCCCAACCTCGGTTTTCAGGTTTCAGAACCTAGACCTTATCTCCAATCACTGCCCAGGGGTGAACGTGATGCAGAAATTAGAATTCCTCCTTCCCCATGGCCAGAAACCTTGTGGTTGGCATGTTGTCCAACGTTCAATGTGGGAAAACCTGCATTGTCGGAAAGGCCACGCCAGTGCTTGAGGGCCGCCTAGGGCACAGACATGCATTGTGACCTGTAGCGTGAGTCCCGTATTAAAGTAACGCCTCTCAGTGGCTGGACCAAGATCCTGCATATGGGGCTTGTCATATCCATAGGCCCCCATGCTTAACCAGAGAGCGAGTATTCCAGTTGTCAGTACCCACTGCTATGCTCCAGAATCCCTCTACTGGGGGGGCACATGAAGCAGAAAACAGGACTCTTCCCTTACCACAGAATGACCCCAAACTCTTGGGGGCTTGTCAAACTACCAGAGAGGGAGACTTCTACGACGCATGAGGCAACTCCTACATTAAACGGCCATTGTGGACAAAATATCCAGAGACAAAAGCCTGAGTGACTGCCTCCCTCTCACCCTTCTTTCATATCCAGAGGAGCTCCCCTCACGGACTGTAGATCAGGCCTGCCATAACCTCGGCCCCAAACCTGAGCTGAGTTTGGGTTTTTGGATGTCTGTCTGCACAGCCGTGGCCCACACCGCCTCCAGGCTGGGGTCTCTGGAGCCACATCACAGAACTGTGCCTGCTCTCTCCTAAGAAACTGCCCGTTCCATTGGCCACAACTCTACAAAATAGTAGAAACCTCAAGGTCCCCAACGACATCCCACTACCGCAAGCCGCACTGGACAAACAGGGGCATTATGACACCAGCTGAGCAACTACTACCTCCATGCAGACACACAGACTGATATCCGCAGAGACAGAAGATTGAACCAGACAGGCCCCTAGGCCCTATTATGAACTCTTGCTTTGGTGTCCAGGTATCACTCCTCAGAGGCCTGGGTTCAAAGACCAGCATGTGGGGCTATCCTGAGGCACCAGACAGAACACCTCTCATCTCCGCATGGAAAGCTTCCTTGTTGGAGTTGTGTCAAACCCTTCGGGTTGGAGAATCCTGCAGAGTCCCTTAGCTACTGCCACATTCCAAGGTCTCCATGGCCACCAACCCACATTATGACTCATCCTCAGGAAAGTCCATTTAAACTCAGCCTTCTGGGTAGCTCACCCAAGAGCCCGCAGATTGAGCGTGCCTTGTCTCGACCAGGCAATGGGAAGGTGAGTTGGCGTTTCTCGGCATCCATGCTTAGGCCCCTGCTCTCGAGTCTTTCTGTATGGGGCATCCTGGAACCATCCAATAGTACTCGACTGTCCTGAAGAAGGAAACTTTGAAGTTTGGAGCAGCTCACAACTCCCAGCATAGGGAAACCTCCCTGCCCTCATGACGCCCCCACCCCCTTCAGGAAGGGGCCGTCATGGACACAAACTCCAGCTTGAGGCAACATCTGATACTCGCCCTGACCTCAGATGCAGGAGATGTCGATTCAGCCTCTGCACAGTGGGCCCAAACCTCGTGCTACCTTGTGTTTTCAGACTTCCTTCCTCACACTCCTGGCAAACATGTCCTCAAGACTTGGAATTCTGGAACCAAAATGGAGCCCTATGCTGGCCCTCCAGAAGAAAAACGTTGCTCTATGGGGATCACCATAAACCCCAAATGAGGATCAACCTGCTCGGTTCTCGACCTCACCCCAATTGGATTGTTCGGGTTGTCCATTCATCCCTCCCCAGAGCTCTGCTTTGGAATCCCTCTTTTGGTGGGACACCTGAGGTAACAAAACTAAAAGGACTCCTCCCATCCTTCAGATTGACCCCAAACAATTGGGATTGGACCAAATTCACAGAGAGGAAGTCTCATCCATGGCCCATGAGGCCTCCCCGAGATTCCACAGCCATCGTTGACAACAAATCCAGAGACAAAAGTCTGAGCAAGCGCCTCACACTCGCTCTTCTGTCGTATCCCGAAGAGATCTCCTCACGGTCTGTAGATCGGGCCTGCCATACCTACTTCCCAAACCTAAGCCGAGTTTGTGTTTTCAGACTTCTGTCCCCACATTCCTGGCCCACAGACTCTTCAGGCTGGGGCCCCTGGAGCGACACATCAGGACTCTGCCTGTCCATACCACGGGAATTCTGTCCACTCCATTGTCCACAATCGTACAAATTAGGAAAAACCTCCAGAGACCCCAAGGACTTCCCAATAATGTGGGCCGCCCAGGACAAACAAGGGTCATCTGAAACCAGGACTAGGATCCCGAGCAGGGTTCTAAGGATGGATGGCTGGGTAGCCCACATCGCATTCCAATTGTCTCCAAGCAACAAGACAGGTTAGATCTGCTGGATCTGGGGGAGCAACCGAGGAGGCTGAGTTGAAATGGACTCTCCCGTGGATGTGTCCTAATATGATTTTGTGTCTATGGAGACCTTGGAATGAAGCGGTGGCACTGGGGCCCTGAAGGGTTCTCCTAAAGAGCTGCTTACACACAGCTCCATCGTGCATGTTTCCCATGTGTAGATGAGATTTGTTCTGATGGGTGAGTCAAGAAACAGCCATATGCTGTTATTGAAATCCAGGCCTCTGAGGAGAGATGCCTGGAAACCAAAGCATTGGATCTGATATGTGCCTAAGGCACGTTCGATCCTTTTTACTTCTGGGGACAACAGTCTACGGGTCTGAGTGCCGGTAGGCGCACAGATGTGCCCAGATTGCCCCTGTTTGTCCTGGGAAGCCACAAATATTGAGATGGCCTCACGGAATTTGGAGGTTCATCCTATTAGTAGGGTTGTGGCCATTCGAATGGGCACATACAATTCCCTTGGAGAGGGCAAGCACAGTCGTCAGGTTTGGCTCCAGGGGCCTGAGCCTGTAGGGTGTGTAGCCCAGGGCTGTTTGGACAGTTGTCTGAAAACACAAACTCGGCTTATGTTTCGGGTCATAGGTATGGCAGGACTGATCTACGGACCATGAGGGGAACTCTTCGGGATATGAAAAAAGGGCGAGTGTGAGGCTCTTGCTCAAGTTTTTGTCTCTTGATATCGTGTCACTCATGGTCTTGAAATTTCCTGGTGACTTCATGGGAAATGGACGAGTCTTACTCTCTGGGTGTTTGGCCGCTCCCAAAGAGTTTGGGGTCATTTTGTGGGATGGAAGTAGTCCGTTGTTCTGTTGTTGTTAATTTGTTTTGTTTTGTTTTTCAACCTCAGGTGTCGTACCAAATGAGGGATTCCAGAATAGAGCCCTGGGTCGGGGCGACTGGACAACCAGAAATCTGGTTAAAAATTGGTGCCTAGAGACATGTCAAGTCCATTATGACATCTAAAGATCCAGCCACCAAGACGACGTACTAGAGGACAGGACTCACACTGAGGTCACAATGCGTGTTTCTGTCCTAGTCACACTCAAGAATGGGCGGGGCCTCAGGCTCAATGCTGGTTTCTACTACCTTGAACGTTGGACAACATGCCAACCACAAGGTTTCTTGACATGGGTAAGGAAGAGTTCTGATTTCTGCATCACAGTCACCGCTGGTCAGTGATTGGAGATAAGGTCTAGGTTCTGAAGCCTGAAAACTGAGGTAGGGAAGAGATGATGACCTAAGGCCATGGCAGGTCTAATGTGCTCAGTGTGCGGTCAGCTGTCTGGGTGTTGGTCACGAGGTCCGGGCTCAGGTTGTCAGACAGTGCATTAGTGCCCAGGTTAGACTAAATATTTTGGGTGCATTCGAGTGCCGTGTAGGTTCTTATCTGAAGAACTCTTCAGTATATGAAGAATGAGCGAGTCTGAGGCGCGTGCTCAGGCTTTTGTCTCTGGATTTTGTATCAGCGATGGCCGTGGAATGTTGGTGAGGCCTCCCGGGCCATGGACGAATCTTGCTCTCTGTGGACTTTGCCTGATACCAATTGATTTCCGTCAATCTTTGAGATGGGAGGACTCCTTTCAGCTTTGTTACCTCAGGGGTCTCACCAAAAGAGGAATTCCAAAGCAGAGCGCTGGGGAAGAGTGAAGGGACAAACCGAACTATGTTTAAAACTTGCGGCCTAGGGTCATGGCAAACCCAATATGCTGTCTCTCCATCCAGCCACTGAGAGGCCTTACCTGAGGAATGGGCTCAGGCTGAGGTTCACAATGTGTGTGTGATTGTGACCAATGTGGCCCGCAAGCATGGGCGGGTCCTCATGGGCCACACTGGTTTCAAGTACACTGAACCTTGTACAACATGCCAACCACAAGGTTTCTTGCCATGGGGAAAGAGTTCTGATTTCTGCATCATTTTCAAACCGGGGCCGTGATTGGCGATAAGGTCTAGGTTCTGAAGCCTGAAAACCGAGGTTGAGAAGAGATTACGACCTAAGGCCATGGCGGGTCCGATGTGCTCAGTGTGCGGCCAGTTGTCTGCGTGGGGCCAGGAGGTCCAGGATCAGGCTCTGTCTGAAAGGGCATTAGTGCCCAGGTCAGCCTATATATTTGGGGTACAGCCAAATAGTGTGCACCGTTGATCCTCATTTGGGGTTTCTGGGTAGCCCCAGATGGCAATGTTTTCTTCTGGAGGGCACGCAGAGTGCTGCATTTTTAGTTCTGGATTGCCAAACTGGAGGGCTTGTGGGCCAGTAGTCTGAGGACGGAAGACTGAGAACCCAAGCTAGACCTAGTTTCTGGGTGAGGATATGGCAGGCACAATCTACAGACCTGAATCGAGATCTTGTGCCTCTGAAGTCAGGGTGAGGATCAGACGATTGTTCAGGTTGGACATTCTGTCACTGATGGCCCCTTCTTGAAGGTGGGGTGGATCACGAGGCCATGGGGGTTTTCCCACGATGGGAGTTGTGAGAAGCTCCCAACTGCAAAGATTCTTCTGCAGGACAATTGAGACCTGTTGGTTGGCTCCAGGAGGATTCCGAGCAGGGTTCTAAGGATGGATGTCTGGGTAGCCCACCTCGCATTCCAAGTGTCTCCAAGCAACAAGACAGGTTAGATCTGCTGGATCTGGGGAGCAACCGAAGAGGCTGTGTTGAAATGGACTCTCCCATGGATGTGTCTGATATTATTTTGTGTCTATGGAGACCTTGAAATGAAGCAGTGGCACAGGGGCCCTGAACGGTTCTCCTAAAGAGAGGTTTTCACACAGCTCCCTCGTGCAATTTTCCCATGTGTAGATGAGATTTGTTCTGATGGGTGAGTCAAGAAACAGCCTTATGCTGTTATTGAAAGCCAGGCCTCTGAGGAGAGATGCCTGGAAACCAAAGCAATGGATCCGATAGGTGCTTGGGGCCTGATCGTACCTTTTTTCCCCTGGGGTCATCAGTCTATGGGTTGCTCTGTTGTTGTTGATTTGTTTGTTTGTATTTCAACCTCAGGTGTCCCACCAAATGAGGGATTCCAGAGTAGAGCCCTGGGGAGGGGCGACTGGACAACCAGAAATCTGGTTAAAAATTGGGGCCTAGGGACATTTCAAGCCCATTATGACATCTAATGGTCCAGCCACTGAGAGGATGTACTAGAGGACAGGACTCACGCTGAGGGTCACAATGCGTGTTTATGCCCTCGTCGCACTCAAGAATGGGCGGGGCCTCAGGGTGAATGCTGGTTTCTCCTACACTGAACGTTGGACAACATGCCAACCACAAGGTTTCTTGCCATGGGTAAGGAAGTGTTCTGAGTTCTGCATCACAGTCAGCCCTGAGCAGTGATTGGAGATAAGGTCTAGGTTCTGAAGCTTGAAAACTAAGGTAGGGAAGAGATGATGAACTAAGGCCATGGCAAGTCTGATGAGCTCAATGTGCGGTCAGCTGTCTAGGGGTTGGTCACGAGGTCCGGGCTCAGGTTGTCAGACAGTGCATTAGTGCCCAGTTTAGACTATATATTTTGGGTGCATTCGGGTGCCATGTAGGTTCTTATCTGAAGAACTCTTCAGGATATTAAGAATGAGCGAGTCTGAGGTGCGTGCTCAGGCTTCTGTCTCTGGATTTTGTATCAGCGATGGCCGTGAAATGTTGGTGAGGCCTCATGGGCCATGGACGAATCTTGCTCTCTGCGGACTTGGCCCGATCCCAAAAGATTTCCGTTAATCTGTGAGATGGGAGGACTCCTTTCACCTTTCTTACCTCAGTTGTCCCACCAAAAGAGGAATTCCAAAGCAGAGCCCTGTGGAATAGTGAATGGACAAACCGAACTATGTTTAAAACTTGCGGCCTAGGGTCATGGTTAAAAATTGGGGCCTAGGGGCATGGCAAGCCCAATATGCTGTCTCTCCATCCAGCCACAGAGAGGCCCTACCTGAGGACTGGGCTCAGGCTGAGGGTCACAATGTGTGTTTGTGACCAATGTGGCCCGCAAGCATGGGCGGGGCCTCATGGGCCACACTGGTTTCAACGACATTGAACCTTGGACAACATGCCAACCACAAGGTGTCTTGCCATGGGGAAAATGTTCTGATTTCTGCATCATTTTCAAACCCGGGCCGTGACTGGAGATAAGGTCTAGGTTCTGAAGCCTGAAAACCGAGGTTGAGAAGAGATGACGACGTAAGGCCATGGCGGGTCCGATGTGCTCAGTGTGCGGCCAGCTGTCTGCTGGGGCCAGGAGGTCCAGGCTCAAGCTGTGTCAGAAAGGGCATTAGTGCCCAGGTCAGCCTATATATTTGGGGTACACCCGAATGGCGTGCACGTTGATCCTCATTTGGGGTTTCTGCGTAGCCCCAGAGGGCAATGTTTTTATTCTGGAGGGCAGGCAGAGTGCTGCATTGTAGTTCTGGATTGCCAAACTGGAGGGCTTGTGGACCAGTAGTGAGAGGACGGAAGTCTGAGAACCCAAACTAGGCCTAGGTTTCTGGGTGTGGAAATGGCAGGCACAATCTACAGACCTGAATCGAGATCTCGTGCATCTGAAGACTGGGCGAGGATCAGAGGATCACTCAGGTTGGACATTCTGTCCCTGATGGCCCCTTCTTGAAGGTGGGGTGGATCACGAGGCCATGGGGGTTTTCCCAAGATGGGAGTTGTGAGAAGCTCCCAACTGCAAAGATTCTTCTGCAGGACAATTGATACTTGTTGCTTGGCTCCAGGACAACGATTCCGAGCAGGGTTCTAAGGATGGATGCCTGGGTAGCCCACCTCGCATTCCAATTGTCTCCAAGCAACAAGACAGGTTAGATCTGCTGGATCTGGGGGAGCAACCGAGGAGGCTGAGTTGAAATGGACTCTCCCGTGGTTGTGTTTAATATGATTTTGTGTCTATTGAGACCTTGGAATGAAGCGGTGGCCCTGGGGCCCTGAAGGGTTCTCCTAAAGAGATGCTTTCACAGCTCCATCGTGCAAGTTTCCCATGTGTAGATGAGATTTGTTCTGATGGGTGAGTCTAGAAACAGCCATATACTGTTATTGAAATCCAGGCCTCTGAGGAGAGATGCCTGGAAACCAAAGCAATGGATCCAATAGGTGCCTAAGGGCCTCTTCGTTCCTTTTTAAATCTGGGGAAATCAGTGTACGGGTCTGAGTGCAGGTAGGTGCTCAGATGGGCTCAGATTGCCCCTGTAGGTCCAGGGAAGCCACAAATATTGGGATGGCCTCAGGGACTTTGGAGGTTTATCCTCTTAGAAGGTTTGTGGCCATTGGAATGGGCACATACAATTCCCTTGGAGATGGAAAGCACAGTCGTCAGGTTTGGCTCCAGGGGCCTGAGCCTGTAGGGTGTGTAGGCCAGGGCTGTTTGGACAGTTGTCTGAAAACACAAACTTGGCTTACGTTTCGGGACATAGTTATGGCGGGACTGATCTACAACCATGAGAAGAACTATTCGGGATATTAAAAAAGGGCGAGTGTGAGGCTCTTGCTCAAGTTTTTGTCTCTGGATATCATGTCAATCATGGTCCTGAAATTCCGGGTTACTTCATGAGAAATGGACGAGTCTTACTCTCTGGGGGTTAGGCCTCGTCCAAAGATTTGGGGTCATTCGGTGGGATGGAAGAAGTCCGTTGTTCTGTTGTTGTTGATTTGTTTTGTTTTGTTTTTCAACCTCAGGTGTGCTACCAAATGGGGGATTCCAGAGTAGAGCCCTGGGGAGGGGCGAATGAACAACCAGAAATCTGGTTAAAAATTGGGGCCTAGGGACATGTCAAGCGCATTATGACATCTAAGGGTCCAGCCACTGAGAGGACGTACTAGAGGACAGGACTCCCGCTGAGGGTCACAATGCGTGTTTATGCCCTCGTCGCACTCAAGAATGGGCGGGGCCTCAGTGTGAATGCTCCTTTCTCCTAAACTGAACGTTGGACAACATGCCAACCACAAGGTTTCTTGCCATGGGTAAGGAAGAGTTCTGATTTCTGCATCACAGTCACCGCTGGACAGTGATTGGAGATAAGGTCTAGGTTCTAAAACCTGAAAACTGAGGTTGGGAAGAGATGATGACCTAAGGCCATGGCGGGTCTAATGTGCTCAGTGTGCGGTCAGCTGTCTGGGTGTTGGTCACGAGGTTCGGGCTCAGGTTGTCAGAGAGTGCATTAGTGCCCAGATTACACTATATATTTTGGGTGCATTCGAGTGCCGTGTAGGTTTTTATCTGAAGAACTCTTCAGGATATGAAGAATGAGTGAGTCTGACGCGCGTGCTCAGGCTTTTGTCTCTGGATTTTGTATCAGGGTTGGCCGTTGAATGTTGAGGAGGCCTCATGGGCCATGGACGAATCTTGCTCTCTGTGGATTTGGCCCGATCCTAATTGTTTTTCGTCTATCTTTGGGATGGGAGTACTCCTTTCAGGTTTGTTACCTCAGGTGTCCCACCAAAAGAGGAATTCCAAAGCAGAGCCCTGGGGAAGAGTGAAGGGACAACCCGAACTATGGTTAAAAATTGGGGCCTTGGGGCATGGCAATCCCAATATGCTATCTCTCCATCCAGCCACTGAGAGGCCTTACCTGAGCACTGGGCTCAGGCTGAGGGTCACAATGTGTGTTTGTGACCAATGTGGCCCGCAAGCATGGGCAGGGCCTCAGGGGCCACACTGGTTTCTACTACACTGAACCTTGGACAACATGCCAACCACAAGATTTCTTGCCATGGGGAAAGAGTTCTGATTTCTGCTACTTTTTCAAACCCTGGCCTTGATTGGAGATAAGGTCCAGTTCTGAAGCTTTAAAACCGAGGTTGAGAAGAGATGACGACCTAAGGCCATGGCGGGTCCGATGTGCTCGTGTGCGGCCAGCTGTCTGGCTGAGTCCAGCATGTCCAGGCTCAGGCTGTGTCAGAAAGGGCATTAGTGCCCAGGTCAGCCTATATATTTGGAGTACAGCCGAATGGCGTGCAGGTTGATCCTCATTTGTTGTTTCTGGGTAGCCCCAGAGGGCAATGTTATTCTTCTGGAGGGCAGGCTGAGTGCTGCATTGTAGTTCTGGATTGCCAAACTGGAGGGCATGTGGGCCAGTAGTCTGAGGACGAAAGTCTGAGAAACCAAGAGAGGCCTAGGTTTCTGGGTGAGGATGGCAGGCACAAAATACAGGCCTGAATCAAGATCTCGTGCATCTGAAGTCAGGGCGAGGATCAGACGATCGCTCAGGTTGGAAATTCTGTCCCTGATAGCCCCTTCTTGAAGGGGGAATAGATCACGAGGCCATGGGGGTTTTCCCTCGATGGGAGTTGTGAGAAGCTCCCAACTGCAAAGATTCTTCTGCAGGACAATTGAGACCTGTTGGTTGACTCCAGGACAACGATTCCTAGCGGGGTTCTAATGATGGATGCCTAAGTAGGCCACCTCGCTTTCCAATTTTCTCCAAGCAACAAGACAGGTTAGATCTGCCTGATCTGGGGGAGCAACTGAGGAGGCTGAGTTAAAATGGACTCCTCCGTGGATGTGTCTAAGTATGATTTTGTGTCTAGGGAGACTTTGTGATGAAGCAGTGGCACTGTGGCCTTGAAGAGTCCCCCTAATGAGAGGGTTTCTCACAGCACCATCGTGTAAATTCCCATGTGTAGATGAGATTTGTTCTGATTGGTGAGTCAAGAAACAGCCATATGCTGTTATTGAAATCCAGGCCTCTTAGGAGAGATCCCTGGAAACTAAAGCAATGGATCCGATAGGTGCCTAGGGGCCTGTTCGTTCCTTTTTACCTCTGGGGACATCAGTCTACAGGTCTGAGTGCCGGTAGGTGCTCAGATGGGCCCAGATTGCCCCTGTTTGTCCTGAGAAGCCACAAATATTGGGATGGCCTCAGGGACCTGGATGTTTATCCTCTTAGTAGGGTTGTGGCCATTGGAAAGGTCACGTACAAATCCTTGGAGAGGGCAAGCACAGTCGTCAGGTTTGGTCCAGGGGCCTTAGCCTGTAGGGGGTGTAGGCCAGAGCTGTTTGGATAGTTGTCTGAAAACACAAACTCCGCATATGTTTCGGGTCATAGGTATGGCAGGACTGATCTACAGACCATGAGGAGAACTCTTCGGGATATGAAAAAAGGGTGAGTGTGAGGCTCTTGCTCAAGTTTTTGTCTATGGATATCGTGTCACTCATGGTCGTGAAATTTCCGGGTGACTTCATGGGAAATGGACGAAGTTACTCTCTGGGGGTTTGGCCCCGTCCAAAGAGTTTGGGGTCATTCTGTGGGATGGAAGAAGTCCGTTGTTCTGTTGTTGTTGATTTGTTTTGTTTTGTTTTTCAACCTCAGGTTTCCCACTAAATGAGGGATTCCAGAGTAGAGCCCAAGGGAGGGGCGACTGGACAACGAGAAATCTGGTTTAAAATTGGGGACTATGGACATGTCAAGCCCATTATGACATCTAATGGTCCAGCCACTGGAGGACGTACTAGAGGACAGGACTCACGCTGAGGGTCACAATGCGTGTTTATAACTCGTTGCCCTAAAGTATGGGCGGGGCCTCAGGGTGAATGCTGGTTTCTCCTACACTGAACGTAGGACAAAATGCCAACCAGAAGTTTTCTTGCCATGGGTAAGGAAGAGTTTTGATTTCTGCATCACAGTCACCCCTGGGCAGTGATTGGAGATAAGGTCTAGGTTCTGAAGCCTGAAAACTGAGGTAGGGAAGAGATGATGACCTAAGGCCATGGGTGGTCTGATGTGCTCAGTGTGCGGTCAGCTGTCTGGGTCTTGGTAACGAGGTCCGGGCTCAGGTTGTCAGACAGTGCATTAGTGCCCAGGTTAGACTATATATTTTGGGTGCATTCGAGTGCCGTGTAGGTTCTTATCTGGAGAACTCTTTAGGATATGAAGAATGAGCGAGTCTGAGGCGCGTGCTCAGGCTTTTGTCTCTGGATTTTGTATCAGCGATGGCCGTGGAATGTTGGGGAGGCCTCATGGGTCATGGACGAGTCTTGCTCTCTGTGGATTTGGCCCGATCCCAATTGTTTTTCATCAATCTGTGGGATGGGAGTACTCCTTTCAGGTTTGTTACCTCAGGTGTCCCACCAAAAGAGGAATTCCAAAGCAGAGCCCTGGGGAAGAGTAAAGGGACAAACCGAACTAAGGTTAAAAATTGGGGCCTAGGGGCATGGCAAGCCCAATATGCTGTCTCTCCATCCAGCCACTGAAAGGCCTTACCTGAGTACTGGGCTCAGGCTGAGGGTCACAATGTGTGTGTGTTTGTGACCAATGTGGCCCGCAAGCATGGGCGGGGCCTCAGGGGCCACACTGGTTTCAACTACACTGAACCTTGGACAACATGCCAACCACAAGGTTTCTTGCCATGGGGAAAGAGTTCTGATTTCTGCTACTTTTTCAAACCCTGGCCTTGATTGGAGATAAGGTCCAGTTCTGAAGCGTTAAAACCGAGGTTGAGAAGAGATGACGACCTCAGGCCATAGCGGGTCCGATGTGCTCAGTGTGCGGCCAGCTGTCTGGCTGAGTCCAGCATGTCCAGGCCCAGGCTGTGTCAGAAAGGGCATTAGTGCCCAGGTCAGCCTATATATTTGGGGTACAGCCGAATGGCGTGCAGGTTGATCCTCATTTGTTGTTTCTGGGTAGCCCCAGAGGGCAATGTTATTCTTCTGGAGGGCAGGCTGAGTGCTGCATTGTAGTTCTGGATTGCCAAACTGGAGGGCTTGTGGGCCAGTAGTCTGAGGACGAAAGTCTGAGAAACCAAGAGAGGCCTAGGTTTCTGGGTGAGGAAGGCAGGCACAAAATACAGGCCTGAATCAAGATCTCGTGCATCTGAAGTCAGGGCGAGGATCAGACGATCGCTCAGGTTGGAAATTCTGTCCCTGATGGCCCCTTCTTGAAGGGGGGATAGATCACGAGGCCATGGGGGTTTTCCCTCGATGGGAGTTGTGAGAAGCTCCCAACTGCAAAGATTCTTCTGCAGGACAATTGAGACCTGTCGGTTGACTCCAGGACAATGATTCCGAGCGGGGTTCTAAGGATGGATGCCTAAGTAGGCCACCTCGCATTCCAATTTTCTCCAAGCAACAAGACAGGTTAGATCTGCCTGATCTGGGGGAGCAACCGAGGAAGCTGAGTTAAAATGGACTCCTCCGTGGATGTGTCTAAGTATGATTTTGTGTCTAGGGAGACTTTGTAATGAAGCAGTGGCACTGGGGCCTTGAATGGTCCCCCTAATGAGAGGGTTTCTCACAGCACCATCCTGCAAATTCCCATGTGTAGATGAGATTTGTTCTGATTGGTGAGTCAAGAAACAGCCATATGCTGTTATTGAAATCCAGGCCTCTTAGGAGAGATCCCTGGAAACCAAAGCAATGGATCCGATAGGTGCCTAGGGGCCTGTTCGTTCCTTTTTACCTCTGGGGACATCAGTCTATGGGTCTGAGTGCCGGTAGGTGCTCAGATGGGCCCAGATTGCCCCTGTTTGTCCTGAGAAGCCACAAATATTGGGATGGCCTCAGGGACCTGGATGTTTATCCTCTTAGTAGGGTTGTGGCCATTGGAAAGGTCACGTACAAATCCTTGGAGAGGGCAAGCACAGTCGTCAGGTTTGGTCCAGGGGTCTTAGCCTGTAGGGGGTGTAGGCCAGAGCTGTTTGGATAGTTGTCTGAAAACACAAACTCCGCATATGTTTCGGGTCATAGGTATGGCAGGACTGATCTACAGACCATGAGGAGAACTCTTCGGGATATGAAAAAAGGGTGAGTTTGAGGCTCTTGCTCAAGTTTTTGTCTCTGGATATCATGTCACTCATGGTCGTGAAATTTCCGGGTGACTTCATGGGAAATGGACGAAGTTACTCTCTGGGGGTTTGGCCCCGTCCAAAGAGTTTGGGGTCATTCTGTGGGATGGAAGAAGTCCGTTGTTCTGTTGTTGTTGATTTGTTTTGTTTTGTTTTTCAACCTCAGGTTTCCCACTAAATGAGGGATTCCAGAGTAGAGCCCAAGGGAGGGGCGACTGGACAATGAGAAATCTGGTTTAAAATTGGGGACTGTGGACATGTCAAGCCCATTATGACATCTAATGGTCCAGCCACTGAGAGGACATACTAGAGGACAGGACTCACGCTGAGGGTCACAATGCGTGTTTATAACTCGTTGCCCTAAAGTATGGGCGGGGCCTCAGGGTGAATGCTGGTTTCTCCTACACTGAACGTAGGACAAAATGCCAACCAGAAGTTTTCTTGCCATGGGTAAGGAAGAGTTCTGATTTCTGCATCACAGTCACCCCTGGGCAGTGATTGGAGATAAGGTCTAGGTTCCGAAGCCTGAAAACTGAGGTAGGGAAGAGATGATGACCTAAGGCCATGGGTGGTCTGATGTGCTCAGGTTGCGGTCAGCTGTCTGGGTCTTGGTCACGAGGTCCGGGCTCAGGTTGTCAGACAGTGCATTAGTGCCCAGGTTAGACTATATATTTTGGGTGCATTCGAGTGCCGTGTAGGTTCTTATCTGAAGAACTCTTCAGGATATGAAGAATGAGCGAGTCTGAGGCGCGTGCTCAGGCTTTTGTCTCTGGATTTTGTATCAGCGATGGCCGTGGAATGTTGGGGAGGCCTCATGGGTCATGGACGAGTCTTGCTCTCTGTGGATTTGGCCCGATCCCAATTGTTTTTCGTTAATCTTGGGATGGGAGTACTCCTTTCAGGTTTGTTATCTCAGGTGTCCCACCAAAAGAGGAATTCCAAAGCAGAGCCCTGGGGAAGAGTGAAGGGACAAACCGAACTAAGGTTAAAAATTGGGTCTAGGAGCATGGCAAGCCCAATATGCTGTCTCTCCATCCTGCCACTGAAAGGCCTTACCTGAGTACTGGGCTCAGGCTGAGGGTCACAATGTGTGTGTGTTTGTGACCAATGTGGCCCGCAAGCATGGGCGGGGCCTTAGGGGCCACACTGGTTTCAACTACACTGAACCTTGGACAACATGCCAACCACAAGGTTTCTTGCCATGGGGAAAGAGTTCTGATTTCTGCTACTTTTTCAAACCCTGGCCTTGATTGGAGATAAGGTCCAGTTCTGAAGCTTTAAAACCGAGGTTGAGAAGAGATGACGACCTAAGGCCATGGCGGGTCCGATGTGCTCAGTGTGCGGCCTACTGTCTGGCTGGGTCCAGGATGTCCAGGCTCAGGCTGTGTCAGAAAGGGCATTAGTGCCCAGGTCAGCCTATATATTTGGGGTACAGCCGAATAGCGTGCAGGTTGGTCCTCATTTGTTGTTTCTGGGTAGCCCTAGAGGGCAATGATATTGTTCTCGAGGGCAGGCAGAGTGCTGCATTGTAGTTCTGGATTGCCAAATTAGGGCTTGTGGGCCAGTAGTCTGAGGACGGATTTCTGAGAACCCATGCTAGGCCTAGGATTCTGGGTTAGGATATGGCAGGCACAATCTCCAGACCTGAATCGAGATCTCGTGCATCTGAAGTCAGGGTGAGGATCAGACGATCGCTCAGGTTGGACATTATGTCCCTGATGGCCCCTTCTTGAAGGGGGGGTCGATCACGAGGCCATGACGGGTTTCCCACGATGGGATTTGTGAGAAGCTCCGAATTGCAAAGATTCTTCTGCAGGACAATTGAGACCTGTTGGTTGGCTCCAGGACAACAATCCCAAGTGGGGTTCTAAGTATGGATGCCTAAGTAGGCCACCTCGCATTCCAATTTTCTCCAAGCAACAAGACAGGTTAGATCTGCTGGATCTGGGGGAGCAACCGAGGAGGCTGAGTTGAAATGGACTCCTCCGTGGATGTGTCCAAGTATGATTTTGTTTCTATGGCGACTTTGTAATGAAGCAGTGGCACTGGGGCCTTGAAGGGTCCCCCCAATGAGAGGGTTTCTCACAGCACCATCCTGCAAATTCCCATGTGTAGATGAGATTTGTTCTGATTGGTGAGTCAAGAAACAGCCATATGCCGTTATTGAAATCCAGGCCTCCGAGGAGAGATGCTAGGAAACCAAAGCAATGGATCCGATAGGTGCCTAGGGGCCTGTTCATTCCTTTTTACCTCTGGGCACATCAGTCTACGGGTCTGAGTGCCGGTAGGTGCTCAGATGGGTCCAGATTGCCCCTGTTTGTCCTGAGAAGCCACAAATATTGGGATGGCCTCAGGGATTTGGATGTTTATCCTCTTAGTAGAGCAACCTAGGAGGCTCAGTTGAAATGGACTCTCCCGTGGATGTGTCCTAATATGGTTTTGTGTCTATGGAGACCTTGGAATGAAGCGGTGGCCCTGGGGCCCTGAAGGGTTCTCCTAAAGATAGGCTTTCAGGAGGAGGAGTCAAGACGGCCTAGAAGTAGCAAGCTGAGACTGCTTCAGCTAGCCGGAGATCAGCTAGATAGCTTATCTAAAGATTGCAAACACCTGAAAATCCATCGGCAGATCGAAGAGAAGAAGAACAGCAATTCTGGAAACAGAAAAACAACCACTTTCTGGAAGGTAGGATCGGCGGAGAAGTGAATCCAAAGCTACGGGCAGATAGACCCCGGGGGGAGGGGCCGGCTCCCGGCAAGTGGCGGAGCAACCGCGCACAAAATCAGGACTTTTAAAAGTCTGTTCCGCTGAGGGACATCGCTCCAGAGGCTAAACCGGGGCGAAGCCCACGCGGGGTCAGCGTGGCCTCAGGTCCGGCAGGGTCACAGAAGGATCGGGGGTGTCTGAGTGTCGCAGAGCTTGCGGGTATTGGAACGGGAAAGCCGGCTACAGAGACAGAGCCGACAGTAAGCTCGCAGCTCCGTGTTACCTTGAACCGGTCGCAGGCTCGGTGAGCTCAGAGCGCGGCCGGAGGTCAGGCAGACGGGAGTATCTGGGCGCTGTTCTCTGAGGGCGCACTGAGGAGTGGGGCCCTGGGCTCTCGGCTCCTCCAGGCCGGAGACCAGGAGGCCGCCATTTGTATTCCCGTCTCTGGAACTCTATGGAAAGCGCTCAGGGAACAAAAGCTCCTGAAAGCAAACCGGAGCGGATTACTCACCCCGGGCCCCGGGTAAGGGCGGTGTAATTCCGCCTGGGGCAAAGACACTTGAGAATCACTACAACAGGCCCCTCCCCCAGAAGATCAACAAGAAATCCAGCCGAGACCAAGTTCACCTACCAAGGAGTGCGGTTTCAATACCAAGGAGAACAGCAGAATTCCAGAAGAGGAGAAAGCCAAGCACGGAACTCATGGCTTTTTTCCTGTGATTTTTTTTTAGTCTTGCAGTTAATTTAATTTTTTCTTTTTCATTTTTTTTTTCTTTTCTCGCCTTCGGGTAAATTTTTTTTTTTAACTGTTACCTTTTTCTTTTTTAACGATTTTTTACTAGTTTATCTAATATATATATATATATATATACATATATATATATGTATATATATATATATATTTTACATTTTTCTTAGGTGTTTTCTTTTTTTAAAAATATTCTTTTCTTTTCTTTTCTTTTCTTTTTTTCTTTTTTCTTTCTTCCTTTTTGAACCTCTTTTTATCCCCTTTCTCCCCACTCACGATTTTGGATCTCTTCTAATTTGGTTAAAGCATATTTTCCTGGGGTTGTTGCCACCCTTTTAGTATTTTACTTGCCCCTTCATTTACTCTTATCTGGACAAAATGACAAGACGTAAAAATTCAACACAAAAAAAAAGAACAAGAGGCAGTACCGAAGGCTAGGGACCTAATCAATACAGACATTGGTAATATGTCAGATCTACAGTTCAGAATGACAATTCTCAAGGTTCTAGCCCGGCTCGAAAAAGGCATGGAAGATATTAGAGAAACCCTCTCGAGAGATATAAAAGCCCTTTCTGGAGAAATAAAAGAACTAAAATCTAACCAAGGTGAAATCAAAAAAGCTATTAATGAGGTGCAATAAAAAATGGAGGCTCTAACTGCTAGGATAAATGAGGCAGAAGAAAGAATTAGTGATATAGAAGACGAAATGACAGAGAATAAAGAAGCTGAGCAAAAGAGGGACAAACAGCTACTGGACCACGAGGGGAGAATTCGAGAGATAAGTGACACCTTAAGACGAAACAACATTAGAATAATTGGGATTCCAGAAGAAGAAGAAAGTGAGAGGGGAGCAGAAGGTATACTGGAGAGAATTATTGGGGAGAATTTCCCCAATATGGCAAAGGGAACGAGCATCAAAATTCAGGAGGTTCAGCGAATGCCCCTCAAAATCAATAAGAATAGGCCCACACCCCGTCACCTAATAGTAAAATTTACAAGTCTCAATGACAAAGAGAAAATCCTGAAAGCAGCCCGGGAAAAGAAGTCTGTAACATACAATGGTAAAAATATTAGATTGGCAGCTGACTTATCCACAGAGACCTGGCAGGCCAGAAAGAGCTGGCATGATATTTTCAGAGCACTAAACGAGAAAAACATGCAGCCAAGAATACTATATCCAGCTAGGCTATCATTGAAAATAGAAGGAGAGATTAAAAGCTTCCAGGACAAACAACAACTGAAAGAATTTGCAAATACCAAACCAGCTCTACAGGAAATCTTGAAAGGGGTCCTCTAAGCAAAGAGAGAGCCTACAAGTGGTAGATCAGAAAGGAACAGAGACCATATACAGTAACAGTCACCTTACAGGCAATACAATGGCACTAAATTCATATCTCTCAATAGTTACCCTGAATGTTAATGGGCTAAATGCCCCTGTCAAAAGACACAGGGTATCAGAATGGATAAAAAAACAAAACCCATCTATATGTTGCCTCCAAGAAACACATTTTAAGCCCGAAGACACCTCCAGATTTAAAGTGAGGGGGTGGAAAAGAATTTACCATGCTAATGGACATCAGAAGAAAGCAGGAGTGGCAATCCTTATATCAGATCAATTAGATTTTAAGCCAAAGACTATAATAAGAGATGAGGAAGGACACTATATCATACTCAAAGGGTCTGTCCAACAAGAAGATTCAACAATTTTAAATATCTATGCCCCCAATGTGGGAGCAGCCAACTATATAAACCAATTAATAACAAAATCAAACAAACACATCAACAATAATACAATAATAGTAGGGGACTTTAACACTCCCCTCACTGAAATGGACAGGTCATCCAAGCAAAAGATCAGCAAGGAAATAAAGGCCTTAAATGACACACTGGACCATATGGACATCACAGATATATTCAGAATATTTCATCCCAAAGCAACAGAATACACATTCTTCTCTAGTGCACATGGAACATTCTCCAGAATAGATCACATCCTCGGTCCTAAATCAGGACTCAACCGGTATCAAAAGATTGGGATCATTCCCTGCATATTTTCAGACCACAATGCTCTAAAGCTAGAACTCAACCACAAAAGGAAGTTTGGAAAGAACCCAAATACATGGAGACTAAACAGTATCCTTCTAAAGAATGAATGGGTCAACCGGGAAATTAAAGAAGAATTGAAATAAATCATGGAAACAAATGATAATGAAAATACAACGGTTCAAAATCTGTGGGACACAACAAAGGCAGTCCTGAGAGGAAAATATATAGCGGTACAAGCCTTTATCAAGAAACAAGAAAGGTCTCAGGTACACAACCTAACCCTACACCTAAAGGAGCTGGAGAAAGAACAAGAAAGAAACCCTAAGCCCAGCAGGAGAAGAGAAATCATAAAGATCAGAGCAGAAATCAATGAAATAGAAACCAAAAAGACAATAGAGCAAATCAACGAAACTAGGAGCTGGTTCTTTGAAAGAATTAATAAAATTGATAAACCCCTGGCCCGACTTATCAAAAAGAAAAGAGAAAGGACCCAAATAAATAAAATCATGAATGAAAGAGGAGAGATCACAACTAACACCAAAGAAATACAAACTATTATAAGAACATACTATGAGCAACTCTACGGCAATAAATTTGACAATCTGGAAGAAATGGATGCATTCCTAGAAACATATAAACTACCACAACTGAACCAGGAAGAAATAGAAAGCCTGAACAGACCCATAACCAGTAAGGAGATTGAAACAGTCATTAAAAATCTCCAAACAAACAAAAGCCCAGGGCCAGACGGCTTACCGGGGGAATTCTACCAAACATTTAAAGAAGAACTAATTCCTATTCTCCTGAAACTGTTCCAAAAAATAGAAATGGAAGGAAAACGTCCAAACTCATTTTATGAGGCCAGCATCACCTTGATCCCAAAACCAGACAAGGATCCCACCAAAAAAGAGAGCTATATACCGATATCCTTGATGAACACAGATGCGAAAATACTCAAGAAAATACTAGCCAATAGGATTCAACAGTACATTAAAAAGATTATTCACCACGACCAAGTGGGATTTATTCCAGGGCTGCAAGGTTGGTTCAACATCCGCAAATCAGTCAATGTGATACAACACATCAATAAAAGAAAGAACAAGAACCATATGATACTCTCAATAGATGCTGAAAAAGCATTTGACAAAGTACAACATCCCTTCCTGATCAAAACTCTTCAAAGTGTAGGGATAGAGGGCACATACCTCAATATCATCAAAGCCATCTATGAAAAACCCACCGCAAATATCATTCTCAATGGAGAAAAAACTGAAAGCTTTTCCGCTAAGGTCAGGAACACGGCAGGGATGTCCATTATCACCACTGCTATTCAACATCGTACTAGAGGTCCTAGCCTCAGCAATCAGACAACAAAAGGAAATTAAAGGCATCCAAATCGGCAAAGAAGAAGTCAAATTATCACTCTTCGCAGATGATATGATACTATATGTGGAAAACCCAAAAGACTCCACTCCAAAACTGCTAGAACTTATACAGGAATTCAGTAAAGTGTCAGGATATAAAATCAATGCACAGAAATCAGTTGCATTCTCTCTACACCAACAGCAAGACAGAAGAAAGAGATATTAAGGAGTCAATCCCATTTACAATTGCATCCAAAACCATAAGATACCTAGGAATAAACCTAACCAAAGAGGCACAGAATCTATACTCAGAAAACTATAAAGTACTCATGAAAGAAATTGAGGAAGACACAAAGAAATGGAAAAATGTTCCATGCTCCTGGATTGGAAGAATAAATATTGTGAAAATGTCTATGCTACCTAAAGCAATCTACACATTTAATGCAATTCCTATCAAAGTACCATCCATCTTTTTCAAAGAAATGGAACAAATAATGCTAAAATTTATATGGAACCAGAAAAGACCTCGAATAGCCAAAGGGATATTGAAAAAGAAAGCCAACGTTGGTGGCATCACAATTCCGGACTTCAAGCTCTATTACAAAGCTGTCATCATCAAGACAGCATGGTATTGGCACAAAAACAGACACATAGATCAATGGAACAGAATAGAGAGCCCAGAAATAGACCCTCAAATCTATGGTCAACTAATCTTCGACAAAGCAGGAAAGAATGTCCAATGGAAAAAAAGACAGCCTTTTCAATAAATGGTGCTGGGAAAAAATTGGACAGCCACATGCAGAAAAATGAAATTGGACCATTTCCTTACACCACACACAAAAATAGACTCAAAATGGATGAAGGACCTCAATGTACGAAAGGAATCCATCAAAATCCTTGAGGAGAACACGGGCAGCAACCTCTTCGCCCTCTGCCGCAGCAACATCTTCCTAGGAACAACGCAAAAGGCAAGGGAAGCAAGGGAAAAAATGAACTACTGGGATTTCATCAAGATCAAAAGCTTTTGCACAGCAAAGGAAACAGTTAACAAAATCAAAAGACAACTGACAGAATGGGAGAAGATATTTGCAAACGACATATCAGATAAAGGACGAGTGTCCAGAATCTATAAAGAACTTAGCAAACTCAACACCCAAAGAACAAATAATCCAATCAAGAAATGGGCAGAAGACATGAACAGACATTTCTGCAAAGAAGACATCCAGATGGCCAACAGACACATGAAAAAGTGCTCCATATCACTCGGCATCAGGAAAATACAAATCAAAACCACAATGAGATATCACCTCACACCAGTCAGAATGGCTAAAATCAACAAGTCAGGAAATGACAGATGCTGGCGAGGATGCGGAGAAAGGGGAACCCTCCAACACTGTTGGTGGGAATGCAAGCTGGTGCAGCCACTCTGGAAAACAGCATGGAGGTTCCTCAAAATGTTGAAAATAGAACTGCCCTATGACCCAGCAATTGCACTATTGGGTATTTACCCTAAAGATACAAATGTAGTGATCCAAAGGGACACATGCACCCGAATGTTAATAGCAGCAATGTCCACAATAGGCAAACTATGGAAAGAACCTAGATGTCCATCAACAGATGAATGGATCAAGAAGCTGTGGTATATATACACAATGGAATACTATGCAGCCATCAAAAGAAATGAAATCTTGCCATTTGCAACAACATGGATGGAACTAGAGCGTATCATGCTTAGCGAAATAAGTCAAGCAGAGAAAGACAACTATCATATGATCTCCCTGATATGAGGAAGTGGTGATGCAACATGGAGGCTTAAGTGGGTAGAAGAAGAATAAATGAAACAAGATGGGATTGGGAGGGAGACAAACCATAAGTGACTCTTAATCTCACAAAACAAACTGAGGGTTGCCGGGGGGAGGGGGTTTGGGAGAAGGGAGTGGGATTATGGACATTGGGGAGGGTATGTGATTTGGTGAGTGCTGTGAAGTGCGTAAACCTGGTGATTCCCAGACCTGTACCCCTGGGGATAAAAATATATGTTTATAAAAAATAAAAAATAAAAAAAAATAAAAGAGAGGCTTTCACACAGCTCCATCGTGCAAGTTTCCCATGTGTAGATGAGTTTTGTTCTGATGGGTGACTCAAGAAACAGCCATATGCTGTTATTGAAATCCAGGCCTCTGAGGAGAGATGCCTGGAAACCAAAGCAATGGATCCGATAGGTGACTATGGGCCTGTTCGTTCCTTTTTACCTCTGGGGACATCAGTCTACGGGTCTGAGTGCCGGTAGGTGCTCAGATGGGCCCAGATTGCCCCTGTTTGTCCTGGGAAGCCACAAATATTGGGATGGCCTCAGGGACTTAGGAGGTTTATCCTATTAGTAGGGTTGTGGCCATTGGAATGGGGACATACAATTCCCTTGGAGAGGGCAAGCACAGTCGTCAGGTTTGGCTCCAGGGGCCTGAGCCTGTAGGATGTGTAGGCCACGGCTGTGTGGACAGTTGTCTGAAAACACAAACTCGGCTTATGTTTCGGGTCATATGTATGGCAGGACTGATCTACAGACCATGAGGAGAACTCTTCGGGATATGAAAAAAGGGCGAGTGTGAGGCTCTTGCTCAAGTTTTTGTCTCTGGATATCGTGTCACTCATGGTCGAGAAATTTCCGGGTGACTTCATGGGAAATGGACGAGTCTTACTCTCTGGGGGTTTGGCCGAGTACAAGAGTTTGGAGTCATTCTGTGGGATGGAAGAAGTCCGTTGTTCTGTTGTTGTTTTCTTTTGTTTTGTTTTTCAACCTCAGGTGTCCCACCAAATGAGGGATTCCAGAGTAGAGCCCTGGGGAGGGGCGACTGGACAACCAGAAATCTGGTTAAAAATTGGGGCCTAGGGACATGTCAAGCCCATGATGACATTTAATGGTCCAGCCACTGAGAGGACGTACTAGAGGACAGGACTCACGCTGAGGGTCACAATGCGTGTTTATGCCCTCCTTGCACTGAAGAATGGGCGGGGCTTCAGGGTGAATGCTGGTTTTTCCTACACTGAATGTTGGACAACATGGCCACCAGAAGGTTTCTTGCCATGTGTAAGGAAGAGTTCTGATTTCTGCATCATAGTCAGCCCTGGGCAGTGATTAGAGATAAGTTCTAGGTTCTGAATCCAGAAAACTGAGGTAGGGAAGAGATGATGACCTAAGGCCATGCCGGGTCTGATGTGCTCAGTGTGCGGTCAGCTGTCTGGGTGTTGGTCATGAGGACCGGGCTCAGGTTGTCAGACAGTGCATTAGTGCCCAGGTTAGACTATATATTTTGGGTGCATTCGAGTGCCGTGTAGGTTCTTATCTGAAGAACTCTTCAGGATATGAAGAATTAGCAAGTCTGAGGCGCGTGCTCAGGCTTTTGTCTCTGGATTTTGTATCAGCGATGGCCGTGGAATGTTGGGGAGGCATCATGGGCCATGGACGAATTTTGCTCTCTGTGGATTTGGCCCGATCCCAATTGTTTTTCGTCAATCTGTGGGATGGGAGGACTCCTTTCATGTTTGTTACGTCAAGTGTCCCCCCAAAAGAGGAATTCCAATGCAGAGCCCTGGGGAAGAGTGTAGGGACAACCTGAACTATGGTTCAAAGTTGGGGCCTAGGGGCATGTCAAGCCCTATATGCTGACTCTCCATCCAGCCACTGAGAGGCCTTACCTGAGGACTGGGCTCAGGCTGAAGGTCACAATGTGTTTTTGTTACCAATGTGGCCCACAATCTAGGGCGGTGCCTAATGAGCCACACTGGTTTCAAGTACACGGAACCTTGGACAACATGCCAACCACAAGGTTCCTTGCCATGGCGAAAGAGTTCTGATTTCTGTTTCATTTTCAAACCCGGGCCGTGATTGGAGATAAGGTCTAGGTTCTGAAGCCTGAAAACCGAGGTTGACAAGATGATGATGACCTAAGATAATGACGTGTCCGATGTGCTCAGTGTGCGGCCAGCTGTCTGTGTGGGGCCAGGAAGTTCAGGATCAAGCTGTGTCAGAAAGGGCATTAGTGCCCAGGTCAGCCTATATATTTGGGGTACAGCTGAAATGCGTGCCCCGTTGGTCCTCATTTGGGGTTTCTGGGTAGCCCCAGAGGGCAATGTTTTTCTTCTGGAGGGCAGGCAGAGTGCCGCATTGTAGATCTGGATTGCCAAACTGGAGGCCTTGTTGGCCAGTAGTCTGAGGACGGAAGTCTGAGAACCAAAGCTAGGCCTCGGTTTCTGGGTGAGGATATGGCAGGCACAATCTACAGACCTGAATCGAGATCTCGGGCATCTGAAGTCAGGGTGAGAATCAGACGATCGCTCAGGATGGACATTCAGTCCCTGATGGCCCCTTCTTGAAGAGGGGGTCGATCACGAGGCCATGGGGGTTTTCCCATGATGAGAGTTGGGAGAAGCTCCCAACTGCAAAGATTATTCTTCAGGATAATTGAGACCTGTTGGTTGGGTCCAGGACAACGATTCTGAGCAGGGTTCTAAGGATGGATGGCTGGGTAGCCCACCTCGCATTCCAATTGTCTCCAAGCAACAAGACAGGTTAGATCTGTTGGATCTGATTGCTGCATCATTTTCAAACCCGGGCCGTGATTGGAGATAAGGTTTTCCCACGATGGGAGTTGGGAGAAGCTCCCAACTGCAAAGATTATTCTGCAGGATAATTGAGACCTGTTGGTTGGCTCCTGGACAACGATTCTGAGCAGGGTTCTAAGGATGGATGGCTGGGTAGCCCACCTCGCATTCCAATTATCTCCAAGCAAAAAGACAGGTTAGATCTGTTGGATCTGGAGGAGCACCCGAGGAGGCTGAGTTAAAATGGACTCTCCCGTGGATGTGTCCTAATATGATTTTGTGTCTATGGAGAACTTGGAATGAAGCGGTGGCACTGGGGCCCTGATGGGTTCTCCTAAAGAGAGGCTTTTACACAGCTCCATCGTGCAAGTTTCCCATGTGTAGATGAGATTTGTTTTAATGGGTGAGTCAAGAAACAGCCATATGCTGTTATTGAAATCCAGGACTCTGAGGAGAAATGCCTGGAAACCAAAGCAATGGATCCGATAGGTGCCTAGGGGCCTGTTCGTTCCTTTTTACCTCTGGGGATATCAGTCTACGGGTCTTGTGTTGGTAGGTGCTCAGATGTGCCGAGATTGACCCTGTTTGTCCTGGGAAACTACAAATATTGGGATGGCCTCAGGGACTTTGGAGGTTTATCCTATTAGTAGGGTTGTGGCCATTGGAGTGGGCACATACAATTCCCTTTGAGAGGGCAAGCACAGTCTTCAGGTTTGTCTCCAGGGGCCTAGGCTGTAGGGTGTGTAGGCCAGGGCTGTTTGGACAGTTGTCTGAAAACACAAACTCGGCTTATGTTTCGGCTCATAGGTATGGCAGGACTGATCTACAGACCATGAGGAGAACTCTTCGGGATATGAAAAAAGGGCGAGTGTGAGGCAATTGCTCAAGTCTTTTTCTCTGGATATCGTGTCACCATGGTCGTGAAATTTCCGGGTGACATCATGGGAAATGGATGAGTTTTACTCTCTGGGGGTTTGGCCCCGTCCAAAGTGTTGGGGGTCATTCTGTGGGATGGAAGAAGTCCGTTTTCTGTTTGTTGTTGATTTGTTTTGTTTTTCAACCTCAGGTGTCCCACCAAATGAGGGATTCCAGAGTAGAGCCCTGGGGAGGGGCGACTGGACAACGAGAAATATGGTTAAAATTGTGGCCTAGGGACATGTCAAGCCCATTATGATATCTAATGGTCCATCTTTTGAGAGGACGTACTAGAGGACAGGACTCACGCTGAGGGTCACAATGCGTGTTTATGCCCTCGTCGCACTCAAGAATGGGTGGGGCCTCATGGTGAATGCTGGATTCTCCTACACTGAACTTTGGGCAACATGCCAACCACAAGGTTTCTTTCCATGGGTAAGGAAGTGCTCTGATTTCTGCATCACAGTGACACGTGGGCAGTGATTGGAGATAAGGTCTAGGTCCTTAAGCCTGAAAAATGAGGTAGGGAATAGATGATTACCTAAGGCCATGCGGGTCTGATGTGCTCTGTGTGCGGTCAGCTGTTGGGTGTTGGTCATGATGTCCGGGCTCAGGATGTCAGATAGTGCATTAGTGCCCAGGTTAGACTATATATTTTGGGTGCATTCGAGTGCCGTGTAAGTTTTTATCTGAAGAACTCTTCAGGATATGAAGAATGAGCGAGGCGGAGGCGCGTGCTCAGGCTTTTGTCTCTGGCTTTTGTATCAGCGATGGCCGTGGAATGTTGGGGAGGCCTCATGGGCCATGGACGGATCATGCTCTCTGTGGATTTGGCCCGATCCCAATTGATTTTCGTCAATCTGTGGGATGGGAGGACTCCTTTCAGGTTTGTTACTTCAGGTGTCCCTCCAAAAGAGGAATTCCAAAGCAGAGCCCTGGGGAAGAGTGTAGAGACAACCTGAACTATGGTTCAAAATTGGGGCCTAGGGGCATGGCAAGCCCAATATGCTGTCTCTCCATCCAGCCACTGAGAGGCCTTACCTGAGGACTGGGCTCAGGCTGAGGGTCACAATGTGTGCTTATGACCAATGTGGCCCGGAAGCATGGGCGGGGACTCATGGGCCACACTGGTTTCAACTACACTGAACCTTGGACAACATGCCAACCAGAGGTTTCCTGCCATGGGGAAAGAGTTCTGATTTCTGCATCATTTTCAAACCCGGGCCGTGATTGGAGATAAGGTCTAGGTTCTGAATCCTGAAAACCGAGGCTGAGAAAGATGACGACCCAAGGCAAGGCACGTCCGATTTGCTCAGTGTGCGGCCAGCTGTCTGGGTGGGGCCAGGAGGTCCAGGATCAGGCTGTGTCAGAAGTGCATTAGTGCCCAGGTCAGCCTATATATTTGGGGTATAACCGAATGATGTGCCCGGTTGATCCCCATTTGGGGTGTCTGGGTAGCTCCAGAGGGCAATGTTTTATTTCTGGAGGACAGGCAGAGTGCTGCATTGTAGTTCTGGATTGCCAAACTGGAGGGCTTGTGGGCCAGTAGTTTGAGGACTTAGGTCTGAGAACCCAAGCTAGGCCTAGATTTCTGGGTGAGGATATGGCAGGCACAATCTACAGACCTGAATCGAGATCTCGTGCATCTGAAGTCAGGGCGAGGATCAGACGATCACTCAGGTTGGACATTCTGTCCCTGATGTCCCCTTCTTGAAAGGGGGCTGGATCACGAGACCATGGGGGTTTTCCCACGATGGGAGTTGTGAGAAGCTCCCTACTGCAAAGATTCTTCTTCAGGACAATTGAGACCTGTTGGTTCGCTCCAGGAAGATTCTGAGCAGGGTTCTAAGGATGGATGGCTGGGTAGCCCAGCTCGCATTCCAATTGTCTCCAAGCAACAAGACAGGTTAGATCTGCTGGATCTGGGGGAGCAACCGAGGAGGCTAAATTGAAATGGACTCTCCCGTGGATGTGTCCTAATATGATTTTGTGTCTATGGAGACCTTGGAATAAAGCAGTGGCACTGGGGCCCTGAAGGGTTCTCCTAAAGAGAGGCTTTCACACAGCTCCATCGTGCAAGTTTCCCATGTGTAGATGAGATTTGTTCTGATGGGTGAGTCTAGAAACAGCCATATGCTGTTATTGAAATCCAGGCCTCTGAGGAGAGATGCCTGGAAAACAAAGCATTGGATCCGATAAGTGCCAGGGGGCTCATCATTCCTTTTTAACTCTGGGGACATCAGTCTACGTGTCTGAGTACAGGTAGATGCTCAGATGGGCCCAGATTGCCCCTGTTTGTCCTGGGAAGCCACAAATATTGGGATGGCCTCAGGTACTTTGGAGGTTTATCCTCTTACTAGGGTTGTGGCCATTTGAATGGGCACATAGAATTGCCTTGGACTCGGCAATCACAGTCGTCAGGTTTGGCTCCAGGGGCCTGAGCCTGTAGGATATGTAGGCCACGGCTGTTTGGACAGTTGTCTGAAAACACAAACTCGGCTTATGTTTTGGGTCATACTTATGGCAGGACTGATCTACAGACCATGAGGAGAACTATTTGGGATATGAAAATAGGGCGAGTGTGAGGCTCTTGCTCAAGTTTTTGTCTCTGGATATCGTGTCACTCATAGTCGTGAAATTTCCGGGTGACTTCATGGGAAATGGACGAGGCTTACTCTCTGGGGGTTTGGCCCAGTCCAAGGAGTTTGGGGTCATTCTGTGGGATGGAAGAAGTCCGTTGTTCTGTTGTTGTTGATTTGTTTTTTTTTTTTTTTGTTTTTCAACCTCATGTGTCCCAACAAATGGGGGATTCCAGAGTAGACCCCTTGGGAGGGGCGACTGGACAACCAGAAATCTGGTTAAAAATTGGGGCCTAGGGACATGTCAAGCCCATTATAACATCTAATGGTCCCGCCACTGAGAGGACATACTAGAGGACAGGACTCATGCTGAGGGTCCCAATGCGTGTTTATGCCCTCGTCGCACTCAAGGTTGGGCGGGACTTCAGGGTGAATGCCGGTTTCTCCTACACTGAACGTTGGACAACATGCCAATAACAAGGTTTCTTGCCATGGGAAAGGAAGAGTTCTGATCTGCATCACAGTCACCCGTGGGCAGTGATTGGACATACGGTCTAGGGTCTGAAGCCTGAAAACAGAGGTAGGGAAGAGATGATGACCTAAGGCCATGGCAGGTCTGATGTGCTCAGTGTGCGGTCAGCTGTCTGTGTGTTGGTCACGAGGTCCGGGCTCAGGTTGTCAGACAGTGCATTAGTGCCCAGGTTAGACTATATATTTTGGGTGCATTCGAGTGCCGTGTAGGTTCTTATCTGAAGAACTCTTCAGGATATGAAGAATGAGCGAGTCTGAGGCGCGTGCTCAGGCTTTTGTCTCGGGATTTTGTATCAGCGATGGCCGTGGAATGTTGGGGAGGCCTCATGGGCCATGGACGAATCTTGCTCTCTGTGGACATGGCCCGATCCCCATTGTTTTCATCAATTTGTGGGATGGGAGGACTCCTTTCAGGTTTGTTACATCAGGTGTCCCCCCAAAAGAGGAATTCCAATGCAGAGCCCTGAGGAAGAGTGAAGGGACAACCAGAACTATGGTTAAAAATTGGGGCCTAGGGGCATGGCAAGCCCAATATGCTGTATCTCAATCCAGCCACTGAGAGACCTTACCTGAGGACTGGGCTCAGGCTGAGGGTTACAATCTGGCCCGCAAGCATGGGCGGGGCCTCATGGACCACACTGGTTTCAAGTACACTGAACCTTGGACAACATGCCAACCACAAGGTTTCTTGCCATGGGGAAAGAGTTCTGATTTCTGCATCATTTTCAAAACTGGGCCGTGATTGGAGATAAGGTCTAGGTTCTGATGCCTGAAAACCGAGGTTGAGAAGAGATGACGACGTATGGCCATGGCGGGTCTGATGTGCCCAGTGTGCGGCCAGCTGTCTGGGTGGGGCCAGGAGGTCCAGGCTCAGGCTGTGTCAGAAAGGGCATTAGTGCCCAGGTCAGCCTATATATTTGGGGTACAGGCGAATGGCGTGCAGGTTGATCCTCATTGGGGGTTTATGGGTAGCCCCAGAGGGCTATGTTTTTCTTCTGGAGGGCAGGCAGAGTGCTGCATTGTAGTTCTGGATTGCCAAACTGGAGGGCTTGTGGGCCAGTAGTCTGAGGACGGAAGTCTGAGAACCCAAGCTAGGCATAGGTTTCTGGGTGAGACCTCAATTGAGACCTCGTGCCTCTGAAGTCAGGGCGAGGATCATTGGATCGCTCAGGTTGGACATTCTGTCCCTGTTGTCACCTTCTTGAACGGGGGGTTGATCACGAGGCCATGGGGGTTTTCCCACGATGGGAGTTGTGAGAAGCTCCCAACTGCAAAGAATCTTCTGCAGGACAATTGAGACCTGTTGGTTGGCTCCAGTACAACGATTCCGAGCAGGGTTCTAAGGATGGATGGCTGGGTAGCCCACTTCGCATTCCAATTGTCTCCAAGCAAGAAGACAGGTTAGATCTGCTGGATCTGGGTGAGCAACCAAGGAGGCTGAGTTGAAATGGACACTCCCGTGGATGTGTCCTAATATGATTTTGTGTCTATGGAGACCTTGGAATGAAGCGGTGGCACTGGGGCCCTGAAGGGTTTTCCTAAAGAGAGGCTTTCACACAGCTCCATTGTGCAAGTTTCCCATGTGTAGATGAGATTTGTTCTGATGGGTGAGTCAAGAAACAGCCATATGCTGTTATTGAAATGTAGGCCTCTGAGGAGACATGCCTGGAAACCAAAGCAATGGATCCGATATGTGCCTAGGGGCCTGTTCGTTCCTTTTTACCTCTGGGGACATCAGTCTACGGGTCTGAGTGCAGGTAGGTGCTCAGATGGGCCCAGATTGCCCCTGTTTGTCCTGGGAAGCCACAAATATTGGGATGGCCTCAGGGACTTTGGAGGTTGATCCTATTAGTAGGGTTGTGGCCATTGGAATGGGCACACACAATTCCCTTGGAGAGGGCAAGCACAGTCGTCAGGTTTGGCTCCAGGAGCCTGAGCCTGTAGGGTGTGTAGGCCAGGGCTGTTTGGACAGTTGTCTGAAAACACACACTCGGCTTATGTTTCGGGTCATAGGTATGGCAGGACTGATCTAGAGACCATGAGGAGAACTCTTCAGGATTGAAAAAAGGGCGAGTGTGAGGCTCTTGCTCATCTTTTTATCTCTGGATATCGTGTCAGTGATGGTCGTGACATTTCCGGGTGACTTCATGGGAAATGGACGAGTCTTACTCTCTGGGGGTTTGGCCCCGTCCAAAGAGTTTGGGGTCATTCTGTGGGATGGAAGAAGTCCGTTGTTCTATTGTTGTTGATTTGTTTTGTTTAACAACCTCAGGTGTCCCACCAAATGAGGGATTCCAGAGTAGAGACCTGGGGAGGGGCGACTGGACAACCAGAAATCTGGTTAAATATGGGGCCTAGGGCATGTCAAGCCCATTATGACATCTAATGGTCCAGCCACTGAGAGGACGTACTAGAGGACAGGACTCACGCTGAGGGTCACAATGCGTGTTTATGCCCTCGTCGCATTTAAGAATGGGCGGGGCCTCAGGGTGAAGGCTGGTTTCTCGTACATTGAACATTGGACAACATGCCAACCACAAGGTTTCTTTCCATGTGTAAGGAAGAGTACTGATTTCTGCATCACAGTCACCCCTGGGCAGTGATTGGAGATAAGGTCTAGGTTCTGAAGCCTGAAAACAGAGGTAGGGAAGAGATGATGACCTAAGGCCATGGCGGGTCAGATGTGCTCAGTGTGCGGACAGCTGTCTGGGTGTTGGTCACGAGGTCCGGGCTCAGGTTTCAGACAGTGCATTAGTGCCCAGGTTAGACTATATATTTTGGGTGCCTTAGAGTGCCGTGTAGGTTCTTATCTGAAGATCTCTTCAGGATATGAGGAATGAGCGAGTCTGAAGCACGAACTAAGGCTTTTATCTCTGGATTTTGTATCAGCGATGGCCGTGGAATGTTGGGGAGGCCTCATGGGACATGGACGAATCTTGCTCTCTGTGGATTTGGCTCAATCCCATTTGTTTTTCGTCAATCTGTGGGATGGGAGGACTCCTTTCAGGTTTGTTACTCAGGTGTCTCCCCAAAAGAGGAATTCCAAAGCAGAGCCCTGGGGAAGAGTGAAGGGACAACCCGAACTATGGTTAAAAATGGGGGCCTAGGGGCATGGCAAGCCCAATATGCTGTCTCTCCATCCAGCCACTGAGAGGCCTTACCTGAGGACTGGGCTCAGGCTGAGGGTCACAATGTGTGTTTGTGACCAATGTGGCCGCAAGCATGGGCGGGGCCTCGTGGACCACACTTGTTTCAACGACACTGGACATCATGCCAACCACAAGGTTTCTTGCCATGGGGAAAGAGTTCTGATTTCTGCATCATTGTGAAACCCGGGCCGTGATTGGGGATAAGGTCTTGGTTCTGAATCCTGAAAACCGAGGCTGAGAAAGATGACGACCTGAGGCAATGGCAAGTCCGATGTGCTCAGTGTGCGGCCAGCTGTCTAGGTGGGGCCACGAGATCCAGGCTCAGGCCGTGTCAGAAAGGGCATTAGTGCCCATGTCAGCCTATATATGTGGGGTACAGCCGAATGGCGTGCAGGTTGATCCTCATTTGGGGATTCTGGGTATGCCCAGAGGGCAATGTTTTTCTTCTAGAGAACAGGCAGAGTGCTGCATTGGAGATCTGGATTGCCAAACTGGAGGGCTTGTGGGCCAGTAGTCTGAGGACGGAAGTCTGAGAACCCAAGCTAGGCCTAGGTTTCTGGGTGAGACCTGAATCGAGATCTCGAGCATCTTAAGTCAGGGCGAGAATCAGAAGATTGCTCAGGTTGGACATTCTGTCCCTGATGGCCCCTTCTTGTAGGGGGGTTGGATCACGAGGCCATGGGGGGTTTTCCCACGATGGGAGTTGTGAGAAGCTCCCAACTGCAAAGATTCTTCTGCAGGACAATTGAGACCTGTTGGTTGGCTCCAGGACCACGATTCCGAGCAGGGTTCTAAGGATGGAAGGCTGGGTAGCCCACCACGCATTCCAATTGTTTCCAAGCAACAAGACAGGTTAGATATGCTGAATCTGGGGGAGCAACCGAGGAGGCTGAGTTGAAATGGACTCTCCCGTGGATGTGTCCTAATATGATTTTGTGTCTATGGAGACCTTGGAATGAAGCGGTGGAACTGGGGCCCTGAAGGGTTCTTCTAAAGAGAGGCTTTCACACACTTCCATTGTGCAAGTTTCCCATGTGTAGATAAGATTTGTTCTCATGTGGGGTGAGTGAAGAAACAGCCATATGCTGTTATTGAAATCCATTCCTCTGAGCAGAGATGCCTGGAAACCAAAGCAATGGATCTGATAGTTGCCTCGGGGCATGTTCGTACCTTTTTACCTCTGGGGACATCAGTCTACGGGTCTGAGTGCAGGTAGGTGCTCAGATGGGCCCAGATTGCCCCTGTTTGTCCTGGGAAGCCACAAATATTGGGATGGCCTCAGGGACTTTGGAGGTTTATACTATTAGTATGGTTGTGGCCATTGGAATGGGCACACACAATTCCCTTGGAGAGGGCAAGCACTGTCGTCAGGTTTGGCTCCAGGGGCCTGAGCCTGAAGGGTGTGTAGGCCAGGGCTATTTGGACTGTTGTCTGAAAACACGAAATCGGCTTATGTTTCGGGTCATAGGTATGGCAGGACTGATCTACAGTCCATGAGGAGAACACTTCGGGATATGAAAATATGGCGAGTGTGAGGCTCTTGCTCAAGTTTTTGTCTCTGGATATCGTGTCACTGATGGTCATGAAATTTCCGGGTGACTTCATGGGAAATGGACGAGTCTTACTCTCTGGAGCTTTGGCCCCGTCCAAAGTGTTTTGGGTCATTCTGTGGGATGGAAGAAGTCCCTTGTTCTGTTGTCGTTGATTTGTTTTGTTTTGTTTAACAACCTCAGGTGTCCCACCAAATGAGGGATTCCAGAGTAGAGCCCTGGGGAGGGGAGACTGGACAACCAGAAATCTGGTTAAAAATTGGGGCCTCGGGACATGTCAAGCCCATTATGACATCTAATGATCCAGCCACTGAGAGGACGTACTAGTGGACAGGAATCAGCTGAGGGTCACAATGCATGTTTATGCCCTCGTCGCACTCAAGAATGGGCGGGGCCTCAGGGTGAATGCTGGTTTTTCCTACACTGAACGTTGGACAACATGCCAACCACAAGGTTTCTTTCCATGGGTAAGGAAGAGTTCTGATTTCTGTATCAGAGTCACCCCTGGGCAGTGCTTGGAGATAAGGTCTAGGTTGTGAAGCCTGAAAACAGAGGTAGGGAAGAGATGATGACCTAAGGCCATGGCGGGTCAGAAGTGCTCAGTGTGCGGTCAGCTGTCTGGGTGTTGGTCACGAGGTCCGGGCTCATGTTGTCAGACAGTGCATTAGTGCCCAGGTTAGACTATATATTTTGGGTGCATTCGAGTGCCGTGTAGGTTCTTATCTGAAGAACTCTTCAGGATATGAAGAATGAGCGAGTCTGAGGCGCGTGCTCAGGCTTTTGTCTCTGGATTTTGTATCAGCGATGGCCGTGGAATGTTGGGGAGGCCTCATGGGCCATGGACGAATCTTGCTCTCTGTGGACTTGGCCCGATCCCCATTGTTTTCGTCAATCTGTGGGATGGGAGGACTCCTTTCAGGTTTGTTACATCAGGTGTCCCCCCCAAAAGAGGAATTCCAATGCAGAGCCTGAGGAAGAGTGAAGGGACAACCAGAACTATGGTTAAAAATTGGGGCCTAGGGGCATGGCAAGCCCAATATGCTGTATATCAATCCAACCACTGAGAGGCCTTACCTGAGGACTGGGCTCAGGCTGAGGGTCACAATCTGGCCCGCAAGCATGGGCGGGGCCTCATGGACCACACTGGTTTCAAGTACACTGAGCCTTGGACAACATGTCATCCACAAGGTTTCTTGCCATGGGGAAAGAGTTCTGATTTCTGCATCATTTTCAAACCTGGGCCGTGATTGGAGATAAGGTCTAGGTTCTGAAGCCTGAAAACCGAGGTGAGAAGAGATGACGACGTATGGCCATGGCGGGTCTGATGTGCCCAATGTGCGGCCAGCTGTCTGGGTGGGGCCAGGAGGATCAGGCTCAGGCTGTGTCAGAAAGGGCATTAGTGCCCAGGTCAGCCTATATATTTGGGGTACAGGC
The DNA here is from genome assembly GCF_011764305.1 of Mustela putorius furo. Lineage (NCBI taxonomy): Eukaryota > Metazoa > Chordata > Mammalia > Carnivora > Mustelidae > Mustela > Mustela putorius. Next base: position 148,884 of record NW_025421607.1, read on the forward strand.
GAATGGCGTGCAGGTTGATCCTCATTGGGGGTTTATGGGTAGCCCCAGAGGGCTATGTTTTTCTTCTGGAGGCAGGCAGAGTGCTGCACTGTAGATCTCGATTGCCAAACTGGAGGGCTTGTGGGCCAGTAGTCTGAGGACGGAAGTCTGAGAACCCAAGCTAGGCATAGGTTTCTGGGTGGGACCTCAATCGAGACCTCGTGCCTCTGAAGTCAGGGCGAGGATCATTGGATCGCTCAGGTTGGACATTCTGTCCCTGTTGTCCCCTTCTTGAATGGGGCGTGGATCACGAGGCCATGGGGGTTTTCCCACGATGGGAGTTGTGAGAAGCTCCCAACTGCAAAGAATCTTCTGCAGGACAATTGAGACCTGTTGGTTGGCTCCAGTACAACGATTCCGAGCAGGGTTCTAAGGATGGATGGCTGGGTAGCCCACTTCGCATTCCAATTGTCTCCAAGCAACAAGACAGGTTAGATCTGCTGGATCTGGGTGAGCAACCAAGGAGGCTGAGTTGAAATGGACTCTCCCGTGGATGTGTCCTAATATGATTTTGTGTCTATGGAGACCTTGGAATGAAGCGGTGGCACTGGGGCCCTGAAGTGTTTTCCTAAAGAGAGGCTTTCACACAGCTCCATTGTGCAAGTTTCCCATGTGTAGATGAGATTTGTTCTGATGGGTGAGTCAAGAAACAGCCATATGCTGTTATTGAAATGTAGGCCTCTGAGGAGACATGCCTGGAAACCAAAGCAATGGATCCGATATGTGCCTAGGGGCCTGTTCGTTCCTTTTTACCTCGGGGACATCAGTCTACGGGTCTGAGTGCAGGTAGGTGCTCAGATGGGCCCAGATTGCCCCTGTTTGTCCTGGGAAGCCACAAATATTGGGATGGCCTCAGGGACTTTGGAGGTTGATCCTATTAGTAGGGTTGTGGCCATTGGAATGGGCACACACAATTCCCTTGGAGAGGGCAAGCACAGTCGTCAGGTTTGGCTCCAGGGGCCTGAGCCTGTAGGGTGTGTAGGCCAGGGCTGTTTGGACAGTTGTCTGAAAACACACACTCGGCTTATGTTTCGGGTCATAGATATGGCAGGACTGATCTACAGACCATGAGGAGAACTCTTCAGGATTGAAAAAACGGCGAGTGTGAGGCTCTTGCTCATCTTTTTGTCTCTGGATATCGTGTCAGTATGGTCGTGAAATTTCCGGGTGACTTCATGGGAAATGGACGAGTCTTACTCTCTGGGGGTTTGGCCCCGTCCAAAGAGTTTGGGGTCATTCTGTGGGATGGAAGAAGTCCGTTGTTCTATTGTTGTTGATTTGTTTTGTTTTGTTTTTCAACCTCAGGTGTCCCACCAAATGAGGAATTCCAGAGTAGAGCCCTGGGGAGGGGCGACTGGACAACCAGAAATCTGGTTAAATATTGGGGCCTAGGGCATGTCAATCCCATTATGACATCTAATGGTCCAGCCACTGAGAGGACGTACTAGAGGACAGGACTCATGCTGAGGGTCACAATGCGTGTTTATGCCCTCGTCGCATTCAAGAATGGGCGGGGCCTCAGGGTAAATGCTGGTTTCTCGTACATTGAACATTGGACAACAACCAAACACAAGATTTCTTTCCATGTGTAAGGAAGAGTACTGATTTCTGCATCACAGTCACCCCTGGGCAGTGATTGGAGATAAGGTCTAGGTTCTGAAGCCTGAAAACAGAGGTAGGGAAGAGATAATGACCTAAGGCCATGGGGCGTCTGATGTGCTCAGTGTGCGGACAGCTGTCTGGGTGTTGGTCACGAGGTCCGGGCTCAGGTTGTCAGACAGTGCATTAGTGCCCAGGTTAGACTATATATTTTGGGTGCATTCGAGTGCCGTTAGGTTCTTATCTGAAGAACTCTTCAGGATATGAAGAAAGAGCGAGTCTGAGGCGTGTGCTCGGGCTTTTGTCTCTGGATTTTGTATCAGCGATGGCCGTGGAATGTTGGGGAGGCCTCATGGGCCATGGACGCATCTTGCTCTCTGTGGATTTGTCCGATCCCAATTGTTTTTCGTCATACTGTGGGATGGGAGGTCTCCTTTTAGGTATGTTACCTAGGTGTCCCACCAAAAGAGGAATTCCAAAGCAGAGCCCTGGGGAAGAGTGAAGGGACAACCCGAACTATGGTTAAAAATTGGGGGCTAGTGGCATGGCAAGCCCAATATGCTATCTCTCCATCCAGCCACTGAGAGGCCTTACCTGAGGACTGGGCTCAGGCTGAGGGGTCACAATGTGGGTTTGTGACCAATATGGCCCGCAAGCATGGGTGGGGCCTCATGGGCCACACTGGTTTCAACTACACTGAACCTTGGACAGCATGCCAAACACAAGGTTTCTTGCCATGGGGAAAGAGTTCTGATATCTGCATCATTGTCAAACCCGGGCCGTGATTGGAGATAAGGTCTAGGTTCTGAAGCCTGAAAACCGAGACTGAGAAGAGATCACGACCTAAGGCCATGGCAGGTCATATGAGCTCAGTGTGCGGTCAACTGTCTGGGTGAGGCCAGGAGGTCCAGACTCAGGCTGTCTCTGAAAGGGCATTAGTGCTCAGGTCAGCCTATATATTTGCGGTACAGCCGAATGGCATGCAGGTTGTATATCAATTTGGGTTTCTGGGTAGCCCCGACGCAATGTTTTTCTTCAGGAGGGCAAGCTGAGTGCTGCATGGTAGTTCTCGATTGCCAAACTGGAGGGCTTGTGGGCAAGTAGTCTGAGGATGGAAGTCAGAGATCCCAAACTAGGCCTAGGTTTCTGGGTGAGACCTGAATCGAGATCTCGTGCATCTGAAGTAGGGCGAGGATCAGACGATCGCTCAGGTTGGACATTCTGTCCCTGATGGCCCCTTCTTGAAGGGGGGCGTGGATCACGAGGCCATGGGGGTTTTCCCACGATGGGAGTTGTGAGAAGCTCCCAACTACAAAGATTCTTCTGCAGGATAATTGAGACCTGTTGGTTGGCTCCAGGACAACGATTCCGAGCAGGGTTCTAAGGATGGTTGGCTGGGTAGCCCACCTCGCATTCCAATTGTCTCCAAGCAAGAAGACAGGTTAGATCTGCTGCATCTGGGGGAGCAACCCAGGAGGCTGAGTTGAAATGGACTCTCCCGTGGATATGTCCTAATATGATTATGTGTCTATTGAAACCTTGGAATGAAGCTGTGGCCCTGGGGCCTTAAAGGGTTCTCCTAAAGAGAAGCTTTCACACAGCTCCATCGTGCAAGTTTCCCATGTGTAGATGAGATTTGTTCTGATGGGTGAGTCAGGAAACAGCCATATGCTGTTATTGAAATCCATTCCTCTGAGGAGAGATGCCTGGAAACCAATCAATGGATCGGATATGTGCCTAGGGGCCTGTTCGTTCCTTTTTAACTCTGGGGACATCAGTCTACGGGTCTGAGTGCCGGTAGGTGCTCAGATGGTCCCAGATTGCCCCTGTTTTTCCTGGGAAGCCACAAATATTGGGTTGGCCTCAGGGACTTTGGAGGTTTATCCTCTTAGTTGGGTTGTGGCCATTGGAATGTGCACACACAATTCCCTTGGAGAGGGCAAGCACAGTCGTCACGTTTGGCTCCAGGGGCCTGAGCCTGTTGGGTGTGTAGGTCAGGGCTGTTTGGACAGTTGTCTGAAAACACAAACTCGGCTTATGTTTCGGGTCATAGGTATGGCAGGACTGATCTACAGACCATTAGGAGAACTCTTCGGGATATGAAAAAAGGGCGAGTGTGAGGCTCTTGCTCAATTTTTTGTCTCTGGATATCGTGTCACTGATGGTCGTGATATTTCCGGGTGACTTCATGGGAAATGGACGAGTCTTACTCTCTGGGGGTTTGACCCGTCCAAAGAGTTTGGGTTCATTCTGTGGGATGGAAGAAGACCGTTGTTGTTGTGTTTGATTTGTTTTGTTTTGTTTTTCAACCTCAGGTGTCCCACCAAATGAGGGATTCCAGAGTAGAGCCCTGGGGAGTTGTGACTGAACAACCAGAAATCTGGTTAAAAATTGGGGCCTAGGGACATGTCAAGCCCATTATGACATCTTATGGTCCAGCCACTGAGAGGATTTACTAGAGGTCAGGAATCACGCTGAGGGTCACAATGCGTGTTTATGTCCTCGTTGCACGCAAAAATGGGCGTGACCTCAGGGTGAATACTGGTTTCTCCTACACTGAATGTAGAACAACATGCCAACCACAAGGTTTCTTGCCATGGGTAAGCAGGAGTTCTGATTTCTGCATCACAGTCACCCCTGGGCAGTGATTGGAGATAAGGTCTAGGTTCTGAAGCCTGAAAACTGAGGTAGGGCAGAGATGATGACCTAAGGCCAATGCGGATCTGATGTGCTCAGTGTGCGGTCAGCTGTCTGGGTGTTGCTCAGGAGGTCCTGGCTCAGGTTGTGTCAGACAGTGCATTACTGCCTAGGTTAGACTATATAATTTGGGAACAGTCGAGTGCCGTGTAGGTTTATTCTCATTTAATGTGCCCGGACAGCTCATTAGGCAATATTTTGTTTCTCGAGGGCAGGCAGAGTGCTGCAATGATGGTCCGGAATTGCCAAATGTGTGGGCTTCGGGGCCAGGAGTGTGAGGACGGAAGTCTGAGAACACCAGCTAGACTTGGGATTCAGGGCGAGGGCACGGCATGTACCTCCTGAAGATCTGAAGCAATATCTCATGCATCTGAAGTCACAGCGAGGATCAGACATTGGCTCAGCTTGGATTTTCTGTTCATGACGGCCCCTTCATGAAGGGAGCCGAATCTCGAGGCCGCGTTGTTTTTCCCACGTTTGGAGTGGTGGAATGCCCCCTCCTAGGATTCCTTCTGCGGAACAATAGAGACCTGATGGACAGCTCCAGGACATCCCATATGGATGAGTCTAGACCAACGTTCGAGGATGGATGCCTTGGAAGCCCGCCTCGAATTCCAATTGTCTCCTAGCGACAAGACAGTTTAGATCTTATGGCTCTGCGGGAGCAACCGGGGTGGCTGAGTTGAAATGGACTTTCCTGAGGATGGGTCTAATGTGTGTTTGTGTCCATGAGGGCCTTGGAATGGGGCGGTGGCACTGGGACCCTGAAGTATTCTCCTCAGCTTTTGACATAGCGCCCATGCACAAGTTTCCTTGTGGAGACGAGGTTTGTTCTGATGGGTGCCTCAGGAAAACCCCAATGCTTGTTTTGGAATCCAGGGTTTTGAGGAGACATGCCTGTAAACCAAAGCAATGGATTCCATTTTGGCCTAGGGTCCTGTCTGGTTCAATCTTCTTCTCTGGGGACATCCATCTAAGGTATGAGTGGAGGTAGATGCTCAGCTGGTGACAGACTGGCCTTTTGTCCCGGGCGACCTATACCATTGGGATGGCCTCAGGGACTTTGGAGGGTTCTCCTAATTTGTACGATTTTGGACAATGAAATGGGCAGAATTCCCATGAATTGGGTAGGCACAGTCCTAATGTGTGGCTCCAGGGTCCCCAGCCTGGATGGTGTGTGGCCCAGGACTTTGAGGACAGAAGTCTGAAAACACAAACTCAGCTTATGTTTGGGGACGTAGGTATGGCAGGCCTGATCTACAAACCATGAGAAGACATCTTCAGGATATGGAGATAGTGCGAGTCGAGGTGCTTGCTCAGGCTTTTGTCTCTGGAGTTTGTTTCAGCGATGGCCGTGAAATGTCGAGGAGGCCTCATGGGCCATGGACGAATCTTGCTCTCTGTGTATTTGGCCCAATCCCAATTGTTTTTCGTCAATCTGTTGGATGGAGTACTCCTTTCAGGGTTGTTACATCAGGTGTCCCACCAAAAGAGGAGTTCCAAAGCAGAGCCCTGGGGAAGAGTGAAGGGACAACCCGAACTATTGTTAAAAATCGGGGCCTAGGGGCATGGCAAGTCCAATATGCTGTCTCTTCATCCAGCCACTGAGAGGCCTTACCTGAGGACTGGGCTAAGGCTGAGGGTCACAATGTGTGTTTGCCACCTATGTGGCCCGCGAGCAATGGCGGGGCCTCATTGGACACACTGGTATCCACTACACTGAACATTATACAACAAGCCTACCACAAGGTTTCTTGCCATCGGGAAAGAGTTCTGATTTCTGCATCATTTTCAAACATGGGCAGTGATTGGAGATAAGGCCTAGGTTCTAAATCCTGAATCCGAGGCTGGGAAGAGATAACTAACTAAGGTAATGGCTGGTCCCATGTGCTCAGTGAGCGGCCAGCTGTCTGGGTGGGGCCAGGAGGTCCAGGCTCAGCATCTGTCAGAAAGGGCATTATTGCCCAGGTCAGCCTATATATTTTGGGTACAGCCAAGTGGCGTGCAGGTTGATCTTCATTTGGGGTTTCTGGGTAGCCCCAGAAGGCTATGCTTTTCTTTTGGAGGGCAGGCAGAGTGCTGCATTATAAATTCTGGATTGCCAAACAGGAGGGCTTGTGGGCCATTAGTCTGAGGATGGAATTCTGAGGACACAATCTAGGCTTAGGTTTCTGGGTGAGGACATGGCAGGCACAATCTACAGATCTCAACCGAGATCTCGTGCATCTGAAATCATGGTGAGGATCAGACGATCGCTCAGGTTGGACCTTATGTCCCTGAGGGCCACTTCATGAAGGTGGGGGGGATCACGAGGCCATGGGTGTTTTCTCACGATGGGAGTTGTGAGAAGCTCCCAACTTCAAAGATTCTTCTGCAGGAGAATTGAGACCTGTTGGTTGGCTCAAGGCTAACGATTCTGAGCAGGGTTCTAAGGATGGATGGCTGGGTAGCCCACCTCGCATTCCAATTGTCTCCTAGCAACAAGACAAGTTAGATCTGATGGATCTCGCGGAGCAACCGAATACGCTGAGTTGAAATAGACACTCCTTTGGATGGGTCCTAATGTGTTTTTGTGTCTAAGGATACCTTGGAATGACACGGTGGCACTGGGGACAAAAGGGTTCTCCTAAACAGAGGCTTTGACATCACTCCCACGTGCAAGTTTCCCATATGTAGATGAGATTTTTTCTGGCGGGTGAGTCAAGAAACAGCCATATGATGGTACTGAAATCCAGGCCTCTGAGGAGAGATGCCTGGAAACCAAAGCAATGGATCCGATTAGGGCCTAGGGGCCTTTTCGTTCCTTTTTACCTCTGGGGATATCAATCTACAAGTCTGAGTGCAGGTAGGTCTCAGATGGGCTCAGATAGCTCCTGTTTGTCCTGGGAAGCCACCACTATTGGGATGGCCTCAGGGACTTTGGAGATTTATCCTATTAGTAGCGTTGTGTCCATTGGAATGGGCACACAGATTTCCCTTGGAGAGGGCAAGTACATTCCTCAGCTTGGCTCCAGGGGCCTAAGCATGTAGGCTGTGTAGGCCAGGGCTCTTTGGACAGTTGTCCGAAAACAGAACCTCGGCTTATGTTTCGGGTCATAGGTATGGCAGGACTGATCTACAGACCATGAGGAGAACTCTTCGGGATATGAAAAAAAGGTGAGTGTGAGGCTCTTGCTCAATTATTTATCTCTGGATATCATGCCATTCATGGTCATGAAATTTCCGGGTGACTTCATGGGAAATGGACAAGTCTTACTCCCTGGGTGTTTGGCCCAATCCAAAGAGATTGTGGTCATTCTGTGGGACGGAAGAAGTCCGTTTTTTGTTGTTGTTATTTTGTTTTGTTTTGTTTTTCAAACTCAGGTGTCCCACCAAATGAGGGATTCCAGAGTAGAGCCCTGGGGAGGGGCGATTTGACAATGAGAAATCTGGTTACAATTGGGTACTAGGGACAGCTAGACTTGGGTTTCAGGGCGAGGGCACGGCATGTACCCCCTGAAGATCTGAAGCAATATCTCATGCATCTGAAGTCACAGCGAGGATCAGATGTTGGCTCAGCTTGGATTTTCTGTTCATGACGGCCCCTTCATAAAGGGAGCGGATTCTCGAGAGCGTGGAGGTTTTCCCACGTTTGGAGTGGTGGGATGCCCCCTCAAGGATTCCTTCTGCTGGATAATTGAGACCTTTTGGACAGCTCCAGGACATCCCATATGGATGAGTCCAGACCAACTTTCGATGATGGATGCCTAGGAAGCCCGCCTCGCATTCCAATTTTCTCCTAGCGACAAGACAGTTTAGATCTGATGGCTCTGCGGGAGCAACCGGGGTGGCTGAGTTGAAATGGACTTTCCTGAGGATGGGTCTAATGTGTGTTTGTGTCCATGAGGGCCTTGGAATGGGGCAGTGGCACCGGGACCCTGAAGTATTCTCCTCAGCTTTAGACATAGCTCCCATGCACAAGTTTCCTTGTGGTGACGAGGTTTGTTCTGAAGGGTGCCTCAGGAAAACCCCAATGCTGGTATTGGAATCCAGGGTTTTGAAGAGACATGCCTGTAAACAAAAGCAATGGATCCGATTTTGGCCTAGGGTCCTGTCTGGTTCAATCTTCTTCTCTGGGGACATCCTTCTAGGGTATGAGTGGATTTAGATGCTCAGCTGGTGTCAGACTGCCCTTTTTTGTCCCGGGCGACCTATACTATTGGGATGGCCTCAGGGACGTTGGAGGGTTCTCCTAATTTATACGATTTTGGACAATGGAATGGGCAGAATTCCCATGAATTGGGTAGGCACAGGCCTAATGTGTGGCTCCAGGGTCCCCAGCATGGAGGATATGTGGCCCAGGACTTTGAGGACAGAAGTCTGAAAACACAAACTCAGCTTATGTTTGGGGACGTAGGTATGGCAGGCACGATCTACAAACCATGAGAAGACATCTTCAGGATATGAAGATAGGACGAGTCTGAGGCGCTTGCTTAGGCTTTTGTCTCTGGATTTTGTATCAGCGATGGCCGTGGAATGTCGAGGAGGCCTCATGGGCCATGGACGAATCTTGCTCTCTGTGGATTTGGACCGATCCCAATTTTTTTTTCGTCAATCTGTTGGATGGAGGACTCCTTTCAGGGTTGTTACATCAGGTGTCCCACCAAAAGAGGAATTCCAAAGCAGAGCCCTGGGGAAGAGTGAAGGGACAACATGAACTATGGTTAAAAATTGGGGCCTAGTGGCATGGCAAGCCCAATATGCTGTCTCTTCATCCAGCCACTGAGAGGCCTTACCTGAGGACTTGGTTAAGGCTGAGGGTCACAATGTGTGTTTGCTACCTATCTGGACCGCGAGCAATGGCGGGGCCTCAAGGGACACACTGGTTTCCACAACACTGAAAGTTGGACAACAAGCCAACCACAAGTTTTCCTGCCATCGTGAAGGAGTTCTGATTTCTGCATCATTTTCAAATCTGGGTAGTGATTGGAGATAAGGTCTAGGTTCTGAAGCCTGAAAACTGAGGTTGGGAAGGGATAACGACCTAAAGCCATGGGGGGTCCGAAGTTCTCAGTTTGTAGCCAGCTGTCTGGGTGGGCCTAGGAGGTCCAGGCTCAGGCTGTGTCAGAATGGGCATTATTGCCCAGGTCATCCTATATATTTTGGGTATAGCGAAGTGTCGTGCAGGTTAATCTTCATTTGGGGTTTCTAGGTAGCCCCAGAGGGCAATGTATTTCTTCTGCAGGGCAGGTAGAGTGCTGCATTGTAGTTCTGGATTGCCAAACTGGAGGGCTTGTGACCAAGTAGTCTGTGTACAGAAGTCTGAGGACACAAGCAAGGCTTAGGTTTCTAGGTGAGGACATGGCAGGCACAATCTACAGACATGAACCGAGATCTCGTGTATCTGAAGTCAGGGTGAGGATCAGACGATATTTCAGGTAGGACCTTGTGTCCCTGATGGCCCCTTTATGAAGGGGGGGGGATCATTAGGCCATGGGCGTTATCTCACGATGCGAGTTCTGAGAAGCTCCCAACTGCAAAGATTCTTCTGCAGGACAATTGAGACCTGTTGGTTGGCTCCAGGCCAACGATTCGGAGGAGGGTTTTAAGGATGGATGGCGTGGTAGGCCACCTCACATTCCAATTGTCTCCTAGCAACAAGACAATTTAGATCTGCTGGATCTCGGGGAGCAACCGAATACACTCAGTTGAAATGGACTCTCCTGTGGATGGGTCCTAATGTGTTTTTGTGTCTATGGAGACCTTGTAATGGGGCAGTGGCACACAGGCCCTGATGGATTCTCCTATGGAGGTTCTGAGACATCTTCAAAGGATAATTTTCCCATGTGGAGAAGAGATTTGTTCTGATTGCTGCCTCATGAAATCCCCATATGCTAATATTGGAAACCAGGCCTCTGAGGAGAGATACCTCTAACCGAAAGCAATGAATCTGATTCAGGCCTAGGGGCCTGTCTGATTCAATCTTCTTCTCTGGGGACATCCTTCTACGCTGAGTAGAGGTAGGTGCTCAGCTGGTTTCAGATGACCCTTGTTTGTCCTGGGCGGCCTACATTATTGGGATGTCCTTGGGGACTCTGGAGGTTTGTCCTAATTTGTACGATTGTGGACAATGGAATGCGCAGAATTCCCGGGTATGGACAGGCACAGTCCTGATGTGTGGCTCCAGGGGCCCCAGCCTGAAGGGTCTGTGGGCCAGGAATGTGGGGACAGAACTCTGAAAACACAAACTCGGCTTAGATTTGGGAAGTAGGTATGGCAGGCCCGATCCACAGACCGTGAGGAGAACTCTTCGGGATACGACAAAAGAGCGAGTGTGAGGCGCTTGCTCAGATTTTGTCTCTGGATTTGTTGTCAACGATGGCTGTGGAATCTCGGGGAGGCCTCATGGGCCATGGACGAGACTTTCTCTCTGTGAATTTGGTACAATCCCAATTGTTTTGGGTCAATCTGAAGGATGGGAGGAGTCCTTTTAGTTTTGTTACCTCAGGCGTCCCACCAAAAGAGGGATTCCAAAGCAGAGCTCTGGGGAGGGATGAATGGACAACCCGAACAATCCAATTGGTGTGAGGTCGAGAACCGAGCAGGTTGATCCTCATTTGTGGTTCATGTAGATCCCCATAGAGCAACGTTTTTCTTCTGGAGGGCCAGCATAGGGCTGCATTTTGGTTCCAGAATTCCAAGTCTTGAGGACATGTTTGCCAGAAGTGTGAGGAAGGAGGTCTGAAAACACAAGGTAGCACGAGGTTTGGGCCCACTGTGCAGAGGCTGAATCGAGATCTCCTGCATCTGAGGTCAGGGCGAGTATCAGAAGTTGCCTCAAGCTGGAGTTTGTGTCCATGACGGCCCCTTCCTCAAGGGGGTGTAGGCGTCATGGGGCCAGGGAGGTTTCCCTACGCTGGGAGTTGTGAGCTGCTCCAAACTTCAAAGTTTCCTTCTTCAGTACAGTCGAGTACTATTCGATGGTTCCAGGATGCCCCATACAGAAAGACTCGAGAACAGGGGCCTAAGCATGGATGCCGAGAAACGCCAACTCCCCTTCCCATTGCCTGGTCGAGACAAGGCACGCTCAATCTGCGGGCTCTTGGGTGAGCTACCCAGAAGGCTGAGTTTAAATGGACTTTCCTGAGGATGAGTCATAATGTGGGTTGGTGGCCATGGAGACCTTGGAATGTGGCAGTAGCTAAGGGACTCTGCAGGATTCTCCAACCCGAAGGGTTTGACACAACTCCAACAAGGAAGCTTTCCATGCGGAGATGAGAGGTGTTCTGTCTGGTGCCTCCGGATAGCCCCATATGCTGGTCTTCGAACCCAGGCCTATGAGGAGTGATACCTGGACACCAAAGCAAGAGTTCATAATAGGGCCTAGGGGCCTGTCTGGTTCAATCTTCTGTCTCTGCGGATATCAGTCTGTGTGTCTGCATGGAGGTAGTTGTTGCTCAGCTGGTGTCATAATGCCCCTGTTTGTCCAGTGCGGCTTGCGGTAGTGGGATGTCCTTGGGGACCTTGAGGTTTCTACTATTTTGTAGAGTTGTGGCCAATGGAACGGGCAGTTTCTTAGGAGAGAGCAGGCACAGTTCTGTGGTGTGGCTCCAGAGACCCCAGCCTGAAGGCGGTGTGGGCCACGGCTGTGCAGACAGACGTCCAAAAACCCAAACTCAGCTCAGGTTTGGGGCCGAGGTTATGGCAGGCCTGATCTACAGTCCGTGAGGGGAGCTCCTCTGGATATGAAAGAAGGGTGAGAGGGAGGCAGTCGCTCAGTCTTTTGTCTCTGGATATTTTGTCCAATGGCCGTTTAATGTAGGAGTTGCCTCATGGGTCGTAGAAGTCTCCCTCTCTGGTAGTTTGACCAGCCCCCAAGAGTTTGGGGTCATTCTGTGTGAAGGGAAGAGTCCTGTTTTCTGCTTCATGTGCCCCCCAGTAGAGGTATTCTGGAGCATAGCAGTGGGTACTGACAACTGGAATACTCGCTCTCTGGTTAAGCCTGGGGGCCTATGGATATGACAAGCCCCATATGCAGGATCTTGGTCCAGCCACTGAGAGGCGTTACTTTAATACGGGACTCACGCTACAGGTCACAATGCATGTCTGTGCCCTAGGCGGCCCTCAAGCACTGGCGTGGCCTTTCCGACAATGCAGGTTTTCCCACATTGAACGTTGGACAACATGCCAACCACATTGTTTCTGGCCATGGGGAAGGAGGAATTCTAATTTCTGCATCACGTTCACCCCTGGGCAGTGATTGGAGATAAGGTCTAAGTTCTGAAGCCTGAAAACCGAGGTTGGGAAGAGATGACGAACTACAGCCATAGCAGGTCCCTTGTGTCCAGGTTGGAGCCAGCTGTCTAGGTGTCGTTTGGGATGTCTTGTCTCAGGCTGTGCCAGACAGGGCTTTAGTATTCAGGGTAGGCTGTATAATTGCTTTACAGTCGAGTGGCATGCATTAGATAATCATTTGGGGTTTCTTATTAGCAGCATAGGGCAAAGTTTTTCTTCTGGAGGGCAGGCAGAGTGCTGCATTGTGGCTTCGGAATTCCCATACTGGAGGGCTTGTGGGCCAGGAGAGTGAGGACGGAAGTCTGAGAACACAACCTAGGCTTAGGTTTCGGGGAATGGACATGGCAGGCACACTCTGCAGAGCTGAATTGAGATCTCATGAGTCTGAAGTCAGGTCGAGGATCAGACTTTGGCTCAGGTTGGAGTTTCTGTCCATGTTGGCCCCTTCATGAAGGGGGGCGGGCATTATGACGCCATGGGGGTTTTCCCACTATTAGAGTTGTGAGATGCTCCAAACCGCAAGGATTCCTTCTGTGGGACAATTAAGATTTGATGGATGGCTCCAGGACGTCACCTAAGGTATTTTTCCAGAACAGGGTTCTAAGTATGGATGCCTGGGCAGACAGCCTCAATTCCAATTGTCTCCTAGCAACAAGAAACGTTTGATCTGCTGGCTTGGGGTAGCATCAGAGGGGGCTGAGTTGGAATGGATTTTCCTGAGGATGGTCTTAAATGAGTTGACATGGACTTTCCTGAGGATGGTCTTAATGTTGGTTTGAGTCCATTGAGACCTTGGTATGGGGCAGTGGCACCAGGGCCCTGAAGGATTCTCCTAACCAGAGGTTATAACAAAGCTCCAATGAGCAAGTTTTCCATGGGGAGACGAGATTTGTTCTTATTGGTGCCTCAGGAAACCACCATTTGCTGGTATTGGAAATGAGGCCTCTGAGGAGAGATGCCTGGAAACCAAAGCAATGGATCTGATTAGGGCCTAGGGGCCTGTCCTGTTCAATATTCTTCTCTGGGGACATCTTTTGTCTGAGTGGAGGTTGTTGCTCAGCTGGTTTGAGATCACACCTGTTTGTCCTGGGCGGCCTACACTATTGGGATGGCCTCGGTAACTTTGGAGGTTTTTCCTAATATGCAAGGTTGTGGCCAATGGAATGGGAAGAATTCTCTTGAAAGGGAAGCACAGTCCTGAGGTGTGGCTCCAGGGACCCAAGTGTGGAGTGTGTGTGGTCCAGGGCTATTTGGACAAAAGTCTGAAAACACAAAGTCCACTTAGGTTTGGGTCTGTAGGTATGGCCGGCCCGATATATAGACCGTGAGGAGAACTCTTCGGGATATGAACAAAGGGCGAAAGTGAGGTACTTGCTCATGCTTATTTTTTTCTGTATATGTGTCACCGATTGCCATGGAATGTCCGGGTGTCCTCATGGGCCATCGATGAGGCTCCCTTTCTGGGGATTTGACCCAATCCCAAGAGTTTGGGGTCATTCTGTGGGAAGGGAGGAGTTCTTTCTGTTTTGATGTGTTTTTTTTTTTTTTTTTTTTTACCTCAGGTGGACCACCAAAAGAGGGATTCCACAGCAGAGTCCTGGGGAGGGGCGACTGGACAACCAGACCACTGGTTAACATTGGGACCTAAGAACATGGCAAGCCCCATATGTGGGCTCTTGGTCCAGACACTGAGAGGCCTTCCTTGAGCATAGGGCTCACATTGAGTTTCACAATGTGTTTTTGTGCCCAAGGAGCCCCTCAAGTCAGGGCGTGGCCTAAGTACCATGCTGGTTTCTCCTACACTGAACGTTGCACAATATGGCAACCACAAGTTTTCTGGCCATGGGGAAGAAGGAGTTCTAATTTCTGCAACACTTTCACTCCTGGACTGTGATTGGATTTAAGGTCTAGGTTCTGAAGCCTGAAAACTGAGGTTGGGAAGAGATGAAGACCTAAGGCCATGGTGTGACTGATGTGCTCAGTGTTCGGCCAGCTGTTGAGTGTGGGTTGGGAGGTGCAGGCTCAGGCTGTGGCACACAGGGAATTAGTGCCCAGGCTAGACTGTATCATTGGGGTGCAGTCGAGTTTCGTGCAGGTGGGTACTCATTTGTGGTTACTGGGTAGCCCCAGAGGGCAACGTTTTTCTTCTGGAAGGAAGACACAGTGCCACATAGTGGCTCCAGAATTCCCAAACTGGAAGGCTTGTGGGCCAGGAGTGTGAGGAAAAAATTCTGAGAACACAAGCCAGACTTAGATTTCGGGGTGAGGGGATGGCAGGAACCCTCTGCAGAGATGATTCGAGATCCCGTGTACCTGAAGACAGAGCTAGGATCAGACGTTGGCTCAGGTTGGAGTTTCTGTCCATGACGGCCCCTTCATGAAGGGGAGGGTGTCACGAGGCCATGGAGGTTTTCCCACGATGGGAATTGTGAGATGCTCCAAACCGCAATGATTCCTTCCGTGGGCCAGTCGAGACCTGCTGGATGGCTCCAGGACATCCCATAAGGAAGTTATCGAGAGCAGGGTCTTAAGGAAGGATGCCTTGGCAGCCTGCCTCCCATTCCAAGTGTCTCATAGCGCCAAGGCAAGTTCGATCTGCTGGATCTAGGGGAGTAACCGAGGCGGGTCTGTTGAAATGGGTGAGTTGAGGATGGGTCATAATGTGCATTTGTGTCCATGGAGACCTTGGAATGGGGTGCTTGATCCGGGGCCTTGAGGGATGTTCATAACCGGAGGTTTTGATGGAGCTCTAAAGAGTACGTTTCTTATGTAGAGAAGAGAATTGTTTTGATGAGTGCCTAAGGAATCTCCCATATGCTGGTATTGGAAACCAGGCCTCTGAGGAGAGATGCCTGGAAACAAAAGCAATGGATATGATTAGGGCCTAGGTGCCTGTCCGGTTCAATCTCTTTCCTGGGGATACGTGTCTATGGATCTGAGGGGAGGTAGTTGCTCGGCTTGTGTCAGATCGCCCCTGTTTGTCCTGGGCAGCCTATAATATTGGGAATGGCCTCGGGATTTTGGAGTTTCTCATAATCTATAGGGTTGTGGCCAATGGAATGGGCAGAAATCCCCTGGAGAGGGCAGGCACAGTTCTGAGTTTGGCTCTAGGGGCCCAGCCTTGAGGGTGTGTGGGCCAGGCCTGTGGGGATAGAAGTCTGAAAACACAAACTCCGCTTAGGATTGGGGACATAGGTATGGCACGCCCAATCTACAGACCGTGATAACACTTCGGGATATGAAAAAGGGTGAGTTTGAGGTGCTTGCTCAGGTTTTGTCTCTGGATTTGTGTCAACAATGTGGGTCGAATGCTGGCGTGGCCTCATGGGTTGTGGACGGCTTTCCTTCTCTGAGGATTTGACCCAATCCCAAGAGTTTGGGTACATTCTGTGGGATGGGAGGAGTCCTTTCAGTTTTTTATTTTATTTTATGTACCTCATGTGTGCCAATAAAAGAGGGATTCCCGAGCAGAGTCCTTGGTAGGACAACTGGATAACCCCACCTCTGTTTAAGTTTGGGGGCCTAGGGGCATGGCAAGTCCAATATGTGGGCTCTTGTTCAGACACTGAGAGGTCTTCCTTGAGGACAGGGCTAATGCTGAGGGTCACAATGCCTATTTGTGCCCAACAAGGCCCTCAAGCATGGGAAGGGCCTCATGGGCCACGCTGGATTCTCCTACACTGAACGTTGGAGAATATGCCAACCACAAGGTTTCCAGCCATGGCGAAGGAAGAGTTATGATTTCTGAATCACGTTCATCCCTGGACAGTGATTGGAGTATAGGTCTAGGTTCTGAAACCCGAAAACCGAGGTTGGGAAGAGATGAAGACCTAAGGACCTGATGGGTACAATGAGCTCAGTGTGTGGCTAGCTGTTGAGCGTAGGTCTGGACGTGTGGGCTCATGCTGTGTCAGACAGGGCATTAGACAGGGTAGACTGTATATTTGGGGTGCAGTCGAGTGGCGTTCAGTTGATCCTCATTCGGGTTTCTAGGTAGATCCATAAGGCAACGTTTATCTTCTGGAGGGCAGGCAGAGTGCTGCATTGTGGCCCCAGTATTGCCAAATTGTAGGGCTTTTGGACAAGGGGTGTGAGGATGGTAGTCTGAGAACACAAGCTAGGCTTAGTTTTTGGGGTGAGGGCACAGAAGGCACACTCTGCAGACCTGAATCAAGATCTCATGCACCTGAAGCCAGGGCGAATATCAGACGTTTGCTCAGGTTGGAGTTTCTGTCCATGATGGCCCCTTTAAAAAGTGGAGCGTCTCAAGAGGCCATGAAGATTTTCCCACAATGGGAGTTGTGAGATGCACCAGACTGCAAAGATTCCTTCTGTGGGACACTTGAGACCTGTTGGATGGCTCTAGGATGTCCCATATGGAACGACTCCAGAGTAGGGTTCTAAGGATGGATGCCTGGGCAGCCTGCCTCCCATTCTAGTTGTCTCCTAGCAACAAGGCAGGTTTGATCTGCAGGCCCTGGGGGAGAGACCAAGGGGGATGGGTTGACATGGACTCTACTGAGGACAGATCATAATGTGGGTTTAAGTCCATGGAGACCTTGGAATGGGGCGCTTGATCCGGGGCCCTTAAAGATTCTCCTAAACAGAGGTTTTTATAGAGCTCCAAAGAGTACATTTCCTATGTGGAGACGAGATTTTTCTATGAGTGCCTCAGTAATCCCCCATATGCTGGTATTGGTAACCAGGCCTCTGAGGAGAGATGTCTGGAAAAAAAAGCAATGGATCTGATTAGGGCCTAAGTGCCTGTCCAGTTCAATCTTATTCTATGGGGATATCTGTCTCTGGGTCTGAGTGGAGGTAGTTTCCTAACTTGTGAAAGATCATCCCTGTTTGTCCTGGGCAGCCAACACTATTGGGATGGCCTCGGTGAGTTTGGAAGTTTCTCCTAATCTATAGGGTTGTGGCAAATGGAAATGGAAGAATTCCCCTGGAGAGGGAAGCCACAGTCCTCAGGTGTGTCTCCAGGGGCCCCAGCTTGGATGGTGTGTGGGCCAGGACTGTCGGGACAGAAGTCTGAAAATACAAACTCAGCTTAGGTTTGGGGATGTGTTTCCGGGCTATGAACATAGGGCGAGTATGTGGCGTTTCCTCAGGCTTTTGTCTCTGGATTTTGTGCCTATGGTGGCCGTGGAACGTGGGGTGTCCTCAAGGGCCATGGACAAGTCTTTCTCTGGTGATTTGGCCCGATCCCAAGTGGTTGGGATCATTCTGTGGATGGGAAGAGTCCTTTCTGTATTTTTTTTTTTTTTTACCTCAGGTGTCCCACCAAAGAGGGATTCCAGAGCAGTGCCCTGAGTAGGGGTGATTAGACATCTCTAACTCTGGTTGAGATTGGGGGACTAGGGGCTTGGCAAACCCCATATGTGGGCTGTTGTTCCAGTCATTAAGAGGCTTTACATGAGGATAGGGCTCACGCTGAGGGTCACAATGTGTGTTTGTGCAAATTGTAGCCCTCAGGGAT
Source organism: Mustela putorius furo (assembly GCF_011764305.1). Taxonomy (NCBI): domain Eukaryota; kingdom Metazoa; phylum Chordata; class Mammalia; order Carnivora; family Mustelidae; genus Mustela; species Mustela putorius. The sequence goes on from NW_025421607.1 coordinate 166,975, forward strand.
AGGTGGGGCCTCATAGTCCATGCTGCTTTCCCCTACAATGAACGTTGGACCACATGCCAAGCACAAGGTTTCTTGCCATGGCGAAGGAGAAGTTCTGATTCTTGTATCACGTTCACTCCTGAGCAGTGAGTGGAGATAAAGTCTAGGTTCTGAAGGTGAAAACTGAGGTTGGGTAGAGATGATGGCCGAAAGCCATTGTGGGTTTGATATGCTCAGTGTACGGCCAGCTGTCTGGGTGTTGGACTGGAGGTCTGCCTTCAGGCTGTGTCAGACAGGGCTTTAGTGCACAGGCTAGATTGTATAATTGGGGTATGGTCGAGTGGCATGCAGGTTGTTACTCATTTGGCGTTTCTGGTTAGCCCTATAGGGCAACATTTTTCTTCTGGAGGGCAGGCAGAGTGCAGCATTGGGTCTCCAGAATTGCCAAACTGGAGGGGTGTGGCCAGGATTGTGAAGACGGAAGTCTGAGAACACATGTTAGGCTTAGGTTTCGAGGCGAGGGCACAGCAGGCACACTCTCAAGTGCTGAATCGAGATCTCGTGCTTCTGAATTCGGGGCGCGGATCAGACTTTGGCTTAGGATGGAGTTTCTGTCCATGATGGCCCATTTATGAAGGTGTGGGGCATCATGAGGAAATGGAGGTGTTCTCACAGTGGGATTGTGTGACGCTTCAAACCACAAGGATTCATTCTGCGAGACAGTCAAGACAGGTAGGTTGGATTCAAGACGTCCCATAAAGGAATTCTCCAGAGCAGGGTTCTAAGGATGGATGCCTGGGCAGCCCACCTCGCATTCCAACTGTCTCCTAGTGACAAGGCAGGTTTGATCTGCTGGCTCTGGGTGAGCAGCCGAGAGGGCTGATTTGAAATGGACTCTCCTGAGGATGGATCATAATGTAAGTTTGTGTCCTTGGCGACCTTGGAATTGGGCCATGGTGCCAGCGCCCTGAAGGATCCTCCTAACCTGAGGTATTGACACAGCTCCAAAGAGCAAGTTTCTCGTGTGGAGATGAGATCTGTTCTGATTGTTTCCTTAGGAAACCCCCATATTCTGATATTGGAAACCAGGCCTCTGAGGAGAGATACATAGAAACCAAAGCAATGGATCAGAAGTTGGCTCAGGTTGGAGTTTCTGTCCATGATGGCCCCTTTATAAAGGGGAGCACCTCATGAGGCCATGTAGGTTTTCCCACGATAGGAGTTGTGAGATGCTCCAATCTGCAAGGATTCCTTCTGCAGGACAGTCAAGACCTGTTGGAATGCTCCCAGGACATCCCATATGGAACGGCGCCAGAGCAAGATTCCAAAGATGGATGCCTAGAGAGTCTGCTTGCATTCTAGTTGTCTCCTAGCAACAAGGCAGGTTTGATATTTGGCTCTGGGGGAGTAATAAACGGGGCTGAGTTGAAATGTACTCTCCTGCCGAATGGTCATAATGCGGGTTTGTGTCCATGGAGACCTTGGAATAGGGCGGTGGCTCCGGCTACCTGAAGCTTTCTCCTAACTGGAGGTTTTTACAGAGCTCCAAAGGATAAGTTTCCCATGTGGAGACAAGATTTGTTCTGATTGGTATCTCTGGAATCCCCCATATGCTGGTATTGGAAAACAGGCGTCAGAGGAGAGATGCTTAGAAACAAAAGCAATGGTACCAATTACGTTCTAGGGGCCTATCCAGTTTAACACCTTTCTCTTGGGATATCTGTCTACGGGTGAGTTGAGGTCATTGCTCAGCTTGTGACAGATCACCCCTCTTTGTACTGGCGGCCTACACTATTGGAATGGCCTCTGGGACTTTGGAGGTTTCTCCTAATCTGTAGGGTTGTGGCCAATGGAATGGGAAGAATTTCCTTGGAGAGGGCAGGCACAGTCCTGAGGTGTGGCTCCAGGGGCCTCAGCCTGGAGGGTGTGTGGGACAGGGATGTCAGGATAGAAGTCTGAAAACACGGTTTGGGGATGTAGGTATGGCAGGCCCAATCTACAGACTATGAGCAGAATTTTTTGGGCTATGACCTAAGGGTGAGGCTTATGTCTCTGGATTTTGTGTCAATAGTGACCGTGGAATGTCGGGCTGGCCTCATGGGCCATGGAGGAGTCTTTCTCTCTGGGGATGGCCTGATCCCAAGTGATTGGGGTCATTCTGTGGGTGGGAGGAATCCTTTCTGTGTTTACTTACCTCAAATGTCCCACCAAAGAGGGATTCCAGAGCAGAGCCCTGAGTAGGGGTGACTAGATGTCTCTACCTATGGTTAAGATTGGGTGACTTGGGGCATGTCAGGCCCCATATACGGGCTCATGGTCCAGCCACTGAGAGGCTTTACTTGAGGACAGGGTTCAAACTGAGGGTCCCAATGTGTGTTTGTGCCCACCGCAGCTCTTAAGCATGGGCAGGGCCTCAGGGACCCTACACTACCCTCAGGGGCCCTACTACTACTCCTGTAGGCCCTACAGGGGTCCTACACTGAACCTTGGATAAGATGCCAACCACAAGATTCTGGCGAGAGGGAAGGAGGAGTTATGATTTCTGCATCATGTTCACCCATGGGAAATGAGTAGAGATAACGTCTAGGTTTCTGTAGCCTGAAAACCCGGTTGGAAAGAGATGGCAACCTAAGGCCATGGCGGTTCAGATGTTCTCAGTGTATGGCAAGCTGTCTGGGTGTCGGTTGGGAATTCAGGCCTCAGGTTGTGTCAGACAGGGAATTAGTCCACAGGCTAGATTATATAATTGGTGTACAGTTGAGTGACTTGCAGGTTTATCCTCATTTGAGGTTTCTGGGTAGACCCATAGTGCAACGTTTTTCTTCTAGAGGGCAGGCAGAGTGCAGCACTGTGTCATCGGAAATCCCAAAATGGAGGGCACGTGGTCCAGGAGAGTGAGGACGGAAGTCTGAGAACACTAGCTATGCTTAGGTTTTGGGGTGAGGGCACAGCAGGTACACTCTGAAGATCTTAATCAAGATCTCATGCATCTGAAGTCAAGGCGAAGATCAGCCATTGGGTCAGGTTGGAGTTTCTTTCCATGATCCGCCTTCATGAAGATTGGGGGCATCATGTGACCTTGGAAGCATTCCATGATATGAGTTGTGAGGTGGTCCATGCACAAGGACTCCTGTGGCACAGTTGACACCTGTTGGATGGCTCAAGGATGTCACATAAGGAACGACGCAAGACAGGGTTCTAAGGGTTCTAAGGATCTCTAAGGAGAGATGCCTGGAAACCAAAGCAATAGATCCGATATGTGCCTATGGGCCTGCTCGTTCCTTTTTACTTCTGGGGACATCAGTCTATGGGTCTGAGTGGCGGTAGGTGCTCAGATGGGCCCAGATTGCCCCTGCTTGTCCTGAGAGGCCACAGATATTGGGATGGCCTCAGGGACTTTGGTGGTTTATCCTATTAGTAGGGTTGTGGCCATTGGAATGGGCACATACAATTCCCTTGGAGAGGGCAAGCACAGTCTTCATGTTTGGCTCCAGGGTCCTGAGCCTGTAGGGTGTGTAGGCCTGAAAACCGAGATTGAGAAGAGATGACGAACTAAGGCCATGACGGGTCTGATGTGCTCAGTGTGCGGCCAGCTGTCTGGGTGGGAACAGGAGGTCCAGGCTCAGGCTGTGTCAGAAAGGCCATTAGTGCCCAGGTCAGCCTATATATTTGGGGTACAGCCGTATGGCTTGTAGGATGATCCTTATTTGGGGTTTCTGGGTAGTCCCAGAGGGCAATGTTTTGCTTCTGGAGGGCAGGCAGAGTGCTGCATTGTAGTTCTGGATTGCCAAATTGGAGTGCTTGTGGGCCAGTAGTCTGAGGACGGAAGTCTGAGAACCCAAGCTAGGCCTAGGTTTCTGGATGAGGATATGGCAGGCACAATCTACAGACCTGAATCGAGTTCACGTGCATCTGAAGTCATGGCGAGGTTCAGACGATCGCTCAGGTTGGACATTCTGTCCCTGTTGTCCCCTTTTTGAACGGGGGGTGGATCACGAGGCCATGGGGATTTTCCCACGATGGTAGTTGTGAGAAGCTCCCAACTGCAAAGATTCTTCGGCAGGACAATTGAGACCTGTTGGTTGGCTCCAGGATAACGATTCCGAGCAGGGTTCTAAGTATGGATGGCTGGGTAGCCCACCACGCATACAAATTGTCTCCAAGCAAAAAGACAGGTTAGATCTGCCGGATCTGGGGGAGCAACCGAGTTGGCTGAGTTGAAATGGACTCTCCCGTGGATGTGTCCTAATATGATTTTGTGTCTATGGAGACCTTGGAATGAAGCGGTGGCACTGGGGCCCTGAAGGGTTCTCCTAAAAATAGGCTTTCACACAGCTCCATCGTGTAAGTTTCCCATGTGTAGATGAGATTTGTTCTGATGGGTGAGTCATGAAACAGCCATATGCTGTTATTGAATTCCAGGCCTCTTAGGAGAGATGCCTGGAAAACAAAGCAATGGATCCGATAGGTGCCTAGGGGCATTTTCGTGCCTTTTTACATCTGGGGACATCAGTCTACGGGTCTGAGTGCCGGTAGGTGCTCAATGGGCCCAAATTGCCCCTGTTTGTCCTGGGAAGCCGCAAATATTGGGATGGCCTCAGGGACTTTGGAGGTTTATCCTATTAGTAGGGTTGTGGCCATTGGAATGGGCACACACAATTCCCTTGGAGAGGTCAAGCACAGTCGTCAGGTTTGGCTCCAAGGTCCTGAGCCTGTAGGGTGTGTAGGCCAGGGCTGTTTGGACAGTTGTCTAAAAACACAAACTTGGCTTATGTTTCGGCTCATAGGTATGGCAGGACTGATCTACAGACCATGAGGAGAACACCTCGGGATATGAAAAAAGGGCGAGTGTGAGGCTCTTGCTCAAGTTTTTGTCTCTGGATATCGTGTCACTCATGGTCGTGAAATTTCCGGGTGACTTCATGGGAAATGGACGAGTCTTACTCTCTGGGGGGTTGGCCCCGTCCTAAGACTTGGGGTCATTCTGTGGGATGGAAGAAGTCCGTTGTTCTGTTGTTGTTGATTTGTTTTGTATTGTTTTTCATCCTCAGGTGTCCCACCAAATGAGGGATTCCAGAGTAGAGACCTGGGGAGGGGCGACTGGACAACCAAAAATCTGGTTAAAATTGGGGCCTAGGGACATGTCAAGCCCATTATGACATCTAATGGTCCAGCCACTGAGAGGACCTACTAGAGGACAGGACTCACGCTGAGGGTCACAATGCATGTTTATGCCCTCGTCGCACTCAAGAATGGGCGGGGCCTCAGGGTGAATGCTGGTTTCTCCTACACTGAACGTTGGTAAACATGCCAACCACATGGTTCCTTGCCATGGGTAAGGAAGAGTTCTGATTTCTGCATCACAGTCAACCCTGGGCAGTGCTTGGAGATAAGGTCTAGGTTCTAAAGCATGAAAACTGAGGTAGGGAAGAGATGATGACCTAAGTCCATGGCGGGTCTGATGTGCTCAGTGTGCGGTCAGCAGTCTGGGTGTTGGTCACGAGGTCCGGACTCAGGTTGTCAGAAGGTGCATTAGTGCCCAGGTTAGACTATATATTTTGGGTGCATTCGAGTGCCGTGTAGGTTCTTATCTGAAGAACTCTTCAGGATATGAAGAATTAGCGAGTCTGAGGCGCGTGCTCAGGCTTTTGTCTCTGGATTTTGTATCAGCGATGGCTGTGGAATGTTGGGGAGGCCTCATGGGTAATGGACGAATCTTGCTCTCTGTGGATTTGGCCCGATCCCAATTGTTTTTCGTCAATCTGTGGGATGGGAGGACTCCTTTCAGGTTTATTACCCCAGGTGTCCCACCAAAGGAGAAATTCCAAAGCAGAGCCCTGAGGAAGAGTGAAGGGACAACCCGAACTATGGTTAAAAATTTGGGACTAGGGGCATGGCAAGCCCAATATGCTGTCTCTCCATCCAGCCACTGGGAGGCCTTACCTGAGGACTGGTCTGTTGCTGAGGGTCACAATGTGTGTTTGTGTCCAATGTGGCCCGCAAGCATGAGCGGGGCCTCATGGGCCACACTTGTTTCAACTACTCTGAACCTTGGACTTCAGCCAACTACGAGGTGTCTTGCCATGGGGAAAGAGTTCTGATGTCTGCATCATTTTCAACCCCGGGCCGTGATTGAAGATAAGGTCTAGGTTCTGAAGCCTGAAAACCGAGGTTGAGAAGAGATGAGAATCTAAGGCCATGGCGGGAACGATGTCTCAGTGTGCGGCCAGCTGTCTGGGTGGGGCCAGGAGGTCCAGGCTCAGGTTGTGTCAGGAAGGGCATTAGTGCCCAGGTGAGCCTATATATTTGGGGTACAGCCGTATGCCGTGCAGGTTGACCTCATTTGGGGTTTCTGGGTAGCCCCAGAGGGCATGTTTTTCTTCTGGAGTGCAGGCAGAGTGCTGCATTGTAGTTCTGGTTTGCCAAACTGGAGGGCTTGTGGGCCAGTAGTCGGAGGACGGAAGTTTGAGAATCCAAGCTAGGCCTAGGATTCTGGGTGAGGGTATGGCAGGCACAATCTACAGACCTGAATCGAGGTCTCGTACATCTGAAGTCAGGGCGAGGATCAGACGAACGCTCAGGTTGAATTCTGTCCCTGTTGGCCCAACTGCAAAGATTCTTCTGCAGGACAATTGAGTCCTTGTGGTTGGCTCCAGGAAAACGTTTCCGAGCAGGGTTCTAAGGATGGATGGCTGGGTAGCCCACCTCGCATTCCAATTGTCTCCAAGCAACAAGACAGGTTAGATCTGCTGGATCTGTGGGAACAACCGAAGAGGCTGAGTTGAATTGGACTCTCCCGTGGATGTGTCCTAATATGATTTTGTGTCTATGGAGACCTTGGAATGAAGCGGTGGCACTGGGGCCCTAAAGGGTTCTCCTAAAGAGAGGCTTTCACACACCTCCATCGTGCAAGTTTCCCATGTGTAGATGAGATTTGTTCTGATGGGTGAGTCAAGAAACAGCCATATGCTGTTATTGAAATCCCGGCCTCTGACGACAGATGCCTGGAAGTCAAACCAATGGATCCGATAGGTGCCTAGGTGCCTGTTCATTCCTTTTTACCTCTGGGGACATCAGTCTACGGGTCTGAGTGCAGGTAAGTGCTCAGATGGGCCCAGATTGCCCCTGTTTGTCCTGGGAAGCCACAAATATTGGGATGGCCTCAGGGACTTTGGAGGTTTATCCTATTAGTAGGGTTGTGGCCATTGGAATGGGCACATACATTTCCCTTGGAGAGGGCAAACACAGTCGTCAGGTTTGGCGCCAGGGGCCTGAGACTTTAGGGTATGTATGCCAGGGCAGTTTGGACAGTTCTCTGAAAACACAAACTCGGCTTATGTTTCGGGTCATAGGTAGGGCAGGACTGATCTACAGAACATGAGGAGAACTCTTCATGAAGAGAGTGTGATGCTCTTGCTCTAGTTTTTGTCTCTGGATTTCCTGTCACTCATGGTCGTGAAATTTCCGGATGACTTCATGGGAAATGGACGAGTCTTACTCTCTGGGCGTTTGGCCCCGTCCAAAGAGTTTGGGGTCATTCTGTGGGATGGAAGAAGTCCGATGTTCTGTTGTTGTTGATTTTTTTTGTTTTGTTTTTCAACCTCAGGTATCCCACCAAATGAGGGATTCCAGAGTAGAGCCCTGGGGAGGGGCAATTGGACCACCATAAATCTGTTTAAAAATTGGGGCCTAGGGACATTTCAAGCCCATTATGACTTCTAATGTTCCAGCCACTGAGATGACGTACTAGAGGACAGGACTCACGCTGAGGGTCACAATGCGTGTTTATGCCCTCGTCGCACTCAAGGATGGGCGGGGCCTCAGGATGAATGCTGGTTTCTCCTACACTGAACGTTGGACATCATGCCAACCACAAGGAATCAATTGTCCTGCAGAAGAATCTTTGCGGTTGGGAGCTTCTCACAACTCCCATCTAGGGAAAACTCACATGGCCTCCTGATCCACCCCCCCTTCAAGAAGGCGCCATCAGGGACAGTATATCCAACCTGAGCGATCGTCTGATCCTCGCCCTTACTTCAGATGCACGAGACCTCGATTCATGTCTGTAGATTGTGCCTGCCATATCCTCACTCAGAAACCTAGGCTAGCTTGGGTTCTCAGACTTCCATCCTCAGAATACTGTCCCACAAGCCCTCAGGTTTGGCAATTCAGAACTACAATGCAGCACTCTGCCTGCCCTCCAGAAGAATCACATTGCCCTCTGGGGCTACCCAGAAAACCCAAGTGAGGATCAACCTGCACGCATTTCGGCTGTACCCCAAATATATAGGCTGACCTGGGCACTAATGCCCTTTCTGACACAGCCTGAGCCTGGACCTCCTGGCCCCACCCAGACAGCTGGCCGCACACTGACCACATCGAACCCGCCATTGCCTTAGATCGTCATCTCTTCTCAATCTCGGTGTTCAGGCTTCAGAACCTAGACCTTATCTCCAATCACGGCCCGGGTTTGAAAATGATGCAGAAATCAGAAGTCTTTCCCCATGGCAAGAAACCTTGTGGTTGGCATGAGGTGCAAGGTATAGTGTACTTGAAACCAGTGTGTATATGAGGCCCCGCCCATAATTGCGGGCCACATTGGTCACAAACACACATTGTGACCCTCAGCCTGAGCCCAGTCCTCAGGTAAGGCCTCTCAGTGGATGGATGGAGAGACAGCATATTGTTCTTGCCATGCCCCTAGGCCCCAATTTTTAACCATAGTTCGGGTTGTCCCTTCATCTTCCCCTGGGCTCTGCTTTGGAATTCCTCTTTTGGTGGGATACCTGAGGTAACAAACCTGAAAGGAGTCCTCCCATCCCACAGATTGACGAAAAACAATTGGGATCGGGCGAATTCTACAGATAGCAAGATTCGGCCATGGCCCATGAGGCCTCCCCAACATTCCACGGCCATCGCTGATACAAAATCCAGAGACAAAAGCCTGAGCACGCGCCTCAGACTTGCTCATTCTTCAAATCCAGAAGAGTTCTTCAGATAAGAAACTACACGACACTCGAAGGCCCACAAAATATATATTCTAACCTGGGCACTAATGCACTGTCTGACAACCTGAGCCCGAACCTCCTGACCAACACCCAGACAGCTGACCGCACACTGAGCTCATCAGACCCGCCATGGCCTTAGGTCATCATCTCATCCCAACCTCAGTTTTCAGGCCTCAGAACTTAGACCTTATTTCCAATCACTGCCCAGGGGTGACTGTGATGCAGAAATCAGAACTCTTCCTTACCCATGGCAAGAAACCTTGTGGTTGGCATGTTCTCCAACGTTCATGTAGGAGAAACCAGCATTCACCCTGAGGCCCCGTCCATTCTTGAGTGCGACGAGGGCATAAACACGCATTGTGACCCTCAGCGTGAGTCCTGTCCTCTAGTATGACCTCTCAGGGCTGGACCATCAGATGTCATAATGGGCTTGACATGTCCCTAGGCCACAATTTTTAACCAGATTTCTGGTAGTCCAGTCGCCCCTCCCCAGGGCTCTACTCTGGAATCCCTCATTTGGTGGGAAACCTGAGGTTGTAAAACAAAACAAAACAAATCAACAACAATAGAACAACGGACCTATTCCATCCCACAATATGACCCCAAACTCTTTGGACGGGACCATACCCCCAGAGAGTAAGACTTGTCCATTTCCCATGAAGTCACCCGGAAATATCTCGACCATGATTGACACGATATCCAGAGACAAAAACTTGAGCAAGAGCCTCACACTCGCCCTTTTTTCATATCCCGAAGTATTCTCCTCATGGTCTGTAGATCAGTCCTGCCATACCTATGAGCCGAAACATAAGCTGAATTTGTGTTTTGAGACAACTGTCCAAACAGCCCTGGCCTACACGCCCTACAGGCTCAGGCCCCGGAGCCAAACCTGACGACTGTGCTTGCCCTCTCCAAGGGAATTGTATGTGCGCATTCCAATGGCCACAACCCTACTAATAGGATAAACCTCCAAAGTCCCTGAGGCCATCCCAATATTTGTGGCTTCCCAGGACAAACAGGGGCAATCTGAGCCCATCTGAGCACCTACCTGCACTCAGACCCGTAGACTGATGTCCCCAGAGATAAAAAGGAACGAACAGGACCCTAGGCAACTATCAGATACATTCGTTTGGCTTCCAGGCATTTCTCCTCAGAGGCCTGGATTTCAATAACAGCATATGGCTGTTTCTTGACTCACCCATCAGAACAAATCTCATCTACACATGGGAAACTTGAACGATGGAGCTGTGTGAAAGCCTCTCTTTAGGAGAACCCTTCAGGGCCCCACTGCCACCGCTTCATTCAAAGGTCTCCATAGACACAAAATCATATTAGGACACATCCACGGGAGAGTCCATCTCAACTCAGCCTCCTCGGTTGCTCCCCCAGATCCAGCAGATCTAACCTGTCTTGTTGCTTGGAGACAATTGGAATGCGAGGTGGCCTACCCAGCCATCCATCCTTAGAACCCTGCTCGGAATCATTGACCTGGAGCCAACCAACAGGTCTCCATTGTCCTGCAGAAGAATCTTTGCAGTTTGGAGCTTCTCACAACTCCCATCGTGGGAAAACCCCCATGGCCTCGTGATCCACTCCCCCTTCAAGAAGGAGCCATCAGGGACAGACTGTCCAACCTGAGCGATCATCTGACCTCGCCCTGATTTCAGATGCACGAGACCTCAATTCAGGTCTGTAGATTGTGCCTGCCATAGCCTCACCCAGAAACCTAGGCCTAGCTTGGTTTCTCAGACTTCCGTCCTCAGACTACTGGCCCACAAGCCCTCCAGTTTGGCAATCCAGAACTACAATGCAGCACTCAGCCTGCCCTCCAGAAGAAAAACATTGCTCTCTGGGGCTACCCAGAAACAACAAATTAGGATCAACATGCACGCCATTCGGCTGTACCCCAAATATATAGGCTGACCTGGGCACTAATGCCCTTTCTGACACAGCCTGATCCTGGACCTCCTGGCCCCACCCAGACAGCTGGCCGCACACTGAGCACATCGGACCCGCCATGGCCTTAGGTCGTCATCTCTGCTCAACCTCGGATCTCAGGCTAGAGAACCTAGACCTTATCTCCAATCACGGCCAGGGTTTGAAAATATTGCAGAAATCAGAACTCTTTCCCCATGGCAAGAAACCTTGTGGTTGACATGTTGTCCAATGATCAGTGTCTTTGAAACCCGTGTGGCCCATGAGGCACCGCCCATGCTTGCGGGCCACATTGGTCACAAACACACATAGTGACCCTCAGCCTGAGCCCAGTACTCAGGTAGGCCTCTCAGTGGCTGGATGGAGAGACAGCATTTTGGGCTTTCCATGCCTCTAGTCCCCAATTTTTAACCATAGTTCGGGTTGTCCCTTCACTCTTCCCCAGGGCTCTGCTTGGAATTCCTCTTTTGGTGGGACACCTGAGGTAACAAACCTTAAAGGAGTCCTCCCATCACACAGATTGACGAAAAACAATTGGTACGGGACAAATCCACAGAGATCAAGATTCGTCCATGGCCCATGAGGCCTCCCCAACATTCCACGGCCATCGCTAATACAAAATCAAGAGACAAAAGCCTGAGCACGGGCCTCAGACGGGCTCATTCTATATATCCTGAAGAGTTCTTCAGATAAGAACCTACAAGGCACTCGAAGGCACCCAAAATATATAGTCTATCCTGGGCACTAATGCACTGTCTGACGACCTGAGCCCAGACCTCGTGACCAACACCCAGACAGCTGACCGCACACTGAGCATATCAGACCCGCCATGGCCTTAGGTCATCATTTCTTCCCTACCTCAGTTTTCAGGCTTCAGAACCTAGACCTTATCTCCAATCACTGCCCAGTGGTGACTTTGATGCAGAAATCAGAACTCTTCCTTACCCATGGCAAGAAACCTTGTGGTTGGCATGTTGTCCAACGTTCAGGGTAGGAGAAACCAGCATTCTTCCTGAGGCCCCGCCCATTCTTGAGTGCGACAAGGTCATAAACACGCATTGTGAACCTCAGCGTGATTCCTGTCCTCTAGTAGGTCCTCTCAGTGGCTGGACCATTAGATGTCATAATGGGCTTGACATGTCCCTAGGCCCCAAATTTTAACCAGATTATTGGTTGTCCATTCGCCCCTCCCCAGGGCTCTACTCTGAAATCCCCCATTTGCTGGGACACTTGAGGTTGAAAAACAAAAGAAAACAAATCAAGAACAACAGAACAACGGACTTCTTCCTTCCCACAGAATGACCCCAAACTCTTTGGACGGGGCCAAACTCCCAGAGATTAAGACTCGTCCATTTCCCATGAAGTTACCCGGAAATTTCACGACCATGAGTGACACGATATCCAGAGACAAAAACTTGAGCAAGAGCCTCACACTCGCCCTTTTTTCATATCCCGAAGAGTTCTCCTAATGGTCTGTAGATCAGTCCTGCGATACCTATGACTCGAACATAAGCCAAGTTTGTGTTTTCAGACAACTGTCCAAACAGCCCTGGCCTTCACACCCTACAGGCTCAGGCCCCTGGAGCCCTACCTGACAACTGTGCTTGCCCTCTCCAAGGAAATTGTATCTGCCCATTCCAATGGCCACAACCCTACTAAGAGGATAAACCTCCAAAGTCCCTGAGGCCATCCCAATATTTGTGGCTTCCCAGGACAATCAGGGGTAATCTGGGCCCATCTGAGCACCTACCGGGATTCAGACCCGTAGACTGATGTCCCTAGAGGTAAAAAGGAACGAACAGGCCCCTAGGCACATATCGGATCCATTGCTTTGGTTTCTAGGCATCTCTCCTCAAAGGCCTGAATTTCAATAATAGCATATGGCTGTTTCTTGACTCATGGCCTTAGGTCGTCATCTCTTCTCAACTTTGGTTTTCAGGCTTCAGAACCTAGACCTTATCTCCAATCACGGCCTGTGTTTGAAAATGATGCAGAAATCAGAAGTCTTTCCCCATGGCAAGAAACCTTGTGGTTGGCATGTGGTCCAAGGTTCAGTGTACTTGAAACCAGTGTGGCCCATGAGGCCCCCCCATGCTTCCGGGCCACATTGGTCACAAACACACATTGTGACCGTCAGCCTGAGCCCAGTCCTCAGGTAAGTCCTCTCAGTGGCTGGATGGAGAGACAGCATATTGGGCTTGCCATGCCCCTAGGCCCCAATTTTTAACCATAGTTCGGGTTATCCCTTCACTCTTCCCCAGAGCTCTGCTTTGGAATTCCTCTTTTGGTGGGACACCTGAGGTAACAAACCTGAAAGGAGTCCTCCCATCCCACAGATTGACGAAAAACAATTGGGATCGGCCCAAGTCCACAGATAGCAAGATTCGGCCATGGCCCATGAGGCCTCCCCAACATTCCACGGCCATCGCTGATACAAAATCCAGAGACAAAAGCCTGAGCACGCGCCTCAGAGTCACCCATTCTTCATATCCTGAAGAGTTCTTCAGATAAGAACATACAGGGCACTCGAATGCACGCAAAATATATAGTCTAACCTGGGCACTAATGCACTGTCTGACAACCTGAGCCCGGACCTCGTGACCTACACCCAGAGAGCTGACCGCACACTGAGCACATCAGACCCGCCATGGCCTTAGGTCATCATCTCTTCCCTACCTCAGTTTTCAGGCTTCAGAACCTAGACCTTATCTCCAATCACAGCCCAGCGGTAACAGTGATGCAGAAATCAGAACTCTTCCTAACCCATGGCAAGAAACCTTGTGGTTGGCATGTTGTCCAACGTTCAGTGTAGGAGAAACCAGCATTCACCCTGAGGCCCCGCCCATTCTTGAGTGCAACGAGGGCATAAACACGCATTGTGACCCTCAGCGTGAGTACTGTCCTCTAGTACGTCCTCACAGTGGCTGGACCATTAGATGTCATAATGGGTTGACATGTCCCTAGGCCCCAATTTTTATCCAATTTCTGGTTGTCCAGTCGCCCCGCACAGGGCTCTACTCTGGAATCCCTCATTTGGCCGGACACCTGTGGTTGAAAAACAAAACAAAACAAATCAAGAGCAACAGAACAATGGACTTCTTCCGTACCACAGAATGACCCCAAACTCTTTGGACGGGGACAAACCCCAGAGACTAAGACTCGTCCATTTCCAATGAAGTCACCCGGAAATATCACGACCATGAGTGACAGGATATCCAGAGACAAAAACAACGTTCAGTGTAGGAGAAACCAGCATTCACCCTGAGGCCCTGCCCATTCTTGAGTGCGACGAGGGCATAAACACGCATTGTGACCCTCAACGTGAGTCCTGTCCTCTAGTACGTCCTCTCAGTGGCTGGATCATTAGATGTGATAATCGGCTTGACATGTCCCTAGGCCCCAATTTTGAACGAGATTTCTGGTTGTCCCGTGCCCCTCCCGAGTGCTCTACTCTGGAATCCCTCATTTGGTGGGAAACCTGAGGTTGAAAAGCAAAACAAAACAAATCAACAACAACAGAACAACGGACGTCTTAAATCCCACAGAATGACCCCAAACTCTTTGGACAGGGCCACCCCCCAGAGAGTAAGACTCGTCCATTTCCCATGAAGTCACCCGGAAATTTCACGACCATGAGTGACACGATATCCAGAGACAAAAACTTGAGCAAGAGCCTCACACTCGCCCTTTTTTCATATGCCGAAGAGATCTCCTCATGGTCTTTAGATCAGTCCTGCCATACCTATGACCCGAAATATAAGACGAGTTTGTGTTTTCAGACAACTGTCCAAACTGCCCTGGCCTACACACCCTACAGGCTCAGGCGCCTGGAGCCAAACCTGACGACTGTGCTTGCCCTCTCCTAGGAATTATATGTGCCCATTCCAATGGCCACTTCCCTACTAATAGGATAAACCTCAAAAGTCCCTGAGGCCATCCCAATATTTGTGACTTTCCAGGACAAACAGGGGCAATTTGGGCCGATCTGAGCACCTACCGGCACTCAGACCCATAGACTGATGTCCCCAGAGGTAAAAAGAAACGAACAGGCCCCTAGGCACCTATCGGATCCATTGCTTTCAATTCCAGGCATCTCCCCTCAGAGGCCTGGATTTTAATAACAGCATATGGCTGTTTCTTGACTCACCCATCAGAACAAATCTCATCTACACATGGGAAACTTGCACAATGGGGCTGTGTGAAAGCCTCTCTTTAGGAGAACCCTTCAGCGCCCCAGTGCCACCGCTTCATTCCAAGGTCTCCGTAGACACAAAATCATATTAGGACCCATCCACGGGAGAGTCCATTTCAACTCAGCCTCCTCGGTTGCTCCCCCAGAACTAGCAGATCTAACGGGTCTTGTTGCTTGGAGAAAATTGGAATGCGATGTGGGATACCCAGCCATCTATCCTTAGAACTCTGCTCAGAATCGTTGTCCTAGAGCCACCCAACAGGTCTCAATTGTCCTGCAAAAGAATTTTTGCAGTTGGGAGCTTCTAACAACTCCCATGGTGGGAAAACCCCCATGGCCTCGTGATCCACCCCCCCCTTCAAGAAGAGGCCATCAGGGACAGAATGTCCAACCTGAGCGATCGTCTGATCCTCGCCCTGACTTCAGATGCACGAGATCTCGATTCAGGTCTGTAGATTGTGCCTGCCATATCCTCACCCAGAAACCTAGGCCTAGCTTGGGTTCTCAGACCTCCGTCCTCAGACTACTGGCCCACAAGCCCTCCAGTTTGGCAATCCAGAACTACAATGTAGCACTCTGCCTGCCCTCCAGAAGAAAAACATTGCCCTCTGGGGCTACCCAGAAACCCCAAAGGAGGATCAACCTGCACGCCATTTGGCTGTACCCCAAATATGTAGGCTGACCTGGGCACTAATGCCCTTTCTGACACAGCCTGAGCCTGGACATCCTGGCCCCACCCTGACAGCTGGACGCAAACTGAGCACATCGGACCCGCCATGGCCTTAGGTCGTCATCTCTTCTCAACCTCGGTTTTCAGGCTTTAGAACCTAGACCTTATCTCCAATCACGGCCCGGGTTTGAAAATGATGCAGAAAACAGAAAACTTTCCCCATGGCAGAAACCTTGTGGTTGGCATGTTGTCCAAGGCTCAGTGTAGTTGAAACCAGTGTGGCCCATGAGGCCCCGCCCATGCTTGCGGGCCACATTGGTCACAAACAAACATTGTGACCCTCAGCCTGAGACCAATCCTCAGGTAAGGCCTCTCAGTGGCTGGATGGAGAGGCAGCATATTGGGCTTGTCATGCCCCTAGGCCGGGGCCTAGGGGCATGGCAAGCCCAATATGCTGTCTCTCCATCCAGCCACTGAAAGGCCTTACCTGAGGACTGGGCTCAGGCTGAGGGTCACAATGTGTGTGTGTTTGTGACCAATGTGGCCCGCAAGCATGGGCGGGGCCTCATGGGCCACACTGCTTTCAACTACACTGAACCTTGGACAACATGCCAACCACAAGGTTTCTTGCCATGGAGAATGAATTCTGATTTCTGCATCATTTTCAAACCCGGGCCGTGATTGGAGATAAGGTCTAGGTTCTGAAGCCTGAAAACCGAGGTTGAGAAGAGATGACGACCTAAGGCCATGGCGGGTCCGATGGGCTCAGTGTGCGGCCAGCTGTCTGGGTGGGTCCAGTAGGTCCAGGCTCAGGCTGTGTCAGAAAGGGCATTAGTGCCCAGGTCAGCCTATATATTTGGGGTACAGCCGAATGGCGTACAGGTTGATCCTCATTTGGGGTTTCTGGGTAGCTCCGGATGGCAATGTTTTTCTTCTGGAGGGCAAGCAGAGTGCTGCATTGTAGTTCTGGATTGCCAAACTGGAGGGCTTGTGGGCCAGTCGTCTGAGAACGGAAGTCTGAGAACCCAAGCTAGGCCTAGGTTTCTGGGTGAGGATATGGCAGGCACAATCTACAGACCTGAATCGAGTTCCCGTGTATCTGATGTCAGGGCGAGGATCAGACGATCGTTCAGGTGTACATTCTGTCCCTGATGGCCCCTTCTTGAAGGGGAGGTGGATCATGAGGCCATGGGGGTTGTCCCACGATGGGAGTTGTGAGAAGCTCCCAACTGCAAAGATTCTTCAGCAGGACAATTGAGACCTGTTGGTTGGCTCCAGGTCAATGATTCCGAGCAGGGTTCTAAGGATGGATGGCTGGGTAGCCCACCTCGCATTCCAATTGTCTCCAAGCAACAAGACAGGTTAGATCTGCTGGATCTGGGGGAGCAACCGAGGAGGCTGAGTTGAAATGGACTCTCCCGTGGATGTGTCCTAATATCATTTTGTGTCTATGGAGACCTTTGAATGAAGCGGTGGCACTGAGGCCTTGAAGGGTTATCCTAAATAGAGGCTTTCACACAGAGCCATCGTGCAAGTTTCCCATGTGTAGATGAGATTTTTTCTGATGGGTGAGTCAAGAAACAGCCATATGCTGTTATTGAATTCCAGGCCTCTGAGGAGAGATGCCTGGAAACCAAAGCAATGGATCCGATAGGTGCCTAGGGGCCTGTTCGTTATTTTAACCTCTGGGGATATCAGTCTACGGGTCTGAGTGACGGTAGGTTCTCAGATGGTCCCAGATTGCCCCTGTTTGTCCTGGGAAGACACAAATAATGGGATGGCCTCAGGACTTTGTAGGTTTATCCTCTTTGTATGGTTGTGGCCATTGGAATGGGCACATACAATTCCCTTGGAGAGGGCAAGCACAGTTGTCGGGTTTGGCTCCAGGGGCCTGAGCCTGTAGGGTGTGTAGGCCAGGGCTGTTTAGACAGTTGTCTGAAAACACAAACTCGGCTTATGTTTCGGTTCATAGGTATGGCAGGACTGATGAACGGACCATGAGGAGAACTCTTCGGGATATGAAAAAGGGCGAGTGTGAGTCTCTTGCTCAAGTTTTTGTCTCTGGATATCGTGTCACTCATGGTCGAGAAATTTCCGGGTGACTTCATTGGAAATGGACGAGTCTTACTCCATGGGTGTTTGGCCCCTTCCAAAGAGTTTGGGGTCATTTTGTGGGATGGAAGAAGTCCGTTGTTCTCTTGTTGTTGATTTGTTTTGTTCTGTTTTTCAACCTCAGGTGTCCCACCAAATGAGGAATTCCAGAGTAGAGCCCTGGGGAGGGGCGACTGGACAACCAGAAATCTGGTTAAAAATTGGGGCCTAGGGACATGTCAAGCCCATTATGACATCTAATGGTCCAGCCACTGAGAGGACTTACTAGAGGACAGGACTCACGCTGAGTGTCAAAATGCGTGTTTATGCCCTCGTTGCACTCAAGAATGGGCGGAGCCTCAGGGTTAATGCTGGTTTGTCCTACACTAATCGTTGGACAACTTTCCAACCAGAAGGTTTCTTGCCATGGGTAAGGAGAAGTTTGATTTCTGCATCACATTCAACTCTGTCAGGGCTTGTAGTTAAGGTCTAAGTTCTGAAGCCTCAAAAGTTAGGTTGGGAAGAGATAACGAGCTCAGACCATGGCGGGTGTGATGTTCTCAGTGTTCGGACAGCTGCTCGGTTTTGGTCAGGGTTCCGGGCTCCCTCTGTATCAGACAGTGTATTAGTGGCCAGATTAGACTATCTAGTTTGGGTACATTCGAGTGCCGTGTATGTCTATCCTCATTTGGGTTATGTGAGAAACTCCATAGGTCAAAATTTTTCTTCTGGAAGGCAAGCAGAATGCTTCATTTTGGTTCCCGAATTTCCAAATGTGAGGGCTTGGGGGCCAGGAGGGTGAGGAAGGAAGTCTGAGAACACAAGCTAGTCATAGGTTTCAGGGCGAGGTCAAGGAAAGCACACTCTGCAGAGCTGCATCGAGATCTCGTGCATCTGAATTCAGGGTGTAGATCAGACGTTGTCTTAGGTTGGAGTTCCTGTCCATGATTTCCCCTTCATAAATGGGGGGGGCAACACAAAGCCATCTAGATTTTCCCAGGTTGGGAGTTGTGAGATGCTCCAAAACTCAAGGATTCCTTCTGCTGGACATTTGAGACCTGTAGGATGGCTCCAGGACATCCCATACGGAACGACACCAGAGCAGAGCTCTAAGGATGGATGGCTGGGCAGCCCGCCTCGCATTCCAATTGTCTCCTAGTCAAGACAGGTACAGTCTGCTCGCCCTGGGGGAGCAACCAAGGGAGCTGAGTTGAAATGGAATTTCCTGCGGATGGGTTCTAATGTGGATTTCTGTCCATGGAGACCTTGTAATGGGACAGTGGCACACAGGCCCTGAAGGATTCTCCTAACTGGAGGTTTTGAGACATCTTCAAAGGATAATTTTCCCATGTGGAGAAGAGATTTGTTCTGATTGCTGCCTCATGAAATCCCCATATGCTAATATTGGAAACCAGGCCTCTGAGGAGAGATACCTGTAACCGAAAGCAATGAATCTGATTCAGGCCTAGGGCCCTGTCTGATTCAATCTTCTTCTCTGGGGACATCCATCTACGCTGAGTAGAGGAAGATGCTCAGCTGGTTTCAGATGACCCTTGTTTGTCCTGGGCGGCCTACATTATTGGGATGTCCTTGGGGACTCTGGAGGTATTTCCTAATTTGTACGATTGTGGACAATGGAATGGGCAGAATTCCCGTGGTATGGACAGGCACAGTCCTGATGTGTGGCTCCAGGGGCCCCAGCCTGAAGGGTCTGTGGGCCAGGAATGTGGGGACAGAACTCTGAAAACACAAACTCGGCTTAGGTTTGGGAAGTAGGTATGGCAGGCCCGATCTACAGACCTTGAGGAGAACTCTTCAGGAAACGACAATAGAGCGAGTCTGCTTGCTCAGACGTTTGTCTCTGGATTTGTTGTCAACGATGGCTGTGGAATCTCGGGGAGGCCTCATGGGCCATGGACGAGACTTCCTCTCTGTGAATTTGGTCCAATCCCAATTGTTTTGGGTCAATCTGAAGGATGGGAGGAGTCCTTTTAGTTTTGTTACCTTAGGTGTCCCACCAAAAGAGGGATTCCAAAGCAGAGCTCTGGGGAGGGATGAATGGACAACCCGAACAATCCAATTGGTGTGAGGTCGAGAACCGAGCAGGTTGATCCTCATTTGAGGTTTATGGAGATCCTCATAGAACAACGTTTTTCTTCTGGAGGGCTGGCATAGGGCTGCATTTTGGTTCCAGAATTCCAAGTCTTAACGACATGTTTGCCAGGAGTGTGAGGAAGGAAGTCTGAAAACACAAGGTAGCACGAGGTTTGGGCCCACTGTGCAGAGGCTGAATCGAGATCTCCTGCTTCTGAGGTCAGGGCGAGTATCAGATGTTGCCTCAAGCTGGAGTTTGTGTCCATGACGGCCCCTTCCTGAAGGGGGTGGGGCATCATGAGGCCAGGGAGGTTTCCCTACGCTGGGAGTTGTGAGGTGCTCCAAACTTCAAAGTTTCCTTCTTCAGGACAGTGGAGTAGTATTGGATGGTTCCAGGATGCCCCATACAGAAAGACTCGAGAGCAGGGGCCTAAGCATGGATGCCGAGAAACGCCAACTCACCTTCCCATGGCCTGGTCGAGACAAGGCACGCTCAATCTGCGGGCTCTTGGGTGAGCTACCCAGAAGGCTGAGTTTAAATGGACTTTCCTGAGGATGAGTCATAATGTGGGTTGGTGGCCATGGAGACCTTGGAATGTGGCAGTACCTAAGGGACTCTGCAGGATTCACCAACCCGAAGGGTTTGACACAACTCCAACAAGGAAGCTTTCCATGTGGAGATGAGAGGTGTTCTGTCTGGTGCCTCCGGATAGCCCCATATGATGGTCTTCGAACCCAGGCCTCTGAGGAGTGATACCTGGACACCAAAGCAAGAGTTCATAATAGGGCCTAGGGGCCTGTCTGGTTCAATCTTCTGTCTCTGCGGATATCAGTCTGTGTGTCTGCATGGAGGTAGTAGTTGCTCAGCTGGTGTCATAATGCCCCTGTTTGTCCAGTGCGGCTTGCGGTAGTGGGATGTCCTTGGGGACCTTGAGGTTTCTACTATTTTGTAGAGTTGTGGCCAATGGAACGGGCAGTTTCTTAGGAGAGAGCAGGCACAGTTCTGTGGTGTGGCTCCAGAGACCCCAGCCTGGAGGCGGTCTGGGCCACGGCTGTGCAGACAGACATCCAAAAACCCAAACTCAGCTCAGGTTTGGGGCCGAGGTTATGGCAGGCCTGATCTACAGTCCGTGAGGGGAGCTCCTCTGGATATGAAAGAAGGGTGAGTGGGAGGCAGTCGCTCAGTCTTTTGTCTCTGGATATTTTGTCCACAATGGCCGTTTAATGTAGGAGTTGCCTCATGGGTCGTAGAAGTCTCCCTCTCTGGTAGTTTGTCCAGCCCCCAAGAGTTTGGGGTCATTCTGTGGGAAGGGAAGAGTCCTGTTTTCTGCTTCATGTGTCCCCCCAGTAGAGGGATTCTGGAGTATAGCAGTGGGTACTGACAACTGGAATACTCGCTCTCTGGTTAAGCCTGGGGGCCTATGGATATGACAAGCCCCATATGCAGGATCTTGGTCCAGCCACTGAGAGGCGTTACTTTAATACGGGACTCACGCTACAGGTCACAATGCATGTCTGTGCCCTAGGCGGCCCTCAAGCACTGGCGTGGCCTTTCCGACAATGCAGGTTTTCCCACATTGAACGTTGGACAACATGCCAACCACAAGGTTTCTGGCCATGGGGAAGGAGGAATTCTAATTTCTGCATCACGTTCACACCTGGGCAGTGATTGGAGATAATGTCTAGGTTCTGAAGCCTGAAAACCGAGGTTGGGAAGAGATGACGAACTACAGCCATAGCAGGTCCTTGTGTCCAGGTTGGAGCCAGCTGTCTAGGTGTCGTTTGGGATGTCTTGTCTCAGGCTGTGCCAGACAGGGCATTCGTATTCAGGGTAGGCTGTATAATTGCTTTATAGTCGAGTGGCATGCATTAGATAATCATTTGGGGTTTCTTATTAGCAGCATAGGGCAAAGTTTTTCTTCTGGAGGGCAGGCAGAGTGCTGCATTGTGGCTTCAGAATTCCCAAACTGGAGGGCTTGTGGGCCAGGAGAGTGAGGACGGAAGTCTGAGAACACAAGCTAGGCTTAGGTTTCGGGGAATGGACATGGCAGGCACACTCTGCAGAGCTGAATTGAGATCTCATGAGTCTGAAGTCAGGTCGAGGATCAGACTTTGGCTCAGGTTGGAGTTTCTGCCCATGTTGGCCCCTTCATGAAGGGGGGGGCATTATGAGGCCATGGGGATTTTCCCACTATTAGAGTTGTGAGATGCTACAAACCGCAAGGATTCCTTCTGTGGGACAATTTAGATTTGTTGTATGGCCCCAGGACGTCTCAGAAGGTATTTTTCCAGAACAGGGTTCTAAGTATGGACGCCTGGGCAGACAGCCTCAATTCCAATTGTCTCCTAGCAACAAGAAACGTTTGATCTGCTGGCTTGGGGTAGCATCAGAGGGGGCTGAGTTGGAATGGACTTTCCTTTCCTGAGGATGGTCTTAATATTGGTTTGAGTCCATTGAGACCTTGGTATGGGGCAGTGGCACAAGGGCCCTGAAGGATTCTCCTAACCAGAGGTTATAACAAAGCTCCAGTGAGCAAGTTTTCCATGGGGAGACGAGATTTGTTCTTATTGGTGCCTCAGGAAACCACCATTTGCTGGTATTGGAAATGAGGCCTCTGAGGAGAGATGCCTGGAAACCAAAGCAATGGATCTGATTAGGGCCTAGGGGCCTGTCCGGTTCAATATTCTTCTCTGGGGACATCTTTTGTCTGAGTGGAGGTAGTTGCTCAGCTGGTTTGAGATCACACCTGTTTGTCCAGGGCGGCCTACACTATTGGGATGGCCTCGGTAACTTTGGAGGTTTTTCCTAATTTGCAAGGTTGTGGCCAATGGAATGGGAAGAATTCTCTTGAAAGGGAAGCACAGTCCTGAGGTGTGGCTCCAGGGACCCAAGTGTGGAGCGTGTGTGGTCCAGGGCTATTTGGACAAAAGTCTGAAAACACAAACTCCACTTAGGTTTGGGTCTGTAGGTATGGCCGGCCCGATATATAGACCGTGAGGAGAACTCTTCGGGATATGAACAAAGGGCGAAAGTGAGGTACTTGCTCATGCTTATTTTTTTTCTGGATATGTGTCACCGATTGCCATGGAATGTCCGGGGGTCCTCATGGGCCATCGATGAGGCTCCCTTTCTGGGGATTTGACCCAATCCCAAGAGTTTGGGGTCATTCTGTGGGAAGGGAGGAGGCCTTTCTGTTTTTTTTTTTTTTTAACCTCAGGTGGATCACCAAAAGAGGGATTCCACAGCAGAGTCCTGGGGAGGGGCGACTGGACAACCAGAACTCTCGTTAACATTGGGACTTAAGAACATGGCAAGCCCCAAATGTGGGCTCTTGGTCCAGACACTGAGAGGCCTTCCTTGAGCATAGGGCTCACATTGAGATTCACAATGTGTTTTTGTGCCCAAGGAGCCCCTCAAGTCAGGGCCTGGCCTAAGTACCATGCTGGTTTCTCCTACACTGAACGTTGCACAATATGGCAACCACAAGTTTTCTGGCCATGGGGAAGAAGGAGTTCTAATTTCTGCAACACTTTCACTCCTGGACTGTGATTGGATTTAAGGTCTAGGTTCTGAAGCCTGAAAACTGAGGTTGGGAAGAGATGAAGACCTAAGGCCATGGTGTGACTGATGTGCTCAGTGTTCGGCCAGCTGTTGAGTGTGGGTTGGGAGGTGCAGCCTCAGGCTGTGGCAGACAGGGAATTAGTGCCCAGGCTAGACTGTATCATTGGGGTGCAGTCGAGTTTCGTGCAGGTTGGTACTCATTTGTGGTTACTGGGTAGCCCCAGAGGGCAACGTTTTTCTTCTGGAAGGAAGACACAGTGCCACATAGTGGCTCCAGAATTCCCAAACTGGAAGGCTTGTGGGCCAGGAGTGTGAGGAAAAAATTCTGAGAACACAAGCCAGACTTAGAATTCGGGGTGAGGGGACGGCAGGAACCCTCTGCAGAGATGATTCGAGATCCCGTGTACCAGAAGAGAGAGCTAGGATCAGACATTGGCTCAGGTTGGAGTTTCTGTCCATGACGGCCCCTTCATGAAGGGGAGGGTGTCACGAGGCCATGGTGGTTTTCCCACGATGGGAATTGTGAGATGCTCCAAACCGCAATGATTCCTTCCGTGGGACAGTCGAGACCTGCTGGATGGCTCCAGGACATCCCATAAGGAAGTTATCCAGAGCAGGGTTCTAAGGATGGATGCCTGGGCAGCCTGCCTCCCATTCCAGGGTCTCATAGCGCCAAGGCAAGTTCGATCTGCTGGATCTAGGGGAGTAACCGAGGCGGGTCTGTTGAAATGGGTGAGTTGAGGATGGGTCATAATGTGCATTTGTGTCCATGGAGTCCTTGGAATGGGGTGCTTGATCCGGGGCCTTGAGGGATGTTCATAACCGGAGGTTTTGATGGAGCTCTAAAGAGTACGTTTCTTATGTAGAGAAGAGAATTGTTTTGATGAGTGCCTAAGGAATCTCCCATATGCTGGTATTGGAAACCAGGCCTCTGAGGAGAGATGCCTGGAAACAAAAGCAATGGATATGATTAGGGCCTAGGTGCCTGTCTGGATCAATCTCTTTCCTGGGGATACGTGTCTATGGATCTGAGGGGAGGTAGTTGCTCGGCTTGTGTCAGATCGCCCCTGTTTGTCCTGGGCAGCCTATAATATTGGGAATGGCCTCGGGATTTTGGAGTTTCTCCTAATCTATAGGGTTGTGGCCAATGGAATGGGCAGAAATCCCCTGGAGAGGGCAGGCACAGTTCTGAGTTTGGCTCTAGGGGCCCAGCCTTGAGGGTGTGTGGGCCAGGCCTGTGGGGACAGAAGTCTGAAAACACAAACTCCGCTTAGGATTGGGGACATAGGTATGGCACGCCCAATCTACAGACCGTGATAACACTTCGGGATATGAAAAAGGGTGAGTTTGAGGTGCTTGCTCAGGTTTTGTCTCTGGATTTGTGTCAACAATGTGGGTCGAATGCTGGCGTGGCCTCATGGGTTGTGGACGGCTTTCCTTCTCTGAGGATTTGACCCAATCCCAAGAGTTTGGGTACATTCTGTGGGATGGGAGGGGTCCTTTCTGTTTTTTTATTTTATTTTATGTACCTCATGTGTGCCAATAAAAGAGGGATTCCTGAGCAGAGTCCTTGGTAGGGACAACTGGATAAACCCACCTCTGTTTAAGTTTGGGGGCCTAGGGGCATGGCAAGTCCAATATGTGGGCTCTTGATTCAGACACTGAGAGGTCTTCCTTGAGGACAGGGCTCATGCTGAGGGTCACAATGCCTATTTGTGCCCAACAAGGCCCTCAAGCATGGGAAGGGCCTCAT
Organism: Mustela putorius furo; assembly: GCF_011764305.1. NCBI lineage: Eukaryota > Metazoa > Chordata > Mammalia > Carnivora > Mustelidae > Mustela > Mustela putorius. Next base: position 192,259 of record NW_025421607.1, read on the forward strand.
GGGCCACGCTGGATTCTCCTACACTGAACTTTGGAGAATATGCCAACCACAAGGTTTCTGGCCATGGAGAAGGAAGAGTTGTGATTTCTGCATCACGTTCACCCCTGGACAGTGATTGGAGTTTAGGTCTAGGTTCTGAAACCCGAAAACCGAGGTTGGGAAGAGATGAAGACCTTAGGACCTGATGGGTACAATGAGCTCAGTGTGTGGCTAGCTGTTGAGTGTAGGTCTGGAGGTGTGGGCTCATGCTGTGTCACACAGGGCATTAGACAGGGTAGACTGTATATTTGGGGTGCAGTCGAGTGGCGTTCAGTTGATCCTCATTCGGGTTTCTAGGTAGCTCCAAAAGGCAACGTTTTTCTTCTGGACGGCAGGCAGAGTGCTGCATTGTGGCCCCAGTATTGCCAAATTATAGGGCTTTTGGGCCAGGGGTGTGAGGACGGTAGTCTGAGAACACAAGCTAGGCTTAGTTTTTGGGGTGAGGGCACAGAAGGCACACTCTGCAGAGCTGAATCAAGATCTCATGCACCTGAAGCCAGGGCGAATATCAGACGTTTGCTCAGGTTGGAGTTTCTGTCCATGATGGCCCCTTTATAAAGTGGAGCGTCTCAAGAGGCCATGAAGATTTTCCCACAATGGGAGTTGTGAGATGCACCAGACTTCAAAGATTCCTTCGGTGGGACACTTGAGACCTGTTGGATGGCTCTAGGATGTCCCATATGGAACGACTCCAGAGTAGGGTTCTAAGGATGGATGCCTGGGAAGCCCGCTTCCCATTCTAGTTGTCTCCTAGCAACAAGGCAGGTTTGATCTGCAGGCCCTGGGGGAGAAACCAAGGGGGATGAGTAGACATGGACTCTACCGAGGATATATCATAATGTGGGTTTAAGTCCATGGAGACCTTGGAATGGTGCGCTTGATCCAGGGCCCTGAAAGATTCTCCTAAACAGAGGTTTTTATAGAGCTCCAAAGTGTACATTTCCTATGTGGAGACGAGATTTTTCTATGAGTGCCTCAGTAATCCCCCATATGCTGGTATTGGTAACCAGGCCTCTGAGGAGAGATGCCTGGAATCAAAAGCAATGGATCTGATTAGGGCCTAAGTGCCTGTCCAGTTCAATCTTATTCTATGGGGATATCTGTCTCTGGGTCTGAGTGGAGGTAGTTTCGTAACTAGTAAAAGATCATCCCTGCTTGTCCGGGGCAGCCAACAATATTGGGATGGCCTAGGGGAGTTTGGAGGTTTCTCCTAATCTATAGGGTTGTGGCCAATGGAAATGGCAGAATTCCCCTGGAGAAGGAAGCCACAGTCCTCAGGTGTGGCTCCAGGGGCCCCAGCTTGGAAGGTGTGTGGGCCAGGACTGTGGGGACAGAAGTCTGAAAACACAATCTCAGCTTAGGTTTCGGGATTTATGTATGAAGGCTCGATCTACAGACCGTGAGAATTTTCCGGGCTATGAACAAAGGGCGAGTATGTGGCGTTTGCTCAGGCTTTTGACTCTGGATTTTGTGCCTACGGTGGCTGTGGAAGGTCGGGGTGTGCTCAAGGGCCATGGACAAGTCTTTCTCTGGTGATTTGGCCTGATCCCAAGTGGTTGGGATCATTTTGTGGATGGGAAGATTCCGTTCTGTATTTTTTTTTTTTACCTCAGGTGTCCCACCAAAGAGGGATTCCAGAGCAGTGCCCTGAGTAGGTGTGACTAGACATCTCTAACTCTGGTTGAGATTGGGGGACAAGGGGCTTGGCAAGCCCCATATGTGGGCTGTTGTTCCAGTCACTAAGAGGCTTTATATGAGTTAGGGCTCACGCTGAGGGTCACAATGTGTGTTTGTGCAAATTGTAGCCCTCAGGGATAGGTGGGGCCTCATAGTCCATGCTGCTTTCTCGTATAATGAACGTTGGACCACATGCCAACCACAAGGTTTCTTGCCATGGTGAAGGAGAAGTTCTGATTCTTGTATCACGTTCACTCCTGAGCAGTGAGTGGAGATAAGGTCTAGGTTCTGAAGGTGAAAACTGAGGTTGGGTAGAGATGATGGCCGAAAGCCATTGTGGGTTTGATATGCTCAGTGTACGGCCAGCTGTCTGGGTGTTGGACTGGAGGTCTGCCTTCAGGCTGTGTCAGACAGGGCTTTAGTGCACAGGCTAGATTGTATAATTGGGGTATGGTCGAGTGACATGCAGGTTGTTACTCATTTGGCGTTTCTGGTTAGCCCTATAGGGCAACATTTTTCTTCTGGAGGGCAGGCAGAGTGCTGCATTGGGTCTCCAGAATTGCCAAACTGGAGGGGTGTGGCCAGGATTGTGAAGACGGAAGTCTGAGAACACAAGTTAGGCTTAGGTTTCGGGGCGAGGGCACAGCATGCACACTCTCAAGTGCTGAATCGAGATCTCGTGCTTCTGAATTCAGGGCGCGGATCAGACTTTGGCTTAGGATGGAGTTTCTGTCCATGATGGCCCATTTATGAAGGTGTGGGGCATCATGAGGAAATGGAGGTTTTCTCACAGTGGGATTGTTTGATGCTTCAAACCACAAGGATTCATTCTGCGAGACAGTCAAGACAGGTTGGTTGGATTCAAGACGTCCCATAAAGAAATTCTCCAGAGCAGGGTTCTAAGGATGGATGCCTGGGCAGCCCACCTCGCATTCCAACTGTCTCCTAGTGACAAGGCAGGTTTGATCTGCTGGCTCTGGGTGAGCAGCCGAGGGGGCTGATTTGAAATGGACTCTCCTGAGGATGGATCATAATGTAAGTTTGTGTCCTTGGCGACCTTGGATTTGGGCTATGGTGCCAGCGCCCTGAAGGATCCTCCTAACCTGAGGTATTGACACAGCTCCAAAGAGCAAGTTTCTCATGTGGAGATGAGATCTGTTCTGATTGTTTCCTTAGGAAACCCCCATATTCTGATATTGGAAACCAGGCCTCTGAGGAGAGATACATAGAAACCAAAGCAATGGATCAGAAGTTGGCTCAGGTTGCAGTTTCCGTCCATGATGGCCCCTTAATAAATGGGAGCATCTCATGAGGCCATGTAGGTTTTCCCACGATAGGAGTTGTGAGATGCTCCAATCTGCAAGGATTCCTTCTGTGGGACAGTCAAGACCTGTTGGAAGGCTCCCAGGACATCCCATATGGAACGGCGCCAGAGCAGGATTCCAACGATGGATGCCTAGAGAGTCTGCTTTGCATTCAAGTTGTCTCCTAGCGACAAGGCAGGTTTGATATTCTGGCTCTGGGGGAGTAATCAACGGGGCTGAGTTGAAATGTACTCTCCTGCCGAATGGTCATAATGCGGGTTTGTGTCCATGGAGACCTTGGAATAGGGCGGTGGCTCTGGTTACCTGAAGCTTTCTCCTAACTGGAGGTTTTTACAGAGCTCCAAAGGATAAGTTTCCCATGTGGAGACAAGATTTGTTCTGATTGGTATCTCTGGAAGCCCCCATATGCTGGTATTGGAAAACAGGCCTCGGAGGAGAGATGCTAAGAAACAAAAGCAATGGAACCAATTACGTTCTAGGGGCCTGTCCAGTTTAATGCCTTTCTCTTGGGATATCTGTCTACGGGTGAGTTGAGGTGGTTGCTCAGCTTGTGACAGATCACCCCTCTTTGTACTGGGCGGCCTACACTATTGAATGGCCTCTGGGACTTTGGAGGTTTCTCCTAATCTGTAGGGTTGTGTCCAATGGAATTGAAGAATTTCCTTGGAGAGGGCAGGCACAGTCCTGAGGTGTGGCTCCAGGGGCCTCAGCCTGGAGGGTGTGTGGGACAGGGATGTCAGGATAGAAGTCTGAAAACACGGTTTGGGGACGTAGGTATGGCAGGCCCGATCTACAGACTATGAGGAGAATTTTTTGGGCTATGACCTAAGGGTGAGGCTTATGTCTCTGGATTTTGTGTCAATAGTGGCTGTGGAATGTCGGGCTGGCCTCATGGGCCATGGAGGAGTCTTTCTCTCTGGGGATGGCCTGATCCCAAATGATTGCGGTCATTCTGTGGGTGGAAGGAATCCTTTCTGTGTTTACTTACCTCAAATGTCCCACCAAAGAGGGATTCCAGAGCAGAGCCCTGAGTAGGGGTGACTAGATGTCTCTACCTCTGGTTAAGATTGGGTGACTTGGGGCATGGCAGGCCCCATATGCGTGCTCATGGTCCAGCCACTGAGAGGCTTTACTTGAGGACAGGGCTCAAACTGAGGTTCCCAATGTGTGTTTGTGCCCACCGCAGCTCTTAAGCATGGGCAGGGCCTCAGGGACCCTACACTACCCTCAGGGGCCCTACTCCTACTCCTGTAGGCCCTACAGGGGTCCTACACTGAACTTTGGATAAGATGCCAACCACAAGATTCTGGCGAGAGGAAAGGAGGAGTTATGATTTCTGCATCACGTTCACCCATGGGAAATGAGTAGAGATAAGGTCTAAGTTTCTGTAGCCTGAAAACCAGGTTGGAAAGAGATGGCAACCTAAGGCCATGGCGGTTCAGATGTTCTCAGTGTACGGCAAGCTGTCTGGGTGTCGGTTGGGAATTCAGGCCTCAGGTTGTGTCAGACAGGGCATTAGTGCACAGGCTAGACTATATAATTGGTGTACAGTTGAGTGGCATGCAGGTTTATCCTCATTTGAGGTTTCTGGGTAGACCCATAGGGCAACGTTTTTCTTCTAGAGGGCAGGCAGAGTGCAGCACTGTGTCATCGGAAATCCCAAAATGGAGGGCGTGTGGTCCAGGACAGTGAGGACGGAAGTCTGAGAACACTAGCTATGCTTAGGTTTTGGGGTGAGGGCACAGCAGGTGCACTCTGAAGAGCTTAATCAAGATCTCGTGCATCTGAAGTAAAGGAGAAGATCAGCCTTTGGGTCAGGTTGGAGTTTCTTTCCATGATCCGCCTTCATGAAGATTGGGGGCATCATGTGACCTTGGAAGCTTTCCATGATATGAGTTGTGAGGAGGTCCATGCACAAGGATTCCTGTGGGACAGTCGAGACCTGTTGGATGGCTCAAGGATGTCCCATAAGAAACGATGCAAGAGCAAGATTCTAAGGGTTCTAAGGATCTCTAAGGAGAGATGCCTGGAAACCAAAGCAATAGATCCGATAGGTGCCTATGGGCCTGTTCGTTCCTTATTACCTCTGGGGACATCAGTCTATGGGTCTGAGGGCCGGTAGGTGCTCACATGGGCCCAGATAGCCCCTGTTTGTCCTGGGAAGCCACAAATATAGGGATGGCCTCAGGGACTTTGGAGGTTTATCCTATTAGTAGGGTTGTGGGCATTGGAATGGGTAAATACAATTGCCTTGGAGAGGGCAAGCACAGTCTTCATGTTTGGCTCCAGGGTCCTGAGCCTGTAGGGTGTGTAGGCTAGGGCTGTTTGGACAGTTGTCTGAAAACACAAACTTGGCTTATGTTTCGGGTCATAGGTATGGCAGGACTGTTCTACAGACCATGAGGAGAACACTTCGGGATATGAAAAAAGGGCGAGTGTGAGGCTCTTGCTCAAGTTTTTGTCTCTGGATATCGTGTCACTCATGGTCGTGAAACTTCCGGGTGACTTCATGGGAAATGGACGAGTCTTACTCTTTGGGGGTTTGGCCCCATCCAAAGAGTTTGAGGTCATTCTGTGGGATGGAAGAAGTCCCTTGTTCTGTTGTTGTTGATTTGTTTTGTTTTGTTTTTCAACCTGAGGTGTCCCACCAAATGAGGGATTCCAGAGTAGAGCCCTGGGGAGGGGCGACTGGACAATCAGAAATCTGGTTAAAAATTGGGGCCTAGGGACATGTCAAGCCCATTAAGACCTCTAATGGTCCAGCCACTGAGAGGACGTACTAGAGGACAGGACTCACGCTGAGGGTCACAATGCGTGTTTATGCCCTCGTCGCAATCAAGAATGGGCGGGGCCTCAGGGTGAATGCTGGTTTCTCCTACACTGAACGTTGGATAACATGCCAACCACAAGGTTTCTTTCCATGGGTAAGGAAGAGTTCTGATTTCTGCATCACAGTCACCCCTGGGCAGTTATTGGAGATAAAGTCTAGGTTATGAAGCCTGAAACCTGAAGTAGGGAAGAGATGATGACCTAAGGCCCTGGCGGGTCTGATGTGCTCAGAGTGCGGTCAGCTGTCTGGGTGTTGGTCACGAGGTCCGGGCTCAGGTCGTCAGACAGTGCATTAGTGCCCAGGTTAGACTATATATGTTGAGTGCATTCGAGTGCCGTGTAGGTTCTTATCTGAAGAACTCTTCAGGATATGAAGAATGAGCGAGTCTGAGGCGCGTGCTCAGGCTTTTGTAACTGGATTTTATTCACAGATGGCCGAGGAATGTTGGGGAGGCCTCATGGGCCATGGACGAGTCTTGCTCTCTGTGGATTTGGCCCGATCCCAATTGATTTTCGTCAATTTGTGGGATGGGAGGACTCCTTTCAGGTTTGTTGCCTCAGGTGTCCCAACAAAAGAGGAATTCCAAACAGACCGCTGGGGAAGAGTGTAGGGACAACCCGAACTACGGTTGAAAATTGGGGCCTAGGGGCGTGGCAAGCCCAATATGCTGTCTCTCCATCCAGCCACTGAGAGGCCTTACCTGAGGACTGGCCTCAGGCTCAGGGTCACAATGTGTGTTTGTGACCAATGTGGCCCGCAAGCATGGGCGGGGCCTCATGGGCCTCACTGGTGTCAATTACACTGAACCTTGGACAACATGCCAACCACAAGGTTTCTTTCCATGGGGAAAGTGTTCTGATTTCTGCATCATTTTCAAACCCGGGCCGTGATTGGGGATAAGGTCTAGGTTCTGAAGCCTGAAAACCGAGGTTGAGAAGAGATGACTACCTAAGGCCATGGCGGGTCCGATGTGCTCAGTATGCGGCCAGCTGTCTGGTGGGGACAGGAGGTCCAGGCTCAGGCTGTGTCAGAAAAGGCATTAGTGCCCAGGTCAGCCTATATATTTGGGGTACAGCCGAATGGCGTGCAGGTTGATACTCATTTGGGGTTTCTGGTAGCCCCAGAGGGCAATGTTTTTCTTCTGGAGGGCAGGCAGAGTGCTGCATTGTAGTTCTGGATTGCCAAACCGGAGGGCTTGTGGGCCAGTAGTTTGAGGACGGAGGTCTGAGAACCCAACCTAGGCCTAGGTTTCTGGGTGAGGATATTGCAGGCACAATCTACAGACCTGAACCGAGGTCTCGTGCATCTGAAGTCAGGGCGAGGATCAGACGATCGCTCAGGTTGGACATTCTGTCCCTGATGGCCCTTTCTTGAAGGGGGGGTGGATCACGAAGGATAGGGGTTTTCCCACGATGGGAGTTCTCAGAAGCTCCCAACTGCAAAGATTCTTCTGCAGGACAATTGAGACCTGTTGGTTGGCTCCAGGACAACGATTCCGAGCAGGGTTCTAAGGATGGATGGCTCGGTAGCCCACCTCGCATTCCAATTGTCTCCAAGGAACAAGACAGGTCAGATCTGCTGGATCTGGGGGAGCAACCGAAGAGGCTGAGTTGAACTGGACTCTCTCGTGGATGTTTCCTAATATGCTTTTGTGTCTATGGAGACCTTGGAATGAAGCATTGGCACTGGGGCCATGAAGGGTTCTCCTAAAGAGAGGCTTTCACACAGCTCCATCATGCAAGTTTCCCATTGTAGATGAGATTTGTTCTGATGGGTGAGTCAAGAAACAGCCATATGCTGTTAGTGAAATTCAGGCCTCTGAGGAGAGATGCCTGTAAACCAAAGCAATGGATGCGATAGGTGCCTAGGGTCCTGTTCCTTCCTTTTTTACCTCTGGGGACATCAGTCTACGGGTCTGAGTGCAGGTAGGTGCTCAGATGGGCCCAGATTGCCCCTGTTTGTCCTGGGAAGCCACAAATATTGGGATGGCCTCAGGGACTTTGGAGGTTTATCCTATTAGTAGGGTTGTGGCCATTGGAATGGGTACATACAATTGCCTTGGAGAGGGCAAACACAGTCGTCAGGTTTGGCTCCAGGGGTCTGAGCCTGTAGGGTGTGTAGGCCAGGGCTGTTTGGACAGTTGTCTGAAAACACAAACTCGGCTTATGTTTCGGGTCATATGTATGGCAGGACTGATCTTCAGACCATGATGAGAACGATTCGGGATATGAAAAAAGGGCGAGTGTGAGGCTCTTGCTTAAGTTTTTGTCTCTGTATATCGTGTCACTCATGGTAGTGAAATTTCCGGGTGACTTCATGGGAAATGGACGAGTCTTACTCTCTGGGGGTTTGGCCCCGTCCAAAGACTTTGGGGTCATTCTGTGGGAAGGAAGAAGTCCGTTGTTCTGTTGTTGTTGATTTGTTTTGTTTTGTTTTACAACCTCAGGTGTCCCACCAAATGAGGGATTCCAGAGTAGAGCCCTGGGGAGGGGCGACTGGACAACCAGAAATCTGATTAAAAATTGGGGACTAGGGACATGTCAAGCCCATTATTACATCAAATGGTCCAGCCACTGAGAGGACGTACTAGAGGACAGGACTCACGCTGAGGGTCAAAATGCGTGTTTATGCCCTCGTCGCACTCAAGAATGGGCGGGGTCTCAGGATGAATCCAGGTTTCCCCTACACTGAACTTTGGACAACATGCCAATCATAAGGTTTCTTGCCATGGGTAAGGAAGAGTTCTGATTTCTGCATCACAGTCACCCCTGGGCAGTGATTGGAGATAAGGTCTAGGTTCTGAAAACTGAAAACTGAGGTAGGGAAGAGATGATGACCTAATGCCATGGCGGGTCTATGTGCTCAGTGTGCGGGCAGCTGTCTGGGTGTTGGTCACGAGGTCCGGGCTCAGGTTGTCAGACAGTGCATTAGTGCCCAGGTTAGACTATATATGTTGGGTGCCTTCGAGTTCCGTGTAGGTTCTTATCTGAAGAACTCTTCAGGATATGAAGAATGAGCGAGTCTGAGGCGCGTGCTCAGTCTTTTGTAACTGGATTTTGTATCAGCGATGGCCCTGGAATGTTGGGGAGGCCTCCTGGGCCATGGACGAATCTTGCTCTCTGTGGATTTGGCACGATCCCAATTGTTTTTCGTCAATCTGTGGGATGGGAGGACTCCTTTCAGGTTTGTTGCCTCAGGTGTCCCACCAAAAGAGGAAATCCAAAGCAGACCCCGGGGAAGAGTGAAGGGACAACCCGAACTACGCTTAAAAATTGGAGCCTAGGGGCATGGCAAGCCCAATATGCTGTCTCTCCATCCAGCCACTGAGAGGCCTTACCTGAGGACTGGGCTCAGGCCGAGGGTCACAATGTGTGTTTGTGACCAATGTGGCCCGCAAGCATGGGCGGGGCCTCATGGGCCACACTGGTTTCAAGTACAATGAACCTTGGACAACATGCCAAACACAAGGTTTCTTGCCATGGGGAAAGAGTTCTGATGTCTGCATCATTTTCAAACCCGGGCCGTGATTGGAGATAAGGTCTAGGTTCTGAAGCATGAAAACCGAGGTTGAGAAGAGATGACGACCTAAGGCCATGGCGGGTCCGTTGTGCTCAGTGTGCGGCCAGCTCTCTGGGTGGGGCCAGGAGGTCCAGGCTCAGGCTGTGTCAGAAAGGGCATTAGTGCCCAGGTCAGCCTATATATTTGGGGTACAGCCGAATGACGTGCAGGTTGATCCTCATTTGGGGTTTCTGGTAGCCCCAGAGGGCAATGTTTTTCTTCTGGAGGGCAGGCAGAGTGCTGCATTGTAGTTCTGGATTGCCAAACCGGAGGGCTTGTGGGCCAGTAGTCTGAGGACGGAAGTCTGAGAACCCAAGCTAGGCCTAGGTTTCTGGGTGAGGATATGGCAGGCACAATCTACAGACCTGAATCGAGATCTCGTGCATCTGAAGTCAGGGCGAGGATCAGACGATCGCTCAGGTTGGACATTCTGTCCCTGATGGCCCCTACTTGAAGGGGGGGTGGATCACGAGGCCATGGGGGTTTCCCCACGATGGGAGTTGTGAGAAGCTCCAAACTGCAAAGATTCTTCTGCAGGACAATTGAGACCTGTTGGTTGGCTCCAGGCCCATGATTCTGAGCAGGGTTCTAAGGATGGATGGCGGGGTAGGCCACCTCGCATTCCAATTGTCTCCTGGCAACAAGACAAGTTAGATATGCTGGATCTCGCGGAGCAACCGAATATGCTGAGTTGAATGGGTTTCTCCCGTGCATGTGCCTAATATGATTTTTGTGTCTATGGAGACCTTGGAATGAAGCGGTGGCACTGGGGCCCTGAAGGGTTCTCCGAAAAAGAGGCTTTGACACACCTCCCACGTAGCAAGTTTCCCATGTGTAGATGAGATTTGTTCTGATGGGTGAGTCAAGAAACAGCCATATGCTGGTACTAAAATCCAGGCCTCTGAGGAAGATGCCTGGAACCAAAGCAATGGATCCGATTAGGGCCTAGGGGCCTGTTCATTCCTTTTTCCTCTGGGGATATCAGACTACAGGTCTGAGTGCAGGTAGCTTCTCAGATGGGCTAAGATTGCTCCTGTTTGTCCTGGGAAGCCACCACTATTGGGATGGCCTCAGGGACTTTGGAGGTTTATTCTATTAGTAGAGTTGTGGCCATTGGAATGGGCACACAGAATTCCCTTGGAGAGGGCAAGTACAGTCCTCAGGTTGGGTCCAGGGGCCTGAGCCTGTAGGGTGTGTAGGCCTGGGCTGTTTGGACAGTTGTCCTAAAACACAAACTCGGATTATGTTTCGGGTCATAGGTATGGCAGGACTGATCGACAGACCATGAGGAGAACTCTTCGGGATATGAAAAATGGGCGAGTGTGAGGCTCTTGCTCAAGTTTTTATCTCTGGATATCGTGCCATTCATGGTCATGAAATATCCGGGTGACTTCATGGGAAATGGACGAGTCCTACTCTCTGGGGGTTTGGCCCAATCCAAAGCGTTTGTGGTCATTCTGTGGGATGGAAGAAATCCGTTTTTGGTTTTGTTGTTGTTGTTGTTGTTGTTGTTGTTTTGTTTTGTTTTTCAAACCCCACCAAATGAGGGATTACAGAGTAGAGAACTGGGGAGGGGCGATTGGACAACCAGAAATCTGGTTTAAATTTGGGGCTTAGGGACATGTCAAGCCATTATGGCATCTATTGTTCTAGCCACTGAGATGACGTACTAGAGGACAGGACTCACGCTGAGGGTCACAATGCGTGTTTATGCCCTCGTCGCACTCAAGAATGGGCGGGGCCTCAGGGTGAATGCTGGTTTCCCCTACACTGAACTTTGGACAACATGCCAAGCATAAGGTTTCTTGCCATGGGTAAGGAAGAGTTCTGATTTCTGCATCACAGTCACCCCTGGGCAGTGATTGGAGATAAGGTCTAGGTTCTGAAGACTGAAAACTGAGGTAGGGAAGAGATGATGACCTAAGGCCATGGCGGGTCTATGTGCTCAGTGTGCGGTCAGCTGTCTGGGTGTTGGTCACGAGGTCCGGGCTCAGGTTGTCAGACAGTGCATTAGTGCCCAGGTTAGACTATATATGTTGGGTGCCTTCGAGTGCCGTGTAGGTTCTTATCTGAAAAACTCTTCAGGATATGAAGAATGAGCGAGTCTGAGGCGCGTGCTCAGTCTTTTGTAACTGGATTTTGTATCAGCGATGGCCCTGGAATGTTGGGGAGGCCTCCTGGGCCATGGACGAATCTTGCTCTCTGTGGATTTGGCACGATCCCAATTCTTTTTCCTCAATCTGTGGGATGGGAGGACACCTTTCAGGTTTGTTGCCTCAGGTGTCCCACCAAAAGAGGAAATCCAAAGCAGACCCTGGGGAAGAGTGAAGGGACAACCCGAACTACGCTTAAAAATTGGAGCCTAGGGGCATGGCAAGCCCAATATGCTGTCTCTCCATCCAGCCACTGAGAGGCCTTACCTGAGGACTGGGCTCAGGCCGAGGGTCACAATGTGTGTTTGTGACCAATGTGGCCCGCAAGCATGGGCGGGGCCTCATGGGCCACACTGGTTTCAAGTACAATGAACCTTGGACAACATGCCAAACACAAGGTTTCTTGCCATGGGGAAAGAGTTCTGATGTCTGCATCATTTTCAAACCCGGGCCGTGATTGGAGATAAGGTCTAGGTTCTGAAGCATGAAAACCGAGGTTGAGAAGAGATGACGACCTAAGGCCATGGCGGGTCCGTTGTGCTCAGTGTGCGGCCGGCTCTCTGGGTGGGGCCAGGAGGTCCAGACTCAGGCTGTGTCAGAAAGGGCATTAGTGCCCAGGTCAGCCTACATATTTGGGGTACAGCCGAATGGCGTGCAGGTTGATCCTCATTTGGGGTTTCTGGGTAGCCCCAGAGGGCAATGTTTTTCTTCTGGAGGGCAGGCAGAGTGCTGCATTGTAGTTCTGGATTGCCAAACCGGAGGGCTTGTGGGCCAGTAGTCTGAGGACGGAAGTCTGAGAACCCAAGCCAAGCCTAGGTTTCTGGGTGAGGATATGGCAGGCACAATCTACAGACCTGAATCGAGATCTCGTGCATCTGAAGTCAGGGCGAGGATCAGATGATCGCTCAGGTTGGACATTCTGTCCCTGATGGCCCCTACTTGAAGGGGGGGTGGATCACGTGGCCATGGGGGTTTCCCCACGATGGGAGTTGTGAGAAGCTCCAAACTGCAAAGATTCTTCTGCAGGACAATTGAGACCTGTTGGTTGGCTCCAGGCCCATGATTCTGAGCAGGGTTCTAAGGATGGATGGCGGGGTAGGCCACCTCGCATTCCAATTGTCTCCTGGCAACAAGACAAGGTAGATATGCTGGATCTCGCGGAGCAACCGAATATGCTGAGTTGAATTGGTTTCTCCCGTGCATGTGCCTAATATGATTTTGTGTCTATGGAGACCTTGGAATGAAGCGGTGGCACTGGGGCCCTGAAGGGTTCTCCGAAAAAGAGGCTTTGACACACCTCCCACGTAGCAAGTTTCCCATGTGTAGATGAGATTTGTTCTGATGGGTGAGTCAAGAAACAGCCATATGCTGGTACTAAAATCCAGGCCTCTGAGGAAGATGCCTGGAAACCAAAGCAATGGATCCGATTAGGGCCTAGGGGCCTGTTCATTCCTTTTTCCTCTGGGGATATCAGTCTACAGGTCTGAGTGCAGGTAGCTTCTCAGATGGGCTAAGATTGCTCCTGTTTGTCCTGGGAAGCCACCACTATTGGGATGGCCTCAGGGACTTTGGAGGTTTATTCTATTAGTAGAGTTGTGGCCATTGGAATGGGCACACAGAATTCCCTTGGAGAGGGCAAGTACAGTCCTCAGGTTGGGTCCAGGGGCCTGAGCCTGTAGGGTGTGTAGCCTGGGCTGTTTGGACAGTTGTCCTAAAACACAAACTCGGATTATGTTTCGGGTCATAGGTATGGCAGGACTGATCGACAGACCATGAGGAGAACTCTTCGGGATATGAAAAATGGGCGAGTGTGAGGCTCTTGCTCAAGTTTTTATCTCTGGATATCGTGCCATTCATGGTCATGAAATATCCGGGTGACTTCATGGGAAATGGACGAGTCCTACTCTCTGGGGGTTTGGCCCAATCCAAAGCGTTTGTGGTCATTCTGTGGGATGGAAGAAATCCGTTTTTGGTTTTGTTGTTGTTGTTGTTGTTGTTGTTTTTGTTTTTTTGTTTTTCAAACCCCACCAAATGAGGGATTACAGAGTAGAGAACTGGGGAGGGGGGCGATTGGACAACCAGAAATCTGGTTTAAATTTGGGGCTTAGGGACATGTCAAGCCATTATGGCATCTATTGTTCTAGCCACTGAGATGACGTACTAGAGGACAGGACTCACGCTGAGGGTCACAATGCGTGTTTATGCCCTCGTCGCACTCAAGAATGGGCGGGGGCCTCAGGGTGAATGCTGGTTTCCCCTACACTGAACTTTGGACAACATGCCAAGCATAAGGTTTCTTGCCATGGGTAAGGAAGAGTTCTGATTTCTGCATCACAGTCACCCCTGGGCAGTGATTGGAGATATGGTCTAGGTTCTGAAGACTGAAAACTGAGGTAGGGAAGAGATGATGACCTAAGGCCATGGCGGGTCTATGTGCTCAGTGTGCGGTCAGCTGTCTGGGTGTTGGTCACGAGGTCCGGGCTCAGGTGGTCAGACAGTGCATTAGTGCCCAGGTTAGACTATATATGTTGGGTGCCTTCGAGTGCCGTGTAGGTTCTTATCTGAAGAACTCTTCAGGATATGAAGAATGAGCGAGTCTGAGGCGCGTGCTCAGTCTTTTGTAACTGGATTTTGTATCAGCGATGGCCCTGGAATGTTGGGGAGGCCTCCTGGGCCATGGACGAATCTTGCTCTCTGTGGATTTGGCACGATCCCAATTCTTTTTCCTCAATCTGTGGGATGGGAGGACACCTTTCAGGTTTGTTGCCTCAGGTGTCCCACCAAAAGAGGAAATCCAAAGCAGACCCCGGGGAAGAGTGAAGGGACAACCCGAACTACGCTTAAAAATTGGAGCCTAGGGGCATGGGCAAGCCCAATATGCTGTCTCTCCATCCAGCCACTGAGAGGCCTTACCTGAGGACTGGGCTCAGGCCGAGGGTCACAATGTGTGTTTGTGACCAATGTGGCCCGCAAGCATGGGCGGGGCCTCATGGGCCACACTGGTTTCAAGTACAATGAACCTTTGACAACATGCCAAACACAAGGTTTCTTGCCATGGGGAAAGAGTTCTGATGTCTGCATCATTTTCAAACCCGGGCCGTGATTGGAGATAAGGTCTAGGTTCTGAAGCATGAAAACCGAGGTTGAGAAGAGATGACGACCTAAGGCCATGGCGGGTCCGTTGTGCTCAGTGTGCGGCCAGCTCTCTGGGTGGGGCCAGGAGGTCCAGGCTCAGGCTGTGTCAGAAAGGGCATTAGTGCCCAGGTCAGCCTATATATTTGGGGTACAGCCAAATGGCGTGCAGGTTGATCCTCATTTGGGGTTTCTGGGTAGCCCCAGAGGGCAATGTTTTTCTTCTGGAGGGCAGGCATAGTGCTGCATTGTAGTTCTGGATTGCCAAACTGGAGGGCTTGTGGGCCAGTAGTCTGAGGACGGAAGTCTGAGAACCCAAGCTAGGCCTAGGTTTCTGGGTGAGGATATGGCAGGCACAATCTACAGACCTGAATCGAGATCTCGTGCATCTGAAGTCAGGGCGAGGATCAGACGATCGCTCAGGTTGGACATTCTGTCCCTGATGGCCCCTACTTGAAGGGGGGGTGGATCACGAGGCCATGGGGGTTTCCCCACGATGGGAGTTGTGAGAAGCTCCAAACTGCAAAGATTCTTCTGCAGGACAATTGAGACCTGTTGGTTGGCTCCAGGCCCATGATTCTGAGCAGGGTTCTAAGGATGGATGGCGGGGTAGGCCACCTCGCATTCCAATTGTCTCCTGGCAACAAGACAAGGTAGATATGCTGGATCTCGCGGAGCAACCGAATATGCTGAGTTGAATTGGTTTCTCCCGTGCATGTGCCTAATATGATTTTGTGTCTATGGAGACCTTGGAATGAAGCGGTGGCACTGGGGCCCTGAAGGGTTCTCCGAAAAAGAGGCTTTGACACACCTCCCACGTAGCAAGTTTCCCATGTGTAGATGAGATTTGTTCTCATGGGTGAGTCAAGAAACAGCCATATGCTGGTACTAAAATCCAGGCCTCTGAGGAAGATGCCTGGAAACCAAAGCAATGGATCCGATTAGGGCCTAGGGGCCTGTTCATTCCTTTTTCCTCTGGGGATATCAGTCTACAGGTCTGAGTGCAGGTAGCTTCTCAGATGGGCTAAGATTGCTCCTGTTTGTCCTGGGAAGCCACCACTATTGGGATGGCCTCAGGGACTTTGGAGGTTTATTCTATTAGTAGAGTTGTGGCCATTGGAATGGGCACACAGAATTCCCTTGGAGAGGGCAAGTACAGTCCTCAGGTTGGGTCCAGGGGCCTGAGCCTGTAGGGTGTGTAGCCTGGGCTGTTTGGACAGTTGTCCTAAAACACAAACTCGGATTATGTTTCGGGTCATAGGTATGGCAGGACTGATCGACAGACCATGAGGAGAACTCTTCGGGATATGAAAAATGGGCGAGTGTGAGGCTCTTGCTCAAGTTTTTATCTCTGGATATCGTGCCATTCATGGTCATGAAATATCCGGGTGACTTCATGGGAAATGGACGAGTCCTACTCTCTGGGGGTTTGGCCCAATCCAAAGCGTTTGTGGTCATTCTGTGGGATGGAAGAAATCCGTTTTTTTTTTGTTGTTGTTGTTGTTGTTGTTGTTGTTTTGTTTTGTTTTTCGAACCCCACCAAATGAGGGATTACAGAGTAGAGAACTGGGGAGGGGCGATTGGACAACCAGAAATCTGGTTTAAATTTGGGGCTTAGGGACATGTCAAGCCATTATGGCATCTATTGTTCTAGCCACTGAGATGACGTACTAGAGGACAGGACTCACGCTGAGGGTCACAATGCGTGTTTATGCCCTCGTCGCACTCAAGAATGGGCGGGGCCTCAGGGTGAATGCTGGTTTCCCCTACACTGAACTTTGGACAACATGCCAACCATAAGGTTTCTTGCCATGGGTAAGGAAGAGTTCTGATTTCTGCATCACAGTCACCCCTGGGCAGTGATTGGAGATAAGGTCTAGGTTCTGAAGACTGAAAACTGAGGTAGGGAAGAGATGATGACCTAAGGCCATGGCGGGTCTATGTGCTCAGTGTGCGGTCAGCTGTCTGGGTGTTGGTCACGAGGTCCGGGCTCAGGTTGTCAGACAGTGCATTAGTGCCCAGGTTAGACTATATATGTTGGGTGCCTTCGAGTGCCGTGTAGGTTCTTATCTGAAGAACTCTTCAGGATATGAAGAATGAGCGAGTCTGAGGCGCGTGCTCAGTCTTTTGTAACTGGATTTTGTATCAGCGATGGCCCTGGAATGTTGGGGAGGCCTCCTGGGCCATGGACGAATCTTGCTCTCTGTGGATTTGGCACGATCCCAATTCTTTTTCCTCAATCTGTGGGATGGGAGGACACCTTTCAGGTTTGTTGCCTCAGGTGTCCCACCAAAAGAGGAAATCCAAAGCAGACCCCGGGGAAGAGTGAAGGGACAACCCGAACTACGCTTAAAAATTGGAGCCTAGGGGCATGGCAAGCCCAATATGCTGTCTCTCCATCCAGCCACTGAGAGGCCTTACCTGAGGACTGGGCTCAGGCCGAGGGTCACAATGTGTGTTTGTGACCAATGTGGCCCGCAAGCATGGGCGGGGCCTCATGGGCCACACTGGTTTCAAGTACAATGAACCTTGGACAACATGCCAAACACAAGGTTTCTTGCCATGGGGAAAGAGTTCTGATGTCTGCATCATTTTCAAACCCGGGCCGTGATTGGAGATAAGGTCTAGGTTCTGAAGCATGAAAACCGAGGTTGAGAAGAGATGACGACCTAAGGCCATGGCGGGTCCGATGTGCTCAGTGTGCGGCCAGCTCTCTGGGTGGGGCCAGGAGGTCCAGGCTCAGGCTGTGTCAGAAAGGGCATTAGTGCCCAGGTCAGCCTACATATTTGGGGTACAGCCGAATGGCGTGCAGGTTGATCCTCATTTGGGGTTTCTGGGTAGCCCCAGAGGGCAATGTTTTTCTTCTGGAGGGCAGGCATAGTGCTGCATTGTAGTTCTGGATTGCCAAACTGGAGGGTTTGTGGGCCAGTTGTCTGAGGACGGAAGTCTGAGAACCCAAGCTAGGCCTAGGTTTCTGGGTGAGGATATGGCAGGCACAATCTACAGACCTGAATCGAGATCTCGTGCATCTGAAGTCAGGGCGAGGATCAGACGATCGCTCAGGTTGGACATTCTGTCCCTGATGGCCCCTACTTGAAGGGGGGGTGGATCACGAGGCCATGGGGGTTTCCCCACGATGGGAGTTGTGAGAAGCTCCAAACTGCAAAGATTCTTCTGCAGGACAATTGAGACCTGTTGGTTGGCTCCAGGCCCATGATTCTGAGCAGGGTTCTAAGGATGGATGGCGGGGTAGGCCACCTCGCATTCCAATTGTCTCCTGGCAACAAGACAAGGTAGATATGCTGGATCTCGCGGAGCAACCGAATATGCTGAGTTGAATTGGTTTCTCCCGTGCATGTGCCTAATATGATTTTGTGTCTATGGAGACCTTGGAATGAAGCGGTGGCACTGGGGCCCTGAAGGGTTCTCCGAAAAAGAGGCTTTGACACACCTCCCACGTAGCAAGTTTCCCATGTGTAGATGAGATTTGTTCTGATGGGTGAGTCAAGAAACAGCCATATGCTGGTACTAAAATCCAGGCCTCTGAGGAAGATGCCTGGAACCAAAGCAATGGATCCGATTAGGGCCTAGGGGCCTGTTCATTCCTTTTTCCTCTGGGGATATCAGTCTACAGGTCTGAGTGCAGGTAGCTTCTCAGATGGGCTAAGATTGCTCCTGTTTGTCCTGGGAAGCCACCACTATTGGGATGGCCTCAGGGACTTTGGAGGTTTATTCTATTAGTAGAGTTGTGGCCATTGGAATGGGCACACAGAATTCCCTTGGAGAGGGCAAGTACAGTCCTCAGGTTGGGTCCAGGGGCCTGAGCCTGTAGGGTGTGTAGGCCTGGGCTGTTTGGACAGTTGTCCTAAAAACACAAACTCGGATTATGTTTCGGGTCATAGGTATGGCAGGACTGATCGACAGACCATGAGGAGAACTCTTCGGGATATGAAAAATGGGCGAGTGTGAGGCTCTTGCTCAAGTTTTTATCTCTGGATATCGTGCCATTCATGGTCATGAAATATCCGGGTGACTTCATGGGAAATGGACGAGTCCTACTCTCTGGGGGTTTGGCCCAATCCAAAGCGTTTGTGGTCATTCTGTGGGATGGAAGAAATCCGTTTTTTGTTGTTGTTGTTGTTGTTGTTGTTGTTGTTGTTTTGTTTTGTTTTTCAAACCCCACCAAATGAGGGATTACAGAGTAGAGAACTGGGGAGGGGCGATTGGACAACCAGAAATCTGGTTTAAATTTGGGGCTTAGGGACATGTCAAGCCATTATGGCATCTATTGTTCTAGCCACTGAGATGACGTACTAGAGGACAGGACTCACGCTGAGGGTCACAATGCGTGTTTATGCCCTCGTCGCACTCAAGAATGGGCGGGGCCTCAGGGTGAATGCTGGTTTCCCCTACACTGAACTTTGGACAACATGCCAAGCATAAGGTTTCTTGCCATGGGTAAGGAAGAGTTCTGATTTCTGCATCACAGTCACCCCTGGGCAGTGATTGGAGATAAGGTCTAGGTTCTGAAGACTGAAAACTGAGGTAGGGAAGAGATGATGACCTAAGGCCATGGCGGGTCTATGTGCTCAGTGTGCGGTCAGCTGTCTGGGTGTTGGTCACGAGGTCCGGGCTCAGGTTGTCAGACAGTGCATTAGTGCCCAGGTTAGACTATATATGTTGGGTGCCTTCGAGTGCCGTGTAGGTTCTTATCTGAAGAACTCTTCAGGATATGAAGAATGAGCGAGTCTGAGGCGCGTGCTCAGTCTTTTGTAACTGGATTTTGTATCAGCGATGGCCCTGGAATGTTGGGGAGGCCTCCTGGGCCATGGACGAATCTTGCTCTCTGTGGATTTGGCACGATCCCAATTGTTTTTCCTCAATCTGTGGGATGGGAGGACTCCTTTCAGGTTTGTTGCCTCAGGTGTCCCACCGAAAGAGGAAATCCAAAGCAGACCCCGGGGAAGAGTGAAGGGACAACCCGAACTACGCTTAAAAATTGGAGCCTAGGGGCATGGCAAGCCCAATATGCTGTCTCTCCATCCAGCCACTGAGAGGCCTTACCTGAGGACTGGGCTCAGGCCGAGGGTCACAATGTGTGTTTGTGACCAATGGGGCCCGCAAGCATGGGCGGGGCCTCATGGGCCACACTGGTTTCAAGTACAATGAACCTTGGACAACATGCCAAACACAAGGTTTCTTGCCATGGGGAAAGAGTTCTGATGTCTGCATCATTTTCAAACCCGGGCCGTGATTGGAGATAAGGTCTAGGTTCTGAAGCATGAAAACCGAGGTTGAGAAGAGATGACGACCTAAGGCCATGGCGGGTCCGATGTGCTCAGTGTGTGCGGCCAGCTCTCTGGGTGGGGCCAGGAGGAGGTCCAGGCTCAGGCTGTGTCAGAAAGGGCATTAGTGCCCAGGTCAGCCTACATATTTGGGGTACAGCCGAATGGCGTGCAGGTTGATCCTCATTTGGGGTTTCTGGGTAGCCCCAGAGGGCAATGTTTTTCTTCTGGAGGGCAGGCAGAGTGCTGCATTGTAGTTCTGGATTGCCAAACCGGAGGGCTTGTGGGCCAGTAGTCTGAGGACGGAAGTCTGAGAACCCAAGCAAGGCCTAGGTTTCTGGGTGAGGATATGGCAGGCACAATCTACAGACCTGAATCGAGATCTCGTGCATCTGAAGTCAGGGCGAGGATCAGACGATCGCTCAGGTTGGACATTCTGTCCCTGATGGCCCCTACTTGAAGGGGGGGTGGATCACGAGGCCATGGGGGTTTCCCCACGATGGGAGTTGTGAGAAGCTCCAAACTGCAAAGATTCTTCTGCAGGACAATTGAGACCTGTTGGTTGGCTCCAGGCCCATGATTCTGAGCAGGGTTCTAAGGATGGATGGCGGGGTAGGCCACCTCGCATTCCAATTGTCTCCTGGCAACAAGACAAGGTAGATATGCTGGATCTCGCGGAGCAACCGAATATGCTGAGTTGAATTGGTTTCTCCCGTGCATGTGCCTAATATGATTTTGTGTCTATGGAGACCTTGGAATGAAGCGGTGGCACTGGGGCCCTGAAGGGTTCTCCGAAAAAGAGGCTTTGACACACCTCCCACGTAGCAAGTTTCCCATGTGTAGATGAGATTTGTTCTGATGGGTGAGTCAAGAAACAGCCATATGCTGGTACTAAAATCCAGGCCTCTGAGGAAGATGCCTGGAAACCAAAGCAATGGATCCGATTAGGGCCTAGGGGCCTGTTCATTCCTTTTTCCTCTGGGGATATCAGTCTACAAGTCTGAGTGCAGGTAGCTTCTCAGATGGGCTAAGATTGCTCCTGTTTGTCCTGGGAAGCCACCACTATTGGGATGGCCTCAGGGACTTTGGAGGTTTATTCTATTAGTAGAGTTGTGGCCATTGGAATGGGCACACAGAATTCCCTTGGAGAGGGCAAGTACAGTCCTCAGGTTGGGTCCAGGGGCCTGAGCCTGTAGGGTGTGTAGGCCTGGGCTGTTTGGACAGTTGTCCTAAAACACAAACTCGGATTATGTTTCGGGTCATAGGTATGGCAGGACTGATCGACAGACCATGAGGAGAACTCTTCGGGATATGAAAAATGGGCGAGTGTGAGGCTCTTGCTCAAGTTTTTATCTCTGGATATCGTGCCATTCATGGTCATGAAATATCCGGGTGACTTCATGGGAAATGGACGAGTCCTACTCTCTGGGGGTTTGGCCCAATCCAAAGCGTTTGTGGTCATTCTGTGGGATGGAAGAAATCCGTTTTTTTTTTTTTTTTTTTGTTGTTGTTGTTGTTGTTTTGTTTTGTTTTTTTTCAAACCCCACCAAATGAGGGATTACAGAGTAGAGAACTGGGGAGGGGCGATTGGACAACCAGAAATCTGGTTTAAATTTGGGGCTTAGGGACATGTCAAGCCATTATGGCATCTATTGTTCTAGCCACTGAGATGACGTACTAGAGGACAGGACTCACGCTGAGGGTCACAATGCGTGTTTATGCCCTCGTCGCACTCAAGAATGGGCGGGGCCTCAGGGTGAATGCTGGTTTCCCCTACACTGAACTTTGGACAACATGCCAAGCATAAGGTTTCTTGCCATGGGTAAGGAAGAGTTCTGATTTCTGCATCACAGTCACCCCTGGGCAGTGATTGGAGATAAGGTCTAGGTTCTGAAGACTGAAAACTGAGGTAGGGAAGAGATGATGACCTAAGGCCATGGCGGGTCTATGTGCTCAGTGTGCGGTCAGCTGTCTGGGTGTTGGTCACGAGGTCCGGGCTCAGGTTGTCAGACAGTGCATTAGTGCCCAGGTTAGACTATATATGTTGGGTGCCTTCGAGTGCCGTGTAGGTTCTTATCTGAAGAACTCTTCAGGATATGAAGAATGAGCGAGTCTGAGGCGCGTGCTCAGTCTTTTGTAACTGGATTTTGTATCAGCGATGGCCCTGGAATGTTGGGGAGGCCTCCTGGGCCATGGACGAATCTTGCTCTCTGTGGATTTGGCACGATCCCAATTGTTTTTCCTCAATCTGTGGGATGGGAGGACTCCTTTCAGGTTTGTTGCCTCAGGTGTCCCACCGAAAGAGGAAATCCAAAGCAGACCCCGGGGAAGAGTGAAGGGACAACCCGAACTACGCTTAAAAATTGGAGCCTAGGGGCATGGCAAGCCCAATATGCTGTCTCTCCATCCAGCCACTGAGAGGCCTTACCTGAGGACTGGGCTCAGGCCGAGGGTCACAATGTGTGTTTGTGACCAATGGGGCCCGCAAGCATGGGCGGGGCCTCATGGGCCACACTGGTTTCAAGTACAATGAACCTTGGACAACATGCCAAACACAAGGTTTCTTGCCATGGGGAAAGAGTTCTGATGTCTGCATCATTTTCAAACCCGGGCCGTGATTGGAGATAAGGTCTAGGTTCTGAAGCATGAAAACCGAGGTTGAGAAGAGATGACGACCTAAGGCCATGGCGGGTCCGATGTGCTCAGTGTGCGGCCAGCTCTCTGGGTGGGGCCAGGAGGTCCAGGCTCAGGCTGTGTCAGAAAGGGCATTAGTGCCCAGGTCAGCCTACATATTTGGGGTACAGCCGAATGGCGTGCAGGTTGATCCTCATTTGGGGTTTCTGGGTAGCCCCAGAGGGCAATGTTTTTCTTCTGGAGGGCAGGCAGAGTGCTGCATTGTAGTTCTGGATTGCCAAACCGGAGGGCTTGTGGGCCAGTAGTCTGAGGACGGAAGTCTGAGAACCCAAGCAGGCCTAGGTTTCTGGGTGAGGATATGGCAGGCACAATCTACAGACCTGAATCGAGATCTCGTGCATCTGAAGTCAGGGCGAGGATCAGACGATCGCTCAGGTTGGACATTCTGTCCCTGATGGCCCCTACTTGAAGGGGGGGTGGATCACGAGGCCATGGGGGTTTTCCCCACGATGGGAGTTGTGAGAAGCTCCAAACTGCAAAGATTCTTCTGCAGGACAATTGAGACCTGTTGGTTGGCTCCAGGCCCATGATTCTGAGCAGGGTTCTAAGGATGGATGGCGGGGTAGGCCACCTCGCATTCCAATTGTCTCCTGGCAACAAGACAAGGTAGATATGCTGGATCTCGCGGAGCAACCGAATATGCTGAGTTGAATTGGTTTCTCCCGTGCATGTGCCTAATATGATTTTGTGTCTATGGAGACCTTGGAATGAAGCGGTGGCACTGGGGCCCTGAAGGGTTCTCCGAAAAAGAGGCTTTGACACACCTCCCACGTAGCAAGTTTCCCATGTGTAGATGAGATTTGTTCTGATGGGTGAGTCAAGAAACAGCCATATGCTGGTACTAAAATCCAGGCCTCTGAGGAAGATGCCTGGAAACCAAAGCAATGGATCCGATTAGGGCCTAGGGGCCTGTTCATTCCTTTTTCCTCTGGGGATATCAGTCTACAAGTCTGAGTGCAGGTAGCTTCTCAGATGGGCTAAGATTGCTCCTGTTTGTCCTGGGAAGCCACCACTATTGGGATGGCCTCAGGGACTTTTGGAGGTTTATTCTATTAGTAGAGTTGTGGCCATTGGAATGGGCACACAGAATTCCCTTGGAGAGGGCAAGTACAGTCCTCAGGTTGGGTCCAGGGGCCTGAGCCTGTAGGGTGTGTAGGCCTGGGCTGTTTGGACAGTTGTCCTAAAACACAAACTCGGATTATGTTTCGGGTCATAGGTATGGCAGGACTGATCGACAGACCATGAGGAGAACTCTTCGGGATATGAAAAATGGGCGAGTGTGAGGCTCTTGCTCAGTTTTTTTATCTCTGGATATCGTGCCATTCATGGTCATGAAATATCCGGGTGACTTCATGGGAAATGGACGAGTCCTACTCTCTGGGGGTTTGGCCCAATCCAAAGCGTTTGTGGTCATTCTGGGGATGGAAGAAATCCGTTTTTTTTTTTTTGTTGTTGTTGTTGTTGTTGTTGTTTTGTTTTGTTTTTCAAACCCCACCAAATGAGGGATTACAGAGTAGAGAACTGGGGAGGGGCGATTGGACAACCAGAAATCTGGTTTAAATTTGGGGCTTAGGGACATGTCAAGCCATTATGGCATCTATTGTTCTAGCCACTGAGATGACGTACTAGAGGACAGGACTCACGCTGAGGGTCACAATGCGTGTTTATGCCCTCGTCGCACTCAAGAATGGGCGGGGCCTCAGGGTGAATGCTGGTTTCCCCTACACTGAACTTTGGACAACATGCCAACCATAAGGTTTCTTGCCATGGGTAAGGAAGAGTTCTGATTTCTGCATCACAGTCACCCCTGGGCAGTGATTGGAGATAAGGTCTAGGTTCTGAAGACTGAAAACTGAGGTAGGGAAGAGATGATGACCTAAGGCCATGGCGGGTCTATGTGCTCAGTGTGCGGTCAGCTGTCTGGGTGTTGGTCACGAGGTCCGGGCTCAGGTTGTCAGACAGTGCATTAGTGCCCAGGTTAGACTATATATGTTGGGTGCCTTCGAGTGCCGTGTAGGTTCTTATCTGAAGAACTCTTCAGGATATGAAGAATGAGCGAGTCTGAGGCGCGTGCTCAGTCTTTTGTAACTGGATTTTGTATCAGCGATGGCCCTGGAATGTTGGGGAGGCCTCCTGGGCCATGGACGAATCTTGCTCTCTGTGGATTTGGCACGATCCCAATTGTTTTTTTTTTTCCTCAATCTGTGGGATGGGAGGACTCCTTTCAGGTTTGTTGCCTCAGGTGTCCCACCAAAAGAGGAAATCCAAAGCAGACCCCGGGGAAGAGTGAAGGGACAACCCGAACTACGCTTAAAAATTGGAGCCTAGGGGCATGGCAAGCCCAATATGCTGTCTCTCTCCATCCAGCCACTGAGAGGCCTTACCTGAGGACTGGGCTCAGGCCGAGGGTCACAATGTGTGTTTGTGACCAATGGGGCCCGCAAGCATGGGCGGGGCCTCATGGGCCACACTGGTTTCAAGTACAATGAACCTTGGACAACATGCCAAACACAAGGTTTCTTGCCATGGGGAAAGAGTTCTGATGTCTGCATCATTTTCAAACCCGGGCCGTGATTGGAGATAAGGTCTAGGTTCTGAAGCATGAAAACCGAGGTTGAGAAGAGATGACGACCTAAGGCCATGGCGGGTCCGATGTGCTCAGTGTGCGGCCAGCTCTCTGGGTGGGGCCAGGAGGTCCAGGCTCAGGCTGTGTCAGAAAGGGCATTAGTGCCCAGGTCAGCCTACATATTTGGGGTACAGCCGAATGGCGTGCAGGTTGATCCTCATTTGGGGTTTCTGGGTAGCCCCAGAGGGCAATGTTTTTCTTCTGGAGGGCAGGCAGAGTGCTGCATTGTAGTTCTGGATTGCCAAACTGGAGGGCTTGTGGGCCAGTAGTCTGAGGACGGAAGTCTGAGAACCCAAGCTAGGCCTAGTTTTCTGGGTGAGGATATGGCAGGCACAATCTACAGACCTGAATCGAGATCTCGTGCATCTGAAGTCAGGGCGAGGATCAGACGATCGCTCAGGTTGGACATTCTGTCCCTGATGGCCCCTACTTGAAGGGGGGGTGGATCACGAGGCCATGGGGGTTTTCCCACGATGGGAGTTGTGAGAAGCTCCAAACTGCAAAGATTCTTCTGCAGGACAATTGAGACCTGTTGGTTGGCTCCAGGCCCATGATTCTGAGCAGGGTTCTAAGGATGGATGGCGGGGTAGGCCACCTCGCATTCCAATTGTCTCCTGGCAACAAGACAAGTTAGATATGCTGGATCTCGCGGAGCAACCGAATATGCTGAGTTGAATTGGTTTCTCCCGTGCATGTGCCTAATATGATTTTGTGTCTATGGAGACCTTGGAATGAAGCGGTGGCACTGGGGCCCTGAAGGGTTCTCCGAAAAAGAGGCTTTGACACACCTCCCACGTAGCAAGTTTCCCATGTGTAGATGAGATTTGTTCTGATGGGTGAGTCAAGAAACAGCCATATGCTGGTACTAAAATCCAGGCCTCTGAGGAAGATGCCTGGAAACCAAAGCAATGGATCCGATTAGGGCCTAGGGGCCTGTTCATATTCTTTTTCCTCTGGGGATATCAGTCTACAGGTCTGAGTGCAGGTAGCTTCTCAGATGGGCTAAGATTGCTCCTGTTTGTCCTGGGAAGCCACCACTATTGGGATGGCCTCAGGGACTTTGGAGGTTTATTCTATTAGTAGAGTTGTGGCCATTGGAATGGGCACACAGAATTCCCTTGGAGAGGGCAAGTACAGTCCTCAGGTTGGGTCCAGGGGCCTGAGCCTGTAGGGTGTGTAGGCCTGGGCTGTTTGGACAGTTGTCCTAAAACACAAACTCGGATTATGTTTCGGGTCATAGGTATGGCAGGACTGATCGACAGACCATGAGGAGAACTCTTCGGGATATGAAAAATGGGCGAGTGTGAGGCTCTTGCTCAAGTTTTTATCTCTGGATATCGTGCCATTCATGGTCATGAAATATCCGGGTGACTTCATGGGAAATGGACGAGTCCTACTCTCTGGGGGTTTGGCCCAATCCAAAGCGTTTGTGGTCATTCTGTGGGATGGAAGAAATCCGTTTTTTTTTTTTTTGTTGTTGTTGTTGTTGTTGTTTTTTGTTTTGTTTTTTTCAAACCCCACCAAATGAGGGATTACAGAGTAGAGAACTGGGGAGGGGCGATTGGACAACCAGAAATCTGGTTTAAATTTGGGGCTTAGGGACATGTCAAGCCATTATGGCATCTATTGTTCTAGCCACTGAGATGACGTACTAGAGGACAGGACTCACGCTGAGGGTCACAATGCGTGTTTATGCCCTCGTCGCACTCAAGAATGGGCGGGGCCTCAGGGTGAATGCTGGTTTCCCCTACACTGAACTTTGGACAACATGCCAACCATAAGGTTTCTTGCCATGGGTAAGGAAGAGTTCTGATTTCTGCATCACAGTCACCCCTGGGCAGTGATTGGAGATAAGGTCTAGGTTCTGAAGACTGAAAACTGAGGTAGGGAAGAGATGATGACCTAAGGCCATGGCGGGTCTATGTGCTCAGTGTGCGGTCAGCTGTCTGGGTGTTGGTCACGAGGTCCGGGCTCAGGTTGTCAGACAGTGCATTAGTGCCCAGGTTAGACTATATATGTTGGGTGCCTTCGAGTGCCGTGTAGGTTCTTATCTGAAGAACTCTTCAGGATATGAAGAATGAGCGAGTCTGAGGCGCGTGCTCAGTCTTTTGTAACTGGATTTTGTATCAGCGATGGCCCTGGAATGTTGGGGAGGCCTCCTGGGCCATGGACGAATCTTGCTCTCTGTGGATTTGGCACGATCCCAATTGTTTTTTCCTCAATCTGTGGGATGGGAGGACTCCTTTCAGGTTTGTTGCCTCAGGTGTCCCACCGAAAGAGGAAATCCAAAGCAGACCCCGGGGAAGAGTGAAGGGACAACCCGAACTACGCTTAAAAATTGGAGCCTAGGGGCATGGCAAGCCCAATATGCTGTCTCTCCATCCAGCCACTGAGAGGCCTTACCTGAGGACTGGGCTCAGGCCGAGGGTCACAATGTGTGTTTGTGACCAATGGGGCCCGCAAGCATGGGCGGGGCCTCATGGGCCACACTGGTTTCAAGTACAATGAACCTTGGACAACATGCCAAACACACAAGGTTTCTTGCCATGGGGAAAGAGTTCTGATGTCTGCATCATTTTCAAACCCGGGCCGTGATTGGAGATAAGGTCTAGGTTCTGAAGCATGAAAACCGAGGTTGAGAAGAGATGACGACCTAAGGCCATGGCGGGTCCGATGTGCTCAGTGTGCGGCCAGCTCTCTGGGTGGGGCCAGGAGGTCCAGGCTCAGGCTGTGTCAGAAAGGGCATTAGTGCCCAGGTCAGCCTACATATTTGGGGTACAGCCGAATGGCGTGCAGGTTGATCCTCATTTGGGGTTTCTGGGTAGCCCCAGAGGGCAATGTTTTTCTTCTGGAGGGCAGGCAGAGTGCTGCATTGTAGTTCTGGATTGCCAAACCGGAGGGCTTGTGGGCCAGTAGTCTGAGGACGGAAGTCTGAGAACCCAAGCTAGGCCTAGGTTTCTGGGTGAGGATATGGCAGGCACAATCTACAGACCTGAATCGAGATCTCGTGCATCTGAAGTCAGGGCGAGGATCAGACGATCGCTCAGGTTGGACATTCTGTCCCTGATGGCCCCTACTTGAAGGGGGGGTGGATCACGAGGCCATGGGGGTTTCCCCACGATGGGAGTTGTGAGAAGCTCCAAACTGCAAAGATTCTTCTGCAGGACAATTGAGACCTGTTGGTTGGCTCCAGGCCCATGATTCTGAGCAGGGTTCTAAGGATGGATGGCGGGGTAGGCCACCTCGCATTCCAATTGTCTCCTGGCAACAAGACAAGGTAGATATGCTGGATCTCGCGGAGCAACCGAATATGCTGAGTTGAATTGGTTTCTCCCGTGCATGTGCCTAATATGATTTTGTGTCTATGGAGACCTTGGAATGAAGCGGTGGCACTGGGGCCCTGAAGGGTTCTCCGAAAAAGAGGCTTTGACACACCTCCCACGTAGCAAGTTTCCCATGTGTAGATGAGATTTGTTCTGATGGGTGAGTCAAGAAACAGCCAGCCATATGCTGGTACTAAAATCCAGGCCTCTGAGGAAGATGCCTGGAAACCAAAGCAATGGATCCGATTAGGGCCTAGGGGCCTGTTCATTCCTTTTTCCTCTGGGGATATCAGTCTACAGGTCTGAGTGCAGGTAGCTTCTCAGATGGGCTAAGATTGCTCCTGTTTGTCCTGGGAAGCCACCACTATTGGGATGGCCTCAGGGACTTTGGAGGTTTATTCTATTAGTAGAGTTGTGGCCATTGGAATGGGCACACAGAATTCCCTTGGAGAGGGCAAGTACAGTCCTCAGGTTGGGTCCAGGGGCCTGAGCCTGTAGGGTGTGTAGGCCTGGGCTGTTTGGACAGTTGTCCTAAAACACAAACTCGGATTATGTTTCGGGTCATAGGTATGGCAGGACTGATCGACAGACCATGAGGAGAACTCTTCGGGATATGAAAAATGGGCGAGTGTGAGGCTCTTGCTCAAGTTTTTTATCTCTGGATATCGTGCCATTCATGGTCATGAAATATCCGGGTGACTTCATGGGAAATGGACGAGTCCTACTCTCTGGGGGTTTGGCCCAATCCAAAGCGTTTGTGGTCATTCTGTGGGATGGAAGAAATCCGTTTTTTTTTTTTTTTTTTTGTTGTTGTTGTTGTTGTTGTTGTTTTGTTTTGTTTTTCAAACCCCACCAAATGAGGGATTACAGAGTAGAGAACTGGGGAGGGGCGATTGGACAACCAGAAATCTGGTTTAAATTTGGGGCTTAGGGACATGTCAAGCCATTATGGCATCTATTGTTCTAGCCACTGAGATGACGTACTAGAGGACAGGACTCACGCTGAGGGTCACAATGCGTGTTTATGCCCTCGTCGCACTCAAGAATGGGCGGGGCCTCAGGGTGAATGCTGGTTTCCCCTACACTGAACTTTGGACAACATGCCAACCATAAGGGTTTCTTGCCATGGGTAAGGAAGAGTTCTGATTTCTGCATCACAGTCACCCCTGGGCAGTGATTGGAGATAAGGTCTAGGTTCTGAAGACTGAAAACTGAGGTAGGGAAGAGATGATGACCTAAGGCCATGGCGGGTCTATGTGCTCAGTGTGCGGTCAGCTGTCTGGGTGTTGGTCACGAGGTCCGGGCTCAGGTTGTCAGACAGTGCATTAGTGCCCAGGTTAGACTATATATGTTGGGTGCCTTCGAGTGCCGTGTAGGTTCTTATCTGAAGAACTCTTCAGGATATGAAGAATGAGCGAGTCTGAGGCGCGTGCTCAGTCTTTTGTAACTGGATTTTGTATCAGCGATGGCCCTGGAATGTTGGGGAGGCCTCCTGGGCCATGGACGAATCTTGCTCTCTGTGGATTTGGCACGATCCCAATTGTTTTTTTTTTCCTCAATCTGTGGGATGGGAGGACTCCTTTCAGGTTTGTTGCCTCAGGTGTCCCACCGAAAGAGGAAATCCAAAGCAGACCCCGGGGAAGAGTGAAGGGACAACCCGAACTAAACGCTTAAAAATTGGAGCCTAGGGGCATGGCAAGCCCAATATGCTGTCTCTCCATCCAGCCACTGAGAGGCCTTACCTGAGGACTGGGCTCAGGCCGAGGGTCACAATGTGTGTTTGTGACCAATGGGGCCCGCAAGCATGGGCGGGGCCTCATGGGCCACACTGGTTTCAAGTACAATGAACCTTGGACAACATGCCAAACACAAGGTTTCTTGCCATGGGGAAAGAGTTCTGATGTCTGCATCATTTTCAAACCCGGGCCGTGATTGGAGATAAGGTCTAGGTTCTGAAGCATGAAAACCGAGGTTGAGAAGAGATGACGACCTAAGGCCATGGCGGGTCCGATGTGCTCAGTGTGCGGCCAGCTCTCTGGGTGGGGCCAGGAGGTCCAGGCTCAGGCTGTGTCAGAAAGGGCATTAGTGCCCAGGTCAGCCTACATATTTGGGGTACAGCCGAATGGCGTGCAGGTTGATCCTCATTTGGGGTTTCTGGGTAGCCCCAGAGGGCAATGTTTTTCTTCTGGAGGGCAGGCAGAGTGCTGCATTGTAGTTCTGGATTGCCAAACCGGAGGGCTTGTGGGCCAGTAGTCTGAGGACGGAAGTCTGAGAACCCAAGCTAGGCCTAGGTTTCTGGGTGAGGATATGGCAGGCACAATCTACAGACCTGAATCGAGATCTCGTGCATCTGAAGTCAGGGCGAGGATCAGACGATCGCTCAGGTTGGACATTCTGTCCCTGATGGCCCCTACTTGAAGGGGGGGTGGATCACGAGGCCATGGGGGTTTCCCCACGATGGGAGTTGTGAGAAGCTCCAAACTGCAAAGATTCTTCTGCAGGACAATTGAGACCTGTTGGTTGGCTCCAGGCCCATGATTCTGAGCAGGGTTCTAAGGATGGATGGGCGGGGTAGGCCACCTCGCATTCCAATTGTCTCCTGGCAACAAGACAAGTTAGATATGCTGGATCTCGCGGAGCAACCGAATATGCTGAGTTGAATTGGGTTTCTCCCGTGCATGTGCCTAATATGATTTTGTGTCTATGGAGACCTTGGAATGAAGCGGTGGCACTGGGGCCCTGAAGGGTTCTCCGAAAAAGAGGCTTTGACACACCTCCCACGTAGCAAGTTTCCCATGTGTAGATGAGATTTGTTCTGATGGGTGAGTCAAGAAACAGCCATATGCTGGTACTAAAATCCAGGCCTCTGAGGAAGATGCCTGGAAACCAAAGCAATGGATCCGATTAGGGCCTAGGGGCCTGTTCATTCCTTTTTTTCCTCTGGGGATATCAGTCTACAAGTCTGAGTGCAGGTAGCTTCTCAGATGGGCTAAGATTGCTCCTGTTTGTCCTGGGAAGCCACCACTATTGGGATGGCCTCAGGGACTTTGGAGGTTTATTCTATTAGTAGAGTTGTGGCCATTGGAATGGGCACACAGAATTCCCTTGGAGAGGGCAAGTACAGTCCTCAGGTTGGGTCCAGGGGCCTGAGCCTGTAGGGTGTGTAGGCCTGGGCTGTTTGGACAGTTGTCCTAAAACACAAACTCCCGGATTATGTTTCGGGTCATAGGTATGGCAGGACTGATCGACAGACCATGAGGAGAACTCTTCGGGATATGAAAAATGGGCGAGAGTGTGAGGCTCTTGCTCAAGTTTTTATCTCTGGATATCGTGCCATTCATGGTCATGAAATATCCGGGTGACTTCATGGGAAATGGACGAGTCCTACTCTCTGGGGGTTTGGCCCAATCCAAAGCGTTTGTGGTCATTCTGTGGGATGGAAGAAATCCGTTTTTTTTTTTTTTTTTTTTTTTTGTTGTTGTTGTTGTTGTTGTTTTGTTTTGTTTTTCAAACCCCACCAAATGAGGGATTACAGAGTAGAGAACTGGGGAGGGGCGATTGGACAACCAGAAATCTGGTTTAAATTTGGGGCTTAGGGACATGTCAAGCCATTATGGCATCTATTGTTCTAGCCACTGAGATGACGTACTAGAGGACAGGACTCACGCTGAGGGTCACAATGCGTGTTTATGCCCTCGTCGCACTCAAGAATGGGCGCGGGGCCTCAGGGTGAATGCTGGTTTCCCCTACACTGAACTTTGGACAACATGCCAACCATAAGGTTTCTTGCCATGGGTAAGGAAGAGTTCTGATTTCTGCATCACAGTCACCCCTGGGCAGTGATTGGAGATAAGGTCTAGGTTCTGAAGACTGAAAACTGAGGTAGGGAAGAGATGATGACCTAAGGCCATGGCGGGTCTATGTGCTCAGTGTGCGGTCAGCTGTCTGGGTGTTGGTCACGAGGTCCGGGCTCAGGTTGTCAGACAGTGCATTAGTGCCCAGGTTAGACTATATATGTTGGGTGCCTTCGAGTGCCGTGTAGGTTCTTATCTGAAGAACTCTTCAGGATATGAAGAATGAGCGAGTCTGAGGCGCGTGCTCAGTCTTTTGTAACTGGATTTTGTATCAGCGATGGCCCTGGAATGTTGGGGAGGCCTCCTGGGCCATGGACGAATCTTGCTCTCTGTGGATTTGGCACGATCCCAATTGTTTTTCTTCCTCAATCTGTGGGATGGGAGGACTCCTTTCAGGTTTGTTGCCTCAGGTGTCCCACCGAAAGAGGAAATCCAAAGCAGACCCCGGGGAAGAGTGAAGGGACAACCCGAACTACGCTTAAAAATTGGAGCCTAGGGGCATGGCAAGCCCAATATGCTGTCTCTCCATCCAGCCACTGAGAGGCCTTACCTGAGGACTGGGCTCAGGCCGAGGGTCACAATGTGTGTTTGTGACCAATGGGGCCCGCAAGCATGGGCGGGGCCTCATGGGCCACACTGGTTTCAAGTACAATGAACCTTGGACAACATGCCAAACACAAGGTTTCTTGCCATGGGGAAAGAGTTCTGATGTCTGCATCATTTTCAAACCCGGGCCGTGATTGGAGATAAGGTCTAGGTTCTGAAGCATGAAAACCGAGGTTGAGAAGAGATGACGACCTAAGGCCATGGCGGGTCCGATGTGCTCAGTGTGCGGCCAGCTCTCTGGGTGGGGCCAGGAGGTCCAGGCTCAGGCTGTGTCAGAAAGGGCATTAGTGCCCAGGTCAGCCTACATATTTGGGGTACAGCCGAATGGCGTGCAGGTTGATCCTCATTTGGGGTTTCTGGGTAGCCCCAGAGGGCAATGTTTTTTCTTCTGGAGGGCAGGCAGAGTGCTGCATTGTAGTTCTGGATTGCCAAACCGGAGGGCTTGTGGGCCAGTAGTCTGAGGACGGAAGTCTGAGAACCCAAGCTAGGCCTAGGTTTCTGGGTGAGGATATGGCAGGCACAATCTACAGACCTGAATCGAGATCTCGTGCATCTGAAGTCAGGGCGAGGATCAGACGATCGCTCAGGTTGGACATTCTGTCCCTGATGGCCCCTACTTGAAGGGGGGGTGGATCACGAGGCCATGGGGGTTTCCCCACGATGGGAGTTGTGAGAAGCTCCAAACTGCAAAGATTCTTCTGCAGGACAATTGAGACCTGTTGGTTGGCTCCAGGCCCATGATTCTGAGCAGGGTTCTAAGGATGGATGGCGGGGTAGGCCACCTCGCATTCCAATTGTCTCCTGGCAACAAGACAAGGTAGATATGCTGGATCTCGCGGAGCAACCGAATATGCTGAGTTGAATTGGTTTCTCCCGTGCATGTGCCTAATATGATTTTGTGTCTATGGAGACCTTGGAATGAAGCGGTGGCACTGGGGCCCTGAAGGGTTCTCCGAAAAAGAGGCTTTGACACACCTCCCACGTAGCAAGTTTCCCATGTGTAGATGAGATTTGTTCTGATGGGTGAGTCAAGAAACAGCCATATGCTGGTACTAAAATCCAGGCCTCTGAGGAAGATGCCTGGAAACCAAAGCAATGGATCCGATTAGGGCCTAGGGGCCTGTTCATTCCTTTTTCCTCTGGGGATATCAGTCTACAAGTCTGAGTGCAGGTAGCTTCTCAGATGGGCTAAGATTGCTCCTGTTTGTCCTGGGAAGCCACCACTATTGGGATGGCCTCAGGGACTTTGGAGGTTTATTCTATTAGTAGAGTTGTGGCCATTGGAATGGGCACACAGAATTCCCTTGGAGAGGGCAAGTACAGTCCTCAGGTTGGGTCCAGGGGCCTGAGCCTGTAGGGTGTGTAGGCCTGGGCTGTTTGGACAGTTGTCCTAAAACACAAACTCGGATTATGTTTCGGGTCATAGGTATGGCAGGACTGATCGACAGACCATGAGGAGAACTCTTCGGGATATGAAAAATGGGCGAGTGTGAGGCTCTTGCTCAAGTTTTTTATCTCTGGATATCGTGCCATTCATGGTCATGAAATATCCGGGTGACTTCATGGGAAATGGACGAGTCCTACTCTCTGGGGGTTTGGCCCAATCCAAAGCGTTTGTGGTCATTCTGTGGGATGGAAGAAATCCGTTTTTTTTTTTTTTTGTTGTTGTTGTTGTTGTTGTTTGTTTTTGTTTTGTTTTTCAAACCCCACCAAATGAGGGATTACAGAGTAGAGAACTGGGGAGGGGCGATTGGACAACCAGAAATCTGGTTTAAATTTGGGGCTTAGGGACATGTCAAGCCATTATGGCATCTATTGTTCTAGCCACTGAGATGACGTACTAGAGGACAGGACTCACGCTGAGGGTCACAATGCGTGTTTATGCCCTCGTCGCACTCAAGAATGGGCGGGGCCTCAGGGTGAATGCTGGTTTCCCCTACACTGAACTTTGGACAACATGCCAACCATAAGGTTTCTTGCCATGGGTAAGGAAGAGTTCTGATTTCTGCATCACAGTCACCCCTGGGCAGTGATTGGAGATAAGGTCTAGGTTCTGAAGACTGAAAACTGAGGTAGGGAAGAGATGATGACCTAAGGCCATGGCGGGTCTATGTGCTCAGTGTGCGGTCAGCTGTCTGGGTGTTGGTCACGAGGTCCGGGCTCAGGTTGTCAGACAGTGCATTAGTGCCCAGGTTAGACTATATATGTTGGGTGCCTTCGAGTGCCGTGTAGGTTCTTATCTGAAGAACTCTTCAGGATATGAAGAATGAGCGAGTCTGAGGCGCGTGCTCAGTCTTTTGTAACTGGATTTTGTATCAGCGATGGCCCTGGAATGTTGGGGAGGCCTCCTGGGCCATGGACGAATCTTGCTCTCTGTGGATTTGGCACGATCCCAATTGTTTTTCCTCAATCTGTGGGATGGGAGGACTCCTTTCAGGTTTGTTGCCTCAGGTGTCCCACCGAAAGAGGAAATCCAAAGCAGACCCCGGGGAAGAGTGAAGGGACAACCCGAACTACGCTTAAAAATTGGAGCCTAGGGGCATGGCAAGCCCAATATGCTGTCTCTCCATCCAGCCACTGAGAGGCCTTACCTGAGGACTGGGCTCAGGCCGAGGGGTCACAATGTGTGTTTGTGACCAATGGGGCCCGCAAGCATGGGCGGGGCCTCATGGGCCACACTGGTTTCAAGTACAATGAACCTTGGACAACATGCCAAACACAAGGTTTCTTGCCATGGGGAAAGAGTTCTGATGTCTGCATCATTTTCAAAACCCGGGCCGTGATTGGAGATAAGGTCTAGGTTCTGAAGCATGAAAACCGAGGTTGAGAAGAGATGACGACCTAAGGCCATGGCGGGTCCGATGTGCTCAGTGTGCGGCCAGCTCTCTGGGTGGGGCCAGGAGGTCCAGGCTCAGGCTGTGTCAGAAAGGGCATTAGTGCCCAGGTCAGCCTACATATTTGGGGTACAGCCGAATGGCGTGCAGGTTGATCCTCATTTGGGGTTTCTGGGTAGCCCCAGAGGGCAATGTTTTTCTTCTGGAGGGCAGGCAGAGTGCTGCATTGTAGTTCTGGATTGCCAAACCGGAGGGCTTGTGGGCCAGTAGTCTGAGGACGGAAGTCTGAGAACCCAAGCTAGGCCTAGGTTTCTGGGTGAGGATATGGCAGGCACAATCTACAGACCTGAATCGAGATCTCGTGCATCTGAAGTCAGGGCGAGGATCAGACGATCGCTCAGGTTGGACATTCTGTCCCTGATGGCCCCTACTTGAAGGGGGGGTGGATCACGAGGCCATGGGGGTTTCCCCACGATGGGAGTTGTGAGAAGCTCCAAACTGCAAAGATTCTTCTGCAGGACAATTGAGACCTGTTGGTTGGCTCCAGGCCCATGATTCTGAGCAGGGTTCTAAGGATGGATGGCGGGGTAGGCCACCTCGCATTCCAATTGTCTCCTGGCAACAAGACAAGTTAGATATGCTGGATCTCGCGGAGCAACCGAATATGCTGAGTTGAATTGGTTTCTCCCGTGCATGTGCCTAATATGATTTTGTGTCTATGGAGACCTTGGAATGAAGCGGTGGCACTGGGGCCCTGAAGGGTTCTCCGAAAAAGAGGCTTTGACACACCTCCCACGTAGCAAGTTTCCCATGTGTAGATGAGATTTGTTCTGATGGGTGAGTCAAGAAACAGCCATATGCTGGTACTAAAATCCAGGCCTCTGAGGAAGATGCCTGGAAACCAAAGCAATGGATCCGATTAGGGCCTAGGGGCCTGTTCATTCCTTTTTCCTCTGGGGATATCAGTCTACAAGTCTGAGTGCAGGTAGCTTCTCAGATGGGCTAAGATTGCTCCTGTTTGTCCTGGGAAGCCACCACTATTGGGATGGCCTCAGGGACTTTGGAGGTTTATTCTATTAGTAGAGTTGTGGCCATTGGAATGGGCACACAGAATTCCCTTGGAGAGGGCAAGTACAGTCCTCAGGTTGGGTCCAGGGGCCTGAGCCTGTAGGGTGTGTAGGCCTGGGCTGTTTGGACAGTTGTCCTAAAACACAAACTCGGATTATGTTTCGGGTCATAGGTATGGCAGGACTGATCGACAGACCATGAGGAGAACTCTTCGGGATATGAAAAATGGGCGAGTGTGAGGCTCTTGCTCAAGTTTTTATCTCTGGATATCGTGCCATTCATGGTCATGAAATATCCGGGTGACTTCATGGGAAATGGACGAGTCCTACTCTCTGGGGGTTTGGCCCAATCCAAAGCGTTTGTGGTCATTCTGGGGGATGGAAGAAATCCGTTTTTTTTTTTTTTTGTTGTTGTTGTTGTTGTTGTTTTGTTTTGTTTTGTTTTTCAAACCCCACCAAATGAGGGATTACAGAGTAGAGAACTGGGGAGGGGCGATTGGACAACCAGAAATCTGGTTTAAATTTGGGGCTTAGGGACATGTCAAGCCATTATGGCATCTATTGTTCTAGCCACTGAGATGACGTACTAGAGGACAGGACTCACGCTGAGGGTCACAATGCGTGTTTATGCCCTCGTCGCACTCAAGAATGGGCGGGGCCTCAGGGTGAATGCTGGTTTCCCCTACACTGAACTTTGGACAACATGCCAACCATAAGGTTTCTTGCCATGGGTAAGGAAGAGTTCTGATTTCTGCATCACAGTCACCCCTGGGCAGTGATTGGAGATAAGGTCTAGGTTCTGAAGACTGAAAACTGAGGTAGGGAAGAGATGATGACCTAAGGCCATGGCGGGTCTATGTGCTCAGTGTGCGGTCAGCTGTCTGGGTGTTGGTCACGAGGTCCGGGCTCAGGTTGTCAGACAGTGCATTAGTGCCCAGGTTAGACTATATATGTTGGGTGCCTTCGAGTGCCGTGTAGGTTCTTATCTGAAGAACTCTTCAGGATATGAAGAATGAGCGAGTCTGAGGCGCGTGCTCAGTCTTTTGTAACTGGATTTTGTATCAGCGATGGCCCTGGAATGTTGGGGAGGCCTCCTGGGCCATGGACGAATCTTGCTCTCTGTGGATTTGGCACGATCCCAATTGTTTTTCCTCAATCTGTGGGATGGGAGGACTCCTTTCAGGTTTGTTGCCTCAGGTGTCCCACCGAAAGAGGAAATCCAAAGCAGACCCCGGGGAAGAGTGAAGGGACAACCCGAACTACGCTTAAAAATTGGAGCCTAGGGGCATGGCAAGCCCAATATGCTGTCTCTCCATCCAGCCACTGAGAGGCCTTACCTGAGGACTGGGCTCAGGCCGAGGGTCACAATGTGTGTTTGTGACCAATGGGGCCCGCAAGCATGGGCGGGGCCTCATGGGCCACACTGGTTTCAAGTACAATGAACCTTGGACAACATGCCAAACACAAGGTTTCTTGCCATGGGGAAAGAGTTCTGATGTCTGCATCATTTTCAAACCCGGGCCGTGATTGGAGATAAGGTCTAGGTTCTGAAGCATGAAAACCGAGGTTGAGAAGAGATGACGACCTAAGGCCATGGCGGGTCCGATGTGCTCAGTGTGCGGCCAGCTCTCTGGGTGGGGCCAGGAGGTCCAGGCTCAGGCTGTGTCAGAAAGGGCATTAGTGCCCAGGTCAGCCTACATATTTGGGGTACAGCCGAATGGCGTGCAGGTTGATCCTCATTTGGGGTTTCTGGGTAGCCCCAGAGGGCAATGTTTTTCTTCTGGAGGGCAGGCAGAGTGCTGCATTGTAGTTCTGGATTGCCAAACCGGAGGGCTTGTGGGCCAGTAGTCTGAGGACGGAAGTCTGAGAACCCAAGCTAGGCCTAGGTTTCTGGGTGAGGATATGGCAGGCACAATCTACAGACCTGAATCGAGATCTCGTGCATCTGAAGTCAGGGCGAGGATCAGACGATCGCTCAGGTTGGACATTCTGTCCCTGATGGCCCCTACTTGAAGGGGGGGTGGATCACGAGGCCATGGGGGTTTCCCCACGATGGGAGTTGTGAGAAGCTCCAAACTGCAAAGATTCTTCTGCAGGACAATTGAGACCTGTTGGTTGGCTCCAGGCCCATGATTCTGAGCAGGGTTCTAAGGATGGATGGCGGGGTAGGCCACCTCGCATTCCAATTGTCTCCTGGCAACAAGACAAGGTAGATATGCTGGATCTCGCGGAGCAACCGAATATGCTGAGTTGAATTGGTTTCTCCCGTGCATGTGCCTAATATGATTTTGTGTCTATGGAGACCTTGGAATGAAGCGGTGGCACTGGGGCCCTGAAGGGTTCTCCGAAAAAGAGGCTTTGACACACCTCCCACGTAGCAAGTTTCCCATGTGTAGATGAGATTTGTTCTGATGGGTGAGTCAAGAAACAGCCATATGCTGGTACTAAAATCCAGGCCTCTGAGGAAGATGCCTGGAAACCAAAGCAATGGATCCGATTAGGGCCTAGGGGCCTGTTCATTCCTTTTTCCTCTGGGGATATCAGTCTACAAGGTCTGAGTGCAGGTAGCTTCTCAGATGGGCTAAGATTGCTCCTGTTTGTCCTGGGAAGCCACCACTATTGGGATGGCCTCAGGGACTTTGGAGGTTTATTCTATTAGTAGAGTTGTGGCCATTGGAATGGGCACACAGAATTCCCTTGGAGAGGGCAAGTACAGTCCTCAGGTTGGGTCCAGGGGCCTGAGCCTGTAGGGTGTGTAGGCCTGGGCTGTTTGGACAGTTGTCCTAAAACACAAACTCGGATTATGTTTCGGGTCATAGGTATGGCAGGACTGATCGACAGACCATGAGGAGAACTCTTCGGGATATGAAAAATGGGCGAGTGTGAGGCTCTTGCTCAAGTTTTTATCTCTGGATATCGTGCCATTCATGGTCATGAAATATCCGGGTGACTTCATGGGAAATGGACGAGTCCTACTCTCTGGGGGTTTGGCCCAATCCAAAGCGTTTTGTGGTCATTCTGTGGGATGGAAGAAATCGTTTTTTTTTTTTTTTTTTGTTGTTGTTGTTGTTGTTGTTTTGTTTTGTTTTTCAAACCCCACCAAATGAGGGATTACAGAGTAGAGAACTGGGGAGGGGCGATTGGACAACCAGAAATCTGGTTTAAATTTGGGGCTTAGGGACATGTCAAGCCATTATGGCATCTATTGTTCTAGCCACTGAGATGACGTACTAGAGGACAGGACTCACGCTGAGGGTCACAATGCGTGTTTATGCCCTCGTCGCACTCAAGAATGGGCGGGGCCTCAGGGTGAATGCTGGTTTCCCCTACACTGAACTTTGGACAACATGCCAACCATAAGGTTTCTTGCCATGGGTAAGGAAGAGTTCTGATTTCTGCATCACAGTCACCCCTGGGCAGTGATTGGAGATAAGGTCTAGGTTCTGAAGACTGAAAACTGAGGTAGGGAAGAGATGATGACCTAAGGCCATGGCGGGTCTATGTGCTCAGTGTGCGGTCAGCTGTCTGGGTGTTGGTCACGAGGTCCGGGCTCAGGTTGTCAGACAGTGCATTAGTGCCCAGGTTAGACTATATATGTTGGGTGCCTTCGAGTGCCGTGTAGGTTCTTATCTGAAGAACTCTTCAGGATATGAAGAATGAGCGAGTCTGAGGCGCGTGCTCAGTCTTTTGTAACTGGATTTTGTATCAGCGATGGCCCTGGAATGTTGGGGAGGCCTCCTGGGCCATGGACGAATCTTGCTCTCTGTGGATTTGGCACGATCCCAATTGTTTTTCCTCAATCTGTGGGATGGGAGGACTCCTTTCAGGTTTGTTGCCTCAGGTGTCCCACCGAAAGAGGAAATCCAAAGCAGACC
Source organism: Mustela putorius furo (assembly GCF_011764305.1). NCBI lineage: Eukaryota > Metazoa > Chordata > Mammalia > Carnivora > Mustelidae > Mustela > Mustela putorius. Next base: position 233,137 of record NW_025421607.1, read on the forward strand.
CCGGGGAAGAGTGAAGGGACAACCCGAACTACGCTTAAAAATTGGAGCCTAGGGGCATGGCAAGCCCAATATGCTGTCTCTCCATCCAGCCACTGAGAGGCCTTACCTGAGGACTGGGCTCAGGCCGAGGGTCACAATGTGTGTTTGTGACCAATGGGGCCCGCAAGCATGGGCGGGGCCTCATGGGCCACACTGGTTTCAAGTACAATGAACCTTGGACAACATGCCAAAAACACAAGGTTTCTTGCCATGGGGAAAGAGTTCTGATGTCTGCATCATTTTCAAACCCGGGCCGTGATTGGAGATAAGGTCTAGGTTCTGAAGCATGAAAACCGAGGTTGAGAAGAGATGACGACCTAAGGCCATGGCGGGGTCCGATGTGCTCAGTGTGCGGCCAGCTCTCTGGGTGGGGCCAGGAGGTCCAGGCTCAGGCTGTGTCAGAAAGGGCATTAGTGCCCAGGTCAGCCTACATATTTGGGGTACAGCCGAATGGCGTGCAGGTTGATCCTCATTTGGGGTTTCTGGGTAGCCCCAGAGGGCAATGTTTTTCTTCTGGAGGGCAGGCAGAGTGCTGCATTGTAGTTCTGGATTGCCAAACCGGAGGGCTTGTGGGCCAGTAGTCTGAGGACGGAAGTCTGAGAACCCAAGCTAGGCCTAGGTTTCTGGGTGAGGATATGGCAGGCACAATCTACAGACCTGAATCGAGATCTCGTGCATCTGAAGTCAGGGCGAGGATCAGACGATCGCTCAGGTTGGACATTCTGTCCCTGATGGCCCCTACTTGAAGGGGGGGTGGATCACGAGGCCATGGGGGTTTCCCCACGATGGGAGTTGTGAGAAGCTCCAAACTGCAAAGATTCTTCTGCAGGACAATTGAGACCTGTTGGTTGGCTCCAGGCCCATGATTCTGAGCAGGGTTCTAAGGATGGATGGCGGGGTAGGCCACCTCGCATTCCAATTGTCTCCTGGCAACAAGACAAGGTAGATATGCTGGATCTCGCGGAGCAACCGAATATGCTGAGTTGAATTGGTTTCTCCCGTGCATGTGCCTAATATGATTTTGTGTCTATGGAGACCTTGGAATGAAGCGGTGGCACTGGGGCCCTGAAGGGTTCTCCGAAAAAGAGGCTTTGACACACCTCCCACGTAGCAAGTTTCCCATGTGTAGATGAGATTTGTTCTGATGGGTGAGTCAAGAAACAGCCATATGCTGGTACTAAAATCCAGGCCTCTGAGGAAGATGCCTGGAAACCAAAGCAATGGATCCGATTAGGGCCTAGGGGCCTGTTCATTCCTTTTTCCTCTGGGGATATCAGTCTACAAGTCTGAGTGCAGGTAGCTTCTCAGATGGGCTAAGATTGCTCCTGTTTGTCCTGGGAAGCCACCACTATTGGGATGGCCTCAGGGACTTTGGAGGTTTATTCTATTAGTAGAGTTGTGGCCATTGGAATGGGCACACAGAATTCCCCCTTGGAGAGGGCAAGTACAGTCCTCAGGTTGGGTCCAGGGGCCTGAGCCTGTAGGGTGTGTAGGCCTGGGCTGTTTGGACAGTTGTCCTAAAACACAAACTCGGATTATGTTTCGGGTCATAGGTATGGCAGGACTGATCGACAGACCATGAGGAGAACTCTTCGGGATATGAAAAATGGGCGAGTGTGAGGCTCTTGCTCAAGTTTTTATCTCTGGATATCGTGCCATTCATGGTCATGAAATATCCGGGTGACTTCATGGGAAATGGACGAGTCCTACTCTCTGGGGGTTTGGCCCAATCCAAAGCGTTTGTGGTCATTCTGTGGGATGGAAGAAATCCGTTTTTTTTTTTTTTTTTGTTGTTGTTGTTGTTGTTGTTTTGTTTTGTTTTTTCAACCCCACCAAATGAGGGATTACAGAGTAGAGAACTGGGGAGGGGCGATTGGACAACCAGAAATCTGGTTTAAATTTGGGGCTTAGGGACATGTCAAGCCATTATGGCATCTATTGTTCTAGCCACTGAGATGACGTACTAGAGGACAGGACTCACGCTGAGGGTCACAATGCGTGTTTATGCCCTCGTCGCACTCAAGAATGGGCGGGGCCTCAGGGTGAATGCTGGTTTCCCCTACACTGAACTTTGGACAACATGCCAACCATAAGGTTTCTTGCCATGGGTAAGGAAGAGTTCTGATTTCTGCATCACAGTCACCCCTGGGCAGTGATTGGAGATAAGGTCTAGGTTCTGAAGACTGAAAACTGAGGTAGGGAAGAGATGATGACCTAAGGCCATGGCGGGTCTATGTGCTCAGTGTGCGGTCAGCTGTCTGGGTGTTGGTCACGAGGTCCGGGCTCAGGTTGTCAGACAGTGCATTAGTGCCCAGGTTAGACTATATATGTTGGGTGCCTTCGAGTGCCGTGTAGGTTCTTATCTGAAGAACTCTTCAGGATATGAAGAATGAGCGAGTCTGAGGCGCGTGCTCAGTCTTTTGTAACTGGATTTTGTATCAGCGATGGCCCTGGAATGTTGGGGAGGCCTCCTGGGCCATGGACGAATCTTGCTCTCTGTGGATTTGGCACGATCCCAATTGTTTTTCCTCAATCTGTGGGATGGGAGGACTCCTTTCAGGTTTGTTGCCTCAGGTGTCCCACCGAAAGAGGAAATCCAAAGCAGACCCCGGGGAAGAGTGAAGGGACAACCCGAACTACGCTTAAAAATTGGAGCCTAGGGGCATGGCAAGCCCAATATGCTGTCTCTCCATCCAGCCACTGAGAGGCCTTACCTGAGGACTGGGCTCAGGCCGAGGGTCACAATGTGTGTTTGTGACCAATGGGGCCCGCAAGCATGGGCGGGGCCTCATGGGCCACACTGGTTTCAAGTACAATGAACCTTGGACAACATGCCAAACACAAGGTTTCTTGCCATGGGGAAAGAGTTCTGATGTCTGCATCATTTTCAAACCCGGGCCGTGATTGGAGATAAGGTCTAGGTTCTGAAGCATGAAAACCGAGGTTGAGAAGAGATGACGACCTAAGGCCATGGCGGGTCCGATGTGCTCAGTGTGCGGCCAGCTCTCTGGGTGGGGCCAGGAGGTCCAGGCTCAGGCTGTGTCAGAAAGGGCATTAGTGCCCAGGTCAGCCTACATATTTGGGGTACAGCCGAATGGCGTGCAGGTTGATCCTCATTTGGGGTTTCTGGGTAGCCCCAGAGGGCAATGTTTTTCTTCTGGAGGGCAGGCAGAGTGCTGCATTGTAGTTCTGGATTGCCAAACCGGAGGGCTTGTGGGCCAGTAGTCTGAGGACGGAAGTCTGAGAACCCAAGCTAGGCCTAGGTTTCTGGGTGAGGATATGGCAGGCACAATCTACAGACCTGAATCGAGATCTCGTGCATCTGAAGTCAGGGCGAGGATCAGACGATCGCTCAGGTTGGACATTCTGTCCCTGATGGCCCCTACTTGAAGGGGGGGTGGATCACGAGGCCATGGGGGTTTCCCCACGATGGGAGTTGTGAGAAGCTCCAAACTGCAAAGATTCTTCTGCAGGACAATTGAGACCTGTTGGTTGGCTCCAGGCCCATGATTCTGAGCAGGGTTCTAAGGATGGATGGCGGGGTAGGCCACCTCGCATTCCAATTGTCTCCTGGCAACAAGACAAGGTAGATATGCTGGATCTCGCGGAGCAACCGAATATGCTGAGTTGAATTGGTTTCTCCCGTGCATGTGCCTAATATGATTTTGTGTCTATGGAGACCTTGGAATGAAGCGGTGGCACTGGGGCCCTGAAGGGTTCTCCGAAAAAGAGGCTTTGACACACCTCCCACGTAGCAAGTTTCCCATGTGTAGATGAGATTTGTTCTGATGGGTGAGTCAAGAAACAGCCATATGCTGGTACTAAAATCCAGGCCTCTGAGGAAGATGCCTGGAAACCAAAGCAATGGATCCGATTAGGGCCTAGGGGCCTGTTCATTCCTTTTTCCTCTGGGGATATCAGTCTACAAGTCTGAGTGCAGGTAGCTTCTCAGATGGGCTAAGATTGCTCCTGTTTGTCCTGGGAAGCCACCACTATTGGGATGGCCTCAGGGACTTTGGAGGTTTATTCTATTAGTAGAGTTGTGGCCATTGGAATGGGCACACAGAATTCCCTTGGAGAGGGCAAGTACAGTCCTCAGGTTGGGTCCAGGGGCCTGAGCCTGTAGGGTGTGTAGGCCTGGGCTGTTTGGACAGTTGTCCTAAAACACAAACTCGGATTATGTTTCGGGTCATAGGTATGGCAGGACTGATCGACAGACCATGAGGAGAACTCTTCGGGATATGAAAAATGGGCGAGTGTGAGGCTCTTGCTCAAGTTTTTATCTCTGGATATCGTGCCATTCATGGTCATGAAATATCCGGGTGACTTCATGGGAAATGGACGAGTCCTACTCTCTGGGGGTTTGGCCCAATCCAAAGCGTTTGTGGTCATTCTGTGGGATGGAAGAAATCCGTTTTTTTTTTTTTTTGTTGTTGTTGTTGTTGTTGTTGTTGTTGTTTTGTTTTGTTTTTCAAACCCCACCAAATGAGGGATTACAGAGTAGAGAACTGGGGAGGGGCGATTGGACAACCAGAAATCTGGTTTAAATTTGGGGCTTAGGGACATGTCAAGCCATTATGGCATCTATTGTTCTAGCCACTGAGATGACGTACTAGAGGACAGGACTCACGCTGAGGGTCACAATGCGTGTTTATGCCCTCGTCGCACTCAAGAATGGGCGGGGCCTCAGGGTGAATGCTGGTTTCCCCTACACTGAACTTTGGACAACATGCCAACCATAAGGTTTCTTGCCATGGGTAAGGAAGAGTTCTGATTTCTGCATCACAGTCACCCCTGGGCAGTGATTGGAGATAAGGTCTAGGTTCTGAAGACTGAAAACTGAGGTAGGGAAGAGATGATGACCTAAGGCCATGGCGGGTCTATGTGCTCAGTGTGCGGTCAGCTGTCTGGGTGTTGGTCACGAGGTCCGGGCTCAGGTTGTCAGACAGTGCATTAGTGCCCAGGTTAGACTATATATGTTGGGTGCCTTCGAGTGCCGTGTAGGTTCTTATCTGAAGAACTCTTCAGGATATGAAGAATGAGCGAGTCTGAGGCGCGTGCTCAGTCTTTTGTAACTGGATTTTGTATCAGCGATGGCCCTGGAATGTTGGGGAGGCCTCCTGGGCCATGGACGAATCTTGCTCTCTGTGGATTTGGCACGATCCCAATTGTTTTTCCTCAATCTGTGGGATGGGAGGACTCCTTTCAGGTTTGTTGCCTCAGGTGTCCCACCGAAAGAGGAAATCCAAAGCAGACCCCGGGGAAGAGTGAAGGGACAACCCGAACTACGCTTAAAAATTGGAGCCTAGGGGCATGGCAAGCCCAATATGCTGTCTCTCCATCCAGCCACTGAGAGGCCTTACCTGAGGACTGGGCTCAGGCCGAGGGTCACAATGTGTGTTTGTGACCAATGGGGCCCGCAAGCAGCATGGGCGGGGCCTCATGGGCCACACTGGTTTCAAGTACAATGAACCTTGGACAACATGCCAAACACAAGGTTTCTTGCCATGGGGAAAGAGTTCTGATGTCTGCATCATTTTCAAACCCGGGCCGTGATTGGAGATAAGGTCTAGGTTCTGAAGCATGAAAACCGAGGTTGAGAAGAGATGACGACCTAAGGCCATGGCGGGTCCGATGTGCTCAGTGTGCGGCCAGCTCTCTGGGTGGGGCCAGGAGGTCCAGGCTCAGGCTGTGTCAGAAAGGGCATTAGTGCCCAGGTCAGCCTACATATTTGGGGTACAGCCGAATGGCGTGCAGGTTGATCCTCATTTGGGGTTTCTGGGTAGCCCCAGAGGGCAATGTTTTTCTTCTGGAGGGCAGGCAGAGTGCTGCATTGTAGTTCTGGATTGCCAAACCGGAGGGCTTGTGGGCCAGTAGTCTGAGGACGGAAGTCTGAGAACCCAAGCTAGGCCTAGGTTTCTGGGTGAGGATATGGCAGGCACAATCTACAGACCTGAATCGAGATCTCGTGCATCTGAAGTCAGGGCGAGGATCAGACGATCGCTCAGGTTGGACATTCTGTCCCTGATGGCCCCTACTTGAAGGGGGGGTGGATCACGAGGCCATGGGGGTTTCCCCACGATGGGAGTTGTGAGAAGCTCCAAACTGCAAAGATTCTTCTGCAGGACAATTGAGACCTGTTGGTTGGCTCCAGGCCCATGATTCTGAGCAGGGTTCTAAGGATGGATGGATGGCGGGGTAGGCCACCTCGCATTCCAATTGTCTCCTGGCAACAAGACAAGTTAGATATGCTGGATCTCGCGGAGCAACCGAATATGCTGAGTTGAATTGGTTTCTCCCGTGCATGTGCCTAATATGATTTTGTGTCTATGGAGACCTTGGAATGAAGCGGTGGCACTGGGGCCCTGAAGGGTTCTCCGAAAAAGAGGCTTTGACACACCTCCCACGTAGCAAGTTTCCCATGTGTTGTAGATGAGATTTGTTCTGATGGGTGAGTCAAGAAACAGCCATATGCTGGTACTAAAATCCAGGCCTCTGAGGAAGATGCCTGGAAACCAAAGCAATGGATCCGATTAGGGCCTAGGGGCCTGTTCATTCCTTTTTCCTCTGGGGATATCAGTCTACAAGTCTGAGTGCAGGTAGCTTCTCAGATGGGCTAAGATTGCTCCTGTTTGTCCTGGGAAGCCACCACTATTGGGATGGCCTCAGGGACTTTGGAGGTTTATTCTATTAGTAGAGTTGTGGCCATTGGAATGGGCACACAGAATTCCCTTGGAGAGGGCAAGTACAGTCCTCAGGTTGGGTCCAGGGGCCTGAGCCTGTAGGGTGTGTAGGCCTGGGCTGTTTGGACAGTTGTCCTAAAACACAAACTCGGATTATGTTTCGGGTCATAGGTATGGCAGGACTGATCGACAGACCATGAGGAGAACTCTTCGGGATATGAAAAATGGGCGAGTGTGAGGCTCTTGCTCAAGTTTTTATCTCTGGATATCGTGCCATTCATGGTCATGAAATATCCGGGTGACTTCATGGGAAATGGACGAGTCCTACTCTCTGGGGGTTTGGCCCAATCCAAAGCGTTTGTGGTCATTCTGTGGGATGGAAGAAATCCGTTTTTTTTTTTTTTGTTGTTGTTGTTGTTGTTGTTTTGTTTTGTTTTTCAAACCCCACCAAATGAGGGATTACAGAGTAGAGAACTGGGGAGGGGCGATTGGACAACCAGAAATCTGGTTTAAATTTGGGGCTTAGGGACATGTCAAGCCATTATGGCATCTATTGTTCTAGCCACTGAGATGACGTACTAGAGGACAGGACTCACGCTGAGGGTCACAATGCGTGTTTATGCCCTCGTCGCACTCAAGAATGGGCGGGGCCTCAGGGTGAATGCTGGTTTCCCCTACACTGAACTTTGGACAACATGCCAACCATAAGGTTTCTTGCCATGGGTAAGGAAGAGTTCCTATTTTCTGCATCACAGTCACCCCTGGGCAGTGATTGGAGATAAGGTCTAGGTTCTGAAGACTGAAAACTGAGGTAGGGAAGAGATGATGACCTAAGGCCATGGCGGGTCTATGTGCTCAGTGTGCGGTCAGCTGTCTGGGTGTTGGTCACGAGGTCCGGGCTCAGGTTGTCAGACAGTGCATTAGTGCCCAGGTTAGACTATATATGTTGGGTGCCTTCGAGTGCCGTGTAGGTTCTTATCTGAAGAACTCTTCAGGATATGAAGAATGAGCGAGTCTGAGGCGCGTGCTCAGTCTTTTGTAACTGGATTTTGTATCAGCGATGGCCCTGGAATGTTGGGGAGGCCTCCTGGGCCATGGACGAATCTTGCTCTCTGTGGATTTGGCACGATCCCAATTGTTTTTCCTCAATCTGTGGGATGGGAGGACTCCTTTCAGGTTTGTTGCCTCAGGTGTCCCACCGAAAGAGGAAATCCAAAGCAGACCCCGGGGAAGAGTGAAGGGACAACCCGAACTACGCTTAAAAATTGGAGCCTAGGGGCATGGCAAGCCCAATATGCTGTCTCTCCATCCAGCCACTGAGAGGCCTTACCTGAGGACTGGGCTCAGGCCGAGGGTCACAATGTGTGTTTGTGACCAATGGGGCCCGCAAGCATGGGCGGGGCCTCATGGGCCACACTGGTTTCAAGTACAATGAACCTTGGACAACATGCCAAACACAAGGTTTCTTGCCATGGGGAAAGAGTTCTGATGTCTGCATCATTTTCAAACCCGGGCCGTGATTGGAGATAAGGTCTAGGTTCTGAAGCATGAAAACCGAGGTTGAGAAGAGATGACGACCTAAGGCCATGGCGGGTCCGATGTGCTCAGTGTGCGGCCAGCTCTCTGGGTGGGGCCAGGAGGTCCAGGCTCAGGCTGTGTCAGAAAGGGCATTAGTGCCCAGGTCAGCCTACATATTTGGGGTACAGCCGAATGGCGTGCAGGTTGATCCTCATTTGGGGTTTCTGGGTAGCCCCAGAGGGCAATGTTTTTCTTCTGGAGGGCAGGCAGAGTGCTGCATTGTAGTTCTGGATTGCCAAACCGGAGGGCTTGTGGGCCAGTAGTCTGAGGACGGAAGTCTGAGAACCCAAGCTAGGCCTAGGTTTCTGGGTGAGGATATGGCAGGCACAATCTACAGACCTGAATCGAGATCTCGTGCATCTGAAGTCAGGGCGAGGATCAGACGATCGCTCAGGTTGGACATTCTGTCCCTGATGGCCCCTACTTGAAGGGGGGGTGGATCACGAGGCCATGGGGGTTTCCCCACGATGGGAGTTGTGAGAAGCTCCAAACTGCAAAGATTCTTCTGCAGGACAATTGAGACCTGTTGGTTGGCTCCAGGCCCATGATTCTGAGCAGGGTTCTAAGGATGGATGGCGGGGTAGGCCACCTCGCATTCCAATTGTCTCCTGGCAACAAGACAAGGTAGATATGCTGGATCTCGCGGAGCAACCGAATATGCTGAGTTGAATTGGTTTCTCCCGTGCATGTGCCTAATATGATTTTGTGTCTATGGAGACCTTGGAATGAAGCGGTGGCACTGGGGCCCTGAAGGGTTCTCCGAAAAAGAGGCTTTGACACACCTCCCACGTAGCAAGTTTCCCATGTGTAGATGAGATTTGTTCTGATGGGTGAGTCAAGAAACAGCCATATGCTGGTACTAAAATCCAGGCCTCTGAGGAAGATGCCTGGAAACCAAAGCAATGGATCCGATTAGGGCCTAGGGGCCTGTTCATTCCTTTTTCCTCTGGGGATATCAGTCTACAAGTCTGAGTGCAGGTAGCTTCTCAGATGGGCTAAGATTGCTCCTGTTTGTCCTGGGAAGCCACCACTATTGGGATGGCCTCAGGGACTTTGGAGGTTTATTCTATTAGTAGAGTTGTGGCCATTGGAATGGGCACACAGAATTCCCTTGGAGAGGGCAAGTACAGTCCTCAGGTTGGGTCCAGGGGCCTGAGCCTGTAGGGTGTGTAGGCCTGGGCTGTTTGGACAGTTGTCCTAAAACACAAACTCGGATTATGTTTCGGGTCATAGGTATGGCAGGACTGATCGACAGACCATGAGGAGAACTCTTCGGGATATGAAAAATGGGCGAGTGTGAGGCTCTTGCTCAAGTTTTTATCTCTGGATATCGTGCCATTCATGGTCATGAAATATCCGGGTGACTTCATGGGAAATGGACGAGTCCTACTCTCTGGGGGTTTGGCCCAATCCAAAGCGTTTGTGGTCATTCTGGTGGGATGGAAGAAATCCGTTTTTTTTTTTTTTTTTTGTTGTTGTTGTTGTTGTTGTTGTTTTGTTTTGTTTTTCAAACCCCACCAAATGAGGGATTACAGAGTAGAGAACTGGGGAGGGGCGATTGGACAACCAGAAATCTGGTTTAAATTTGGGGCTTAGGGACATGTCAAGCCATTATGGCATCTATTGTTCTAGCCACTGAGATGACGTACTAGAGGACAGGACTCACGCTGAGGGTCACAATGCGTGTTTATGCCCTCGTCGCACTCAAGAATGGGCGGGGCCTCAGGGTGAATGCTGGTTTCCCCTACACTGAACTTTGGACAACATGCCAACCATAAGGTTTCTTGCCATGGGTAAGGAAGAGTTCTGATTTCTGCATCACAGTCACCCCTGGGCAGTGATTGGAGATAAGGTCTAGGTTCTGAAGACTGAAAACTGAGGTAGGGAAGAGATGATGACCTAAGGCCATGGCGGGTCTATGTGCTCAGTGTGCGGTCAGCTGTCTGGGTGTTGGTCACGAGGTCCGGGCTCAGGTTGTCAGACAGTGCATTAGTGCCCAGGTTAGACTATATATGTTGGGTGCCTTCGAGTGCCGTGTAGGTTCTTATCTGAAGAACTCTTCAGGATATGAAGAATGAGCGAGTCTGAGGCGCGTGCTCAGTCTTTTGTAACTGGATTTTGTATCAGCGATGGCCCTGGAATGTTGGGGAGGCCTCCTGGGCCATGGACGAATCTTGCTCTCTGTGGATTTGGCACGATCCCAATTGTTTTTCCTCAATCTGTGGGATGGGAGGACTCCTTTCAGGTTTGTTGCCTCAGGTGTCCCACCGAAAGAGGAAATCCAAAGCAGACCCCGGGGAAGAGTGAAGGGACAACCCGAACTACGCTTAAAAATTGGAGCCTAGGGGCATGGCAAGCCCAATATGCTGTCTCTCCATCCAGCCACTGAGAGGCCTTACCTGAGGACTGGGCTCAGGCCGAGGGTCACAATGTGTGTTTGTGACCAATGGGGCCCGCAAGCATGGGCGGGGCCTCATGGGCCACACTGGTTTCAAGTACAATGAACCTTGGACAACATGCCAAACACAAGGTTTCTTGCCATGGGGAAAGAGTTCTGATGTCTGCATCATTTTCAAACCCGGGCCGTGATTGGAGATAAGGTCTAGGTTCTGAAGCATGAAAACCGAGGTTGAGAAGAGATGACGACCTAAGGCCATGGCGGGTCTGATGTGCTCAGTGTGCGGCCAGCTCTCTGGGTGGGGCCAGGAGGTCCAGGCTCAGGCTGTGTCAGAAAGGGCATTAGTGCCCAGGTCAGCCTACATATTTGGGGTACAGCCGAATGGCGTGCAGGTTGATCCTCATTTGGGGTTTCTGGATAGCCCCAGAGGGCAATGTTTTTCTTCTGGAGGGCAGGCAGAGTGCTGCATTGTAGTTCTGGATTGCCAAACTGGAGGGCTTGTGGGCCAGTAGTCTGAGGACGGAAGTCTGAGAACCCAAGCTAGGCCTAGGTTTCTGGGTGAGGATATGGCAGGCACAATCTACATACCTGAATCGAGATCTCGTGCATCTGAAGTCAGGGCGAGGATCAGACGATCGCTCAGGTGGGACTTTCTGTCCCTGATGGCCCCTACTTGAAGAGGGGGGTGGATCACGAGGCCATGGGGGTTTCCCCACGATGGGAGTTGTGAGAAGCTCCAAACTGCAAAGATTCTTCTGCAGGACAATTGAGACCTGTTGGTTGGCTCCAGGCCCATGATTCTGAGCAGGGTTCTAAGGATGGATGGCGGGGTAGGCCACCTCGCATTCCAATTGTCTCCTGGCAACAAGACAAGGTAGATATGCTGGATCTCGCGGAGCAACCGAATATGCTGAGTTGAATTGGTTTCTCCCGTGCATGTGCCTAATATGATTTTGTGTCTATGGAGACCTTGGAATGAAGCGGTGGCACTGGGGCCCTGAAGGGTTCTCCGAAAAAGAGGCTTTGACACACCTCCCACGTAGCAAGTTTCCCATGTGTAGATGAGATTTGTTCTGATGGGTGAGTCAAGAAACAGCCATATGCTGGTACTAAAATCCAGGCCTCTGAGGAAGATGCCTGGAAACCAAAGCAATGGATCCGATTAGGGCCTAGGGGCCTGTTCATTCCTTTTTCCTCTGGGGATATCAGTCTACAGGTCTGAGTGCAGGTAGCTTCTCAGATGGGCTAAGATTGCTCCTGTTTGTCCTGGGAAGCCACCACTATTGGGATGGCCTCAGGGACTTTGGAGGTTTATTCTATTAGTAGAGTTGTGGCCATTGGAATGGGCACACAGAATTCCCTTGGAGAGGGCAAGTACAGTCCTCAGGTTGGGTCCAGGGGCCTGAGCCTGTAGGGTGTGTAGGCCTGGGCTGTTTGGACAGTTGTCCTAAAACACAAACTCGGATTATGTTTCGGGTCATAGGTATGGCAGGACTGATCGACAGACCATGAGGAGAACTCTTCGGGATATGAAAAATGGGCGAGTGTGAGGCTCTTGCTCAAGTTTTTATCTCTGGATATCGTGCCATTCATGGTCATGAAATATCCGGGTGACTTCATGGGAAATGGACGAGTCCTACTCTCTGGGGGTTTGGCCCAATCCAAAGCGTTTGTGGTCATTCTGGGGGATGGAAGAAATCGTTTTTTTTTTTTTTTTTGTTGTTGTTGTTGTTGTTGTTTTTTTTTGTTTTTCAAACCCCACCAAATGAGGGATTACAGAGTAGAGAACTGGGGAGGGGCGATTGGACAACCAGAAATCTGGTTTAAATTTGGGGCTTAGGGACATGTCAAGCCATTATGGCATCTATTGTTCTAGCCACTGAGATGACGTACTAGAGGACAGGACTCACGCTGAGGGTCACAATGCGTGTTTATGCCCTCGTCGCACTCAAGAATGGGCGGGGCCTCAGGGTGAATGCTGGTTTCCCCTACACTGAACTTTGGACAACATGCCAACCATAAGGTTTCTTGCCATGGGTAAGGAAGAGTTCTGATTTCTGCATCACAGTCACCCCTGGGCAGTGATTGGAGATAAGGTCTAGGTTCTGAAGACTGAAAACTGAGGTAGGGAAGAGATGATGACCTAAGGCCATGGCGGGTCTATGTGCTCAGTGTGCGGTCAGCTGTCTGGGTGTTGGTCACGAGGTCCGGGCTCAGGTTGTCAGACAGTGCATTAGTGCCCAGGTTAGACTATATATGTTGGGTGCCTTCGAGTGCCGTGTAGGTTCTTATCTGAAGAACTCTTCAGGATATGAAGAATGAGCGAGTCTGAGGCGCGTGCTCAGTCTTTTGTAACTGGATTTTGTATCAGCGATGGCCCTGGAATGTTGGGGAGGCCTCCTGGGCCATGGACGAATCTTGCTCTCTGTGGATTTGGCACGATCCCAATTGTTTTTCCTCAATCTGTGGGATGGGAGGACTCCTTTCAGGTTTGTTGCCTCAGGTGTCCCACCGAAAGAGGAAATCCAAAGCAGACCCCGGGGAAGAGTGAAGGGACAACCCGAACTACGCTTAAAAATTGGAGCCTAGGGGCATGGCAAGCCCAATATGCTGTCTCTCCATCCAGCCACTGAGAGGCCTTACCTGAGGACTGGGCTCAGGCCGAGGGTCACAATGTGTGTTTGTGACCAATGGGGCCCGCAAGCATGGGCGGGGCCTCATGGGCCACACTGGTTTCAAGTACAATGAACCTTGGACAACATGCCAAACACAAGGTTTCTTGCCATGGGGAAAGAGTTCTGATGTCTGCATCATTTTCAAACCCGGGCCGTGATTGGAGATAAGGTCTAGGTTCTGAAGCATGAAAACCGAGGTTGAGAAGAGATGACGACCTAAGGCCATGGCGGGTCCGATGTGCTCAGTGTGCGGCCAGCTCTCTGGGTGGGGCCAGGAGGTCCAGGCTCAGGCTGTGTCAGAAAGGGCATTAGTGCCCAGGTCAGCCTACATATTTGGGGTACAGCCGAATGGCGTGCAGGTTGATCCTCATTTGGGGTTTCTGGGTAGCCCCAGAGGGCAATGTTTTTCTTCTGGAGGGCAGGCAGAGTGCTGCATTGTAGTTCTGGATTGCCAAACCGGAGGGCTTGTGGGCCAGTAGTCTGAGGACGGAAGTCTGAGAACCCAAGCTAGGCCTAGGTTTCTGGGTGAGGATATGGCAGGCACAATCTACAGACCTGAATCGAGATCTCGTGCATCTGAAGTCAGGGCGAGGATCAGACGATCGCTCAGGTTGGACATTCTGTCCCTGATGGCCCCTACTTGAAGGGGGGGTGGATCACGAGGCCATGGGGGTTTCCCCACGATGGGAGTTGTGAGAAGCTCCAAACTGCAAAGATTCTTCTGCAGGACAATTGAGACCTGTTGGTTGGCTCCAGGCCCATGATTCTGAGCAGGGTTCTAAGGATGGATGGCGGGGTAGGCCACCTCGCATTCCAATTGTCTCCTGGCAACAAGACAAGGTAGATATGCTGGATCTCGCGGAGCAACCGAATATGCTGAGTTGAATTGGTTTCTCCCGTGCATGTGCCTAATATGATTTTGTGTCTATGGAGACCTTGGAATGAAGCGGTGGCACTGGGGCCCTGAAGGGTTCTCCGAAAAAGAGGCTTTGACACACCTCCCACGTAGCAAGTTTCCCATGTGTAGATGAGATTTGTTCTGATGGGTGAGTCAAGAAACAGCCATATGCTGGTACTAAAATCCAGGCCTCTGAGGAAGATGCCTGGAAACCAAAGCAATGGATCCGATTAGGGCCTAGGGGCCTGTTCATTCCTTTTTCCTCTGGGGATATCAGTCTACAAGTCTGAGTGCAGGTAGCTTCTCAGATGGGCTAAGATTGCTCCTGTTTGTCCTGGGAAGCCACCACTATTGGGATGGCCTCAGGGACTTTGGAGGTTTATTCTATTAGTAGAGTTGTGGCCATTGGAATGGGCACACAGAATTCCCTTGGAGAGGGCAAGTACAGTCCTCAGGTTGGGTCCAGGGGCCTGAGCCTGTAGGGTGTGTAGGCCTGGGCTGTTTGGACAGTTGTCCTAAAACACAAACTCGGATTATGTTTCGGGTCATAGGTATGGCAGGACTGATCGACAGACCATGAGGAGAACTCTTCGGGATATGAAAAATGGGCGAGTGTGAGGCTCTTGCTCAAGTTTTTATCTCTGGATATCGTGCCATTCATGGTCATGAAATATCCGGGTGACTTCATGGGAAATGGACGAGTCCTACTCTCTGGGGGTTTGGCCCAATCCAAAGCGTTTGTGGTCATTCTGGGGGATGGAAGAAATCCGTTTTTTTTTTTTTTTTTGTTGTTTGTTGTTGTTGTTGTTGTTTTTGTTTTGTTTTTCAAACCCCACCAAATGAGGGATTACAGAGTAGAGAACTGGGGAGGGGCGATTGGACAACCAGAAATCTGGTTTAAATTTGGGGCTTAGGGACATGTCAAGCCATTATGGCATCTATTGTTCTAGCCACTGAGATGACGTACTAGAGGACAGGACTCACGCTGAGGGTCACAATGCGTGTTTATGCCCTCGTCGCACTCAAGAATGGGCGGGGCCTCAGGGTGAATGCTGGTTTCCCCTACACTGAACTTTGGACAACATGCCAACCATAAGGTTTCTTGCCATGGGTAAGGAAGAGTTCTGATTTCTGCATCACAGTCACCCCTGGGCAGTGATTGGAGATAAGGTCTAGGTTCTGAAGACTGAAAACTGAGGTAGGGAAGAGATGATGACCTAAGGCCATGGCGGGTCTATGTGCTCAGTGTGCGGTCAGCTGTCTGGGTGTTGGTCACGAGGTCCGGGCTCAGGTTGTCAGACAGTGCATTAGTGCCCAGGTTAGACTATATATGTTGGGTGCCTTCGAGTGCCGTGTAGGTTCTTATCTGAAGAACTCTTCAGGATATGAAGAATGAGCGAGTCTGAGGCGCGTGCTCAGTCTTTTGTAACTGGATTTTGTATCAGCGATGGCCCTGGAATGTTGGGGAGGCCTCCTGGGCCATGGACGAATCTTGCTCTCTGTGGATTTGGCACGATCCCAATTGTTTTTTTCCTCAATCTGTGGGATGGGAGGACTCCTTTCAGGTTTGTTGCCTCAGGTGTCCCACCAAAAGAGGAAATCCAAAGCAGACCCCGGGGAAGAGTGAAGGGACAACCCGAACTACGCTTAAAAATTGGAGCCTAGGGGCATGGCAAGCCCAATATGCTGTCTCTCCATCCAGCCACTGAGAGGCCTTACCTGAGGACTGGGCTCAGGCCGAGGGTCACAATGTGTGTTTGTGACCAATGGGGCCCGCAAGCATGGGGCGGGGCCTCATGGGCCACACTGGTTTCAAGTACAATGAACCTTGGACAACATGCCAAACACAAGGTTTCTTGCCATGGGGAAAGAGTTCTGATGTCTGCATCATTTTCAAACCCGGGCCGTGATTGGAGATAAGGTCTAGGTTCTGAAGCATGAAAACCGAGGTTGAGAAGAGATGACGACCTAAGGCCATGGCGGGTCCGATGTGCTCAGTGTGCGGCCAGCTCTCTGGGTGGGGCCAGGAGGTCCAGGCTCAGGCTGTGTCAGAAAGGGCATTAGTGCCCAGGTCAGCCTACATATTTGGGGTACAGCCGAATGGCGTGCAGGTTGATCCTCATTTGGGGTTTCTGGGTAGCCCCAGAGGGCAATGTTTTTTTCTTCTGGAGGGCAGGCAGAGTGCTGCATTGTAGTTCTGGATTGCCAAACCGGAGGGCTTGTGGGCCAGTAGTCTGAGGACGGAAGTCTGAGAACCCAAGCTAGGCCTAGGTTTCTGGGTGAGGATATGGCAGGCACAATCTACAGACCTGAATCGAGATCTCGTGCATCTGAAGTCAGGGCGAGGATCAGACGATCGCTCAGGTTGGACATTCTGTCCCTGATGGCCCCTACTTGAAGGGGGGGTGGATCACGAGGCCATGGGGGTTTCCCCACGATGGGAGTTGTGAGAAGCTCCAAACTGCAAAGATTCTTCTGCAGGACAATTGAGACCTGTTGGTTGGCTCCAGGCCCATGATTCTGAGCAGGGTTCTAAGGATGGATGGGCGGGGGTAGGCCACCTCGCATTCCAATTGTCTCCTGGCAACAAGACAAGGTAGATATGCTGGATCTCGCGGAGCAACCGAATATGCTGAGTTGAATTGGTTTCTCCCGTGCATGTGCCTAATATGATTTTGTGTCTATGGAGACCTTGGAATGAAGCGGTGGCACTGGGGCCCTGAAGGGTTCTCCGAAAAAGAGGCTTTGACACACCTCCCACGTAGCAAGTTTCCCATGTGTAGATGAGATTTGTTCTGATGGGTGAGTCAAGAAACAGCCATATGCTGGTACTAAAATCCAGGCCTCTGAGGAAGATGCCTGGAAACCAAAGCAATGGATCCGATTAGGGCCTAGGGGCCTGTTCATTCCTTTTTCCTCTGGGGATATCAGTCTACAAGTCTGAGTGCAGGTAGCTTCTCAGATGGGCTAAGATTGCTCCTGTTTGTCCTGGGAAGCCACCACTATTGGGATGGCCTCAGGGACTTTGGAGGTTTATTCTATTAGTAGAGTTGTGGCCATTGGAATGGGCACACAGAATTCCCTTGGAGAGGGCAAGTACAGTCCTCAGGTTGGGTCCAGGGGCCTGAGCCTGTAGGGTGTGTAGGCCTGGGCTGTTTGGACAGTTGTCCTAAAAAACACAAACTCGGATTATGTTTCGGGTCATAGGTATGGCAGGACTGATCGACAGACCATGAGGAGAACTCTTCGGGATATGAAAAATGGGCGAGTGTGAGGCTCTTGCTCAAGTTTTTATCTCTGGATATCGTGCCATTCATGGTCATGAAATATCCGGGTGACTTCATGGGAAATGGACGAGTCCTACTCTCTGGGGGTTTGGCCCAATCCAAAGCGTTTGTGGTCATTCTGGGGGATGGAAGAAATCCGTTTTTTTTTTTTTTTGTTGTTGTTGTTGTTGTTGTTGTTTTGTTTTGTTTTTCAAACCCCACCAAATGAGGGATTACAGAGTAGAGAACTGGGGAGGGGCGATTGGACAACCAGAAATCTGGTTTAAATTTGGGGCTTAGGGACATGTCAAGCCATTATGGCATCTATTGTTCTAGCCACTGAGATGACGTACTAGAGGACAGGACTCACGCTGAGGGTCACAATGCGTGTTTATGCCCTCGTCGCACTCAAGAATGGGCGGGGGCCTCAGGGTGAATGCTGGTTTCCCCTACACTGAACTTTGGACAACATGCCAACCATAAGGTTTCTTGCCATGGGTAAGGAAGAGTTCTGATTTCTGCATCACAGTCACCCCTGGGCAGTGATTGGAGATAAGGTCTAGGTTCTGAAGACTGAAAACTGAGGTAGGGAAGAGATGATGACCTAAGGCCATGGCGGGTCTATGTGCTCAGTGTGCGGTCAGCTGTCTGGGTGTTGGTCACGAGGTCCGGGCTCAGGTTGTCAGACAGTGCATTAGTGCCCAGGTTAGACTATATATGTTGGGTGCCTTCGAGTGCCGTGTAGGTTCTTATCTGAAGAACTCTTCAGGATATGAAGAATGAGCGAGTCTGAGGCGCGTGCTCAGTCTTTTGTAACTGGATTTTGTATCAGCGATGGCCCTGGAATGTTGGGGAGGCCTCCTGGGCCATGGACGAATCTTGCTCTCTGTGGATTTGGCACGATCCCAATTGTTTTTCCTCAATCTGTGGGATGGGAGGACTCCTTTCAGGTTTGTTGCCTCAGGTGTCCCACCGAAAGAGGAAATCCAAAGCAGACCCCGGGGAAGAGTGAAGGGACAACCCGAACTACGCTTAAAAATTGGAGCCTAGGGGCATGGCAAGCCCAATATGCTGTCTCTCCATCCAGCCACTGAGAGGCCTTACCTGAGGACTGGGCTCAGGCCGAGGGTCACAATGTGTGTTTGTGACCAATGGGGCCCGCAAGCATGGGCGGGGCCTCATGGGCCACACTGGTTTCAAGTACAATGAACCTTGGACAACATGCCAAACACAAGGTTTCTTGCCATGGGGAAAGAGTTCTGATGTCTGCATCATTTTCAAACCCGGGCCGTGATTGGAGATAAGGTCTAGGTTCTGAAGCATGAAAACCGAGGTTGAGAAGAGATGACGACCTAAGGCCATGGCGGGTCCGATGTGCTCAGTGTGCGGCCAGCTCTCTGGGTGGGGCCAGGAGGTCCAGGCTCAGGCTGTGTCAGAAAGGGCATTAGTGCCCAGGTCAGCCTACATATTTGGGGTACAGCCGAATGGCGTGCAGGTTGATCCTCATTTGGGGTTTCTGGGTAGCCCCAGAGGGCAATGTTTTTCTTCTGGAGGGCAGGCAGAGTGCTGCATTGTAGTTCTGGATTGCCAAACCGGAGGGCTTGTGGGCCAGTAGTCTGAGGACGGAAGTCTGAGAACCCAAGCTAGGCCTAGGTTTCTGGGTGAGGATATGGCAGGCACAATCTACAGACCTGAATCGAGATCTCGTGCATCTGAAGTCAGGGCGAGGATCAGACGATCGCTCAGGTTGGACATTCTGTCCCTGATGGCCCCTACTTGAAGGGGGGGTGGATCACGAGGCCATGGGGGTTTCCCCACGATGGGAGTTGTGAGAAGCTCCAAACTGCAAAGATTCTTCTGCAGGACAATTGAGACCTGTTGGTTGGCTCCAGGCCCATGATTCTGAGCAGGGTTCTAAGGATGGATGGCGGGGTAGGCCACCTCGCATTCCAATTGTCTCCTGGCAACAAGACAAGGTAGATATGCTGGATCTCGCGGAGCAACCGAATATGCTGAGTTGAATTGGTTTCTCCCGTGCATGTGCCTAATATGATTTTGTGTCTATGGAGACCTTGGAATGAAGCGGTGGCACTGGGGCCCTGAAGGGTTCTCCGAAAAAGAGGCTTTGACACACCTCCCACGTAGCAAGTTTCCCATGTGTAGATGAGATTTGTTCTGATGGGTGAGTCAAGAAACAGCCATATGCTGGTACTAAAATCCAGGCCTCTGAGGAAGATGCCTGGAAACCAAAGCAATGGATCCGATTAGGGCCTAGGGGCCTGTTCATTCCTTTTTCCTCTGGGGATATCAGTCTACAGGTCTGAGTGCAGGTAGCTTCTCAGATGGGCTAAGATTGCTCCTGTTTGTCCTGGGAAGCCACCACTATTGGGATGGCCTCAGGGACTTTGGAGGTTTATTCTATTAGTAGAGTTGTGGCCATTGGAATGGGCACACAGAATTCCCTTGGAGAGGGCAAGTACAGTCCTCAGGTTGGGTCCAGGGGCCTGAGCCTGTAGGGTGTGTAGGCCTGGGCTGTTTGGACAGTTGTCCTAAAACACAAACTCGGATTATGTTTCGGGTCATAGGTATGGCAGGACTGATCGACAGACCATGAGGAGAACTCTTCGGGATATGAAAAATGGGCGAGTGTGAGGCTCTTGCTCAAGTTTTTATCTCTGGATATCGTGCCATTCATGGTCATGAAATATCCGGGTGACTTCATGGGAAATGGACGAGTCCTACTCTCTGGGGGTTTGGCCCAATCCAAAGCGTTTGTGGTCATTCTGGGGGATGGAAGAAATCCGTTTTTTTTTTTTTTTTTTGTTGTTGTTGTTGTTGTTGTTTTTGTTTTTGTTTTTCAAACCCCACCAAATGAGGGATTACAGAGTAGAGAACTGGGGAGGGGCGATTGGACAACCAGAAATCTGGTTTAAATTTGGGGCTTAGGGACATGTCAAGCCATTATGGCATCTATTGTTCTAGCCACTGAGATGACGTACTAGAGGACAGGACTCACGCTGAGGGTCACAATGCGTGTTTATGCCCTCGTCGCACTCAAGAATGGGCGGGGCCTCAGGGTGAATGCTGGTTTCCCCTACACTGAACTTTGGACAACATGCCAACCATAAGGTTTCTTGCCATGGGTAAGGAAGAGTTCTGATTTCTGCATCACAGTCACCCCTGGGCAGTGATTGGAGATAAGGTCTAGGTTCTGAAGACTGAAAACTGAGGTAGGGAAGAGATGATGACCTAAGGCCATGGCGGGTCTATGTGCTCAGTGTGCGGTCAGCTGTCTGGGTGTTGGTCACGAGGTCCGGGCTCAGGTTGTCAGACAGTGCATTAGTGCCCAGGTTAGACTATATATGTTGGGGTGCCTTCGAGTGCCGTGTAGGTTCTTATCTGAAGAACTCTTCAGGATATGAAGAATGAGCGAGTCTGAGGCGCGTGCTCAGTCTTTTGTAACTGGATTTTGTATCAGCGATGGCCCTGGAATGTTGGGGAGGCCTCCTGGGCCATGGACGAATCTTGCTCTCTGTGGATTTGGCACGATCCCAATTGTTTTTCCTCAATCTGTGGGATGGGAGGACTCCTTTCAGGTTTGTTGCCTCAGGTGTCCCACCGAAAAGAGGAAATCCAAAGCAGACCCCGGGGAAGAGTGAAGGGACAACCCGAACTACGCTTAAAAATTGGAGCCTAGGGGCATGGCAAGCCCAATATGCTGTCTCTCCATCCAGCCACTGAGAGGCCTTACCTGAGGACTGGGCTCAGGCCGAGGGTCACAATGTGTGTTTGTGACCAATGGGGCCCGCAAGCATGGGCGGGGCCTCATGGGCCACACTGGTTTCAAGTACAATGAACCTTGGACAACATGCCAAACACAAGGTTTCTTGCCATGGGGAAAGAGTTCTGATGTCTGCATCATTTCATTTTCAAACCCGGGCCGTGATTGGAGATAAGGTCTAGGTTCTGAAGCATGAAAACCGAGGTTGAGAAGAGATGACGACCTAAGGCCATGGCGGGTCCGATGTGCTCAGTGTGCGGCCAGCTCTCTGGGTGGGGCCAGGAGGTCCAGGCTCAGGCTGTGTCAGAAAGGGCATTAGTGCCCAGGTCAGCCTACATATTTGGGGTACAGCCGAATGGCGTGCAGGTTGATCCTCATTTGGGGTTTCTGGGTAGCCCCAGAGGGCAATGTTTTTTCTTCTGGAGGGCAGGCAGAGTGCTGCATTGTAGTTCTGGATTGCCAAACCGGAGGGCTTGTGGGCCAGTAGTCTGAGGACGGAAGTCTGAGAACCCAAGCTAGGCCTAGGTTTCTGGGTGAGGATATGGCAGGCACAATCTACAGACCTGAATCGAGATCTCGTGCATCTGAAGTCAGGGCGAGGATCAGACGATCGCTCAGGTTGGACATTCTGTCCCTGATGGCCCCTACTTGAAGGGGGGGTGGATCACGAGGCCATGGGGGTTTCCCCACGATGGGAGTTGTGAGAAGCTCCAAACTGCAAAGATTCTTCTGCAGGACAATTGAGACCTGTTGGTTGGCTCCAGGCCCATGATTCTGAGCAGGGTTCTAAGGATGGATGGCGGGGTAGGCCACCTCGCATTCCAATTGTCTCCTGGCAACAAGACAAGGTAGATATGCTGGATCTCGCGGAGCAACCGAATATGCTGAGTTGAATTGGTTTCTCCCGTGCATGTGCCTAATATGATTTTGTGTCTATGGAGACCTTGGAATGAAGCGGTGGCACTGGGGCCCTGAAGGGTTCTCCGAAAAAGAGGCTTTGACACACCTCCCACGTAGCAAGTTTCCCATGTGTAGATGAGATTTGTTCTGATGGGTGAGTCAAGAAACAGCCATATGCTGGTACTAAAATCCAGGCCTCTGAGGAAGATGCCTGGAAACCAAAGCAATGGATCCGATTAGGGCCTAGGGGCCTGTTCATTCCTTTTTCCTCTGGGGATATCAGTCTACAGTCTGAGTGCAGGTAGCTTCTCAGATGGGCTAAGATTGCTCCTGTTTGTCCTGGGAAGCCACCACTATTGGGATGGCCTCAGGGACTTTGGAGGTTTATTCTATTAGTAGAGTTGTGGCCATTGGAATGGGCACACAGAATTCCCTTGGAGAGGGCAAGTACAGTCCTCAGGTTGGGTCCAGGGGCCTGAGCCTGTAGGGTGTGTAGGCCTGGGCTGTTTGGACAGTTGTCCTAAAACACAAACTCGGATTATGTTTCGGGTCATAGGTATGGCAGGACTGATCGACAGACCATGAGGAGAACTCTTCGGGATATGAAAAATGGGCGAGTGTGAGGCTCTTGCTCAAGTTTTTATCTCTGGATATCGTGCCATTCATGGTCATGAAATATCCGGGTGACTTCATGGGAAATGGACGAGTCCTACTCTCTGGGGGTTTGGCCCAATCCAAAGCGTTTGTGGTCATTCTGGGGGATGGAAGAAATCCGTTTTTTTTTTTTGTTGTTGTTGTTGTTGTTGTTGTTGTTTTTGTTTTTGTTTTTCAAACCCCACCAAATGAGGGATTACAGAGTAGAGAACTGGGGAGGGGCGATTGGACAACCAGAAATCTGGTTTAAATTTGGGGCTTAGGGACATGTCAAGCCATTATGGCATCTATTGTTCTAGCCACTGAGATGACGTACTAGAGGACAGGACTCACGCTGAGGGTCACAATGCGTGTTTATGCCCTCGTCGCACTCAAGAATGGGCGGGGCCTCAGGGTGAATGCTGGTTTCCCCTACACTGAACTTTGGACAACATGCCAACCATAAGGTTTCTTGCCATGGGTAAGGAAGAGTTCTGATTTCTGCATCACAGTCACCCCTGGGCAGTGATTGGAGATAAGGTCTAGGTTCTGAAGACTGAAAACTGAGGTAGGGAAGAGAGATGATGACCTAAGGCCATGGCGGGTCTATGTGCTCAGTGTGCGGTCAGCTGTCTGGGTGTTGGTCACGAGGTCCGGGCTCAGGTTGTCAGACAGTGCATTAGTGCCCAGGTTAGACTATATATGTTGGGTGCCTTCGAGTGCCGTGTAGGTTCTTATCTGAAGAACTCTTCAGGATATGAAGAATGAGCGAGTCTGAGGCGCGTGCTCAGTCTTTTGTAACTGGATTTTGTATCAGCGATGGCCCTGGAATGTTGGGGAGGCCTCCTGGGCCATGGACGAATCTTGCTCTCTGTGGATTTGGCACGATCCCAATTGTTTTTCCTCAATCTGTGGGATGGGAGGACTCCTTTCAGGTTTGTTGCCTCAGGTGTCCCACCGAAAGAGGAAATCCAAAGCAGACCCCGGGGAAGAGTGAAGGGACAACCCGAACTACGCTTAAAAATTGGAGCCTAGGGGCATGGCAAGCCCAATATGCTGTCTCTCCATCCAGCCACTGAGAGGCCTTACCTGAGGACTGGGCTCAGGCCGAGGGTCACAATGTGTGTTTGTGACCAATGGGGCCCGCAAGCATGGGCGGGGCCTCATGGGCCACACTGGTTTCAAGTACAATGAACCTTGGACAACATGCCAAACACAAGGTTTCTTGCCATGGGGGAAAGAGTTCTGATGTCTGCATCATTTTCAAACCCGGGCCGTGATTGGAGATAAGGTCTAGGTTCTGAAGCATGAAAACCGAGGTTGAGAGAAGAGATGACGACCTAAGGCCATGGCGGGGTCCGATGTGCTCAGTGTGCGGCCAGCTCTCTGGGTGGGGCCAGGAGGTCCAGGCTCAGGCTGTGTCAGAAAGGGCATTAGTGCCCAGGTCAGCCTACATATTTGGGGTACAGCCGAATGGCGTGCAGGTTGATCCTCATTTGGGGTTTCTGGGTAGCCCCAGAGGGCAATGTTTTTCTTCTGGAGGGCAGGCAGAGTGCTGCATTGTAGTTCTGGATTGCCAAACCGGAGGGCTTGTGGGCCAGTAGTCTGAGGACGGAAGTCTGAGAACCCAAGCTAGGCCTAGGTTTCTGGGTGAGGATATGGCAGGCACAATCTACAGACCTGAATCGAGATCTCGTGCATCTGAAGTCAGGGCGAGGATCAGACGATCGCTCAGGTTGGACATTCTGTCCCTGATGGCCCCTACTTGAAGGGGGGGTGGATCACGAGGCCATGGGGGTTTCCCCACGATGGGAGTTGTGAGAAGCTCCAAACTGCAAAGATTCTTCTGCAGGACAATTGAGACCTGTTGGTTGGCTCCAGGCCCATGATTCTGAGCAGGGTTCTAAGGATGGATGGCGGGGTAGGCCACCTCGCATTCCAATTGTCTCCTGGCAACAAGACAAGTTAGATATGCTGGATCTCGCGGAGCAAACCGAATATGCTGAGTTGAATTGGTTTCTCCCGTGCATGTGCCTAATATGATTTTGTGTCTATGGAGACCTTGGAATGAAGCGGTGGCACTGGGGCCCTGAAGGGTTCTCCGAAAAAGAGGCTTTGACACACCTCCCACGTAGCAAGTTTCCCATGTGTAGATGAGATTTGTTCTGATGGGTGAGTCAAGAAACAGCCATATGCTGGTACTAAAATCCAGGCCTCTGAGGAAGATGCCTGGAAACCAAAGCAATGGATCCGATTAGGGCCTAGGGGCCTGTTCATTCCTTTTTCCTCTGGGGATATCAGTCTACAGGTCTGAGTGCAGGTAGCTTCTCAGATGGGCTAAGATTGCTCCTGTTTGTCCTGGGAAGCCACCACTATTGGGATGGCCTCAGGGACTTTGGAGGTTTATTCTATTAGTAGAGTTGTGGCCATTGGAATGGGCACACAGAATTCCCTTGGAGAGGGCAAGTACAGTCCTCAGGTTGGGTCCAGGGGCCTGAGCCTGTAGGGTGTGTAGGCCTGGGCTGTTTGGACAGTTGTCCTAAAACACAAACTCGGATTATGTTTCGGGTCATAGGTATGGCAGGACTGATCGACAGACCATGAGGAGAACTCTTCGGGATATGAAAAATGGGCGAGTGTGAGGCTCTTGCTCAAGTTTTTATCTCTGGATATCGTGCCATTCATGGTCATGAAATATCCGGGTGACTTCATGGGAAATGGACGAGTCCTACTCTCTGGGGGGTTTGGCCCAATCCAAAGCGTTTGTGGTCATTCTGGGGATGGAAGAAATCCGTTTTTTTTTTTTTTTTTGTTGTTGTTGTTGTTGTTGTTTTGTTTTGTTTTTCAAACCCCACCAAATGAGGGATTACAGAGTAGAGAACTGGGGAGGGGCGATTGGACAACCAGAAATCTGGTTTAAATTTGGGGCTTAGGGACATGTCAAGCCATTATGGCATCTATTGTTCTAGCCACTGAGATGACGTACTAGAGGACAGGACTCACGCTGAGGGTCACAATGCGTGTTTATGCCCTCGTCGCACTCAAGAATGGGCGGGGCCTCAGGGTGAATGCTGGTTTCCCCTACACTGAACTTTGGACAACATGCCAACCATAAGGTTTCTTGCCATGGGTAAGGAAGAGTTCTGATTTCTGCATCACAGTCACCCCTGGGCAGTGATTGGAGATAAGGTCTAGGTTCTGAAGACTGAAAACTGAGGTAGGGAAGAGATGATGACCTAAGGCCATGGCGGGTCTATGTGCTCAGTGTGCGGTCAGCTGTCTGGGTGTTGGTCACGAGGTCCGGGCTCAGGTTGTCAGACAGTGCATTAGTGCCCAGGTTAGACTATATATGTTGGGTGCCTTCGAGTGCCGTGTAGGTTCTTATCTGAAGAACTCTTCAGGATATGAAGAATGAGCGAGTCTGAGGCGCGTGCTCAGTCTTTTGTAACTGGATTTTGTATCAGCGATGGCCCTGGAATGTTGGGGAGGCCTCCTGGGCCATGGACGAATCTTGCTCTCTGTGGATTTGGCACGATCCCAATTGTTTTTTCCTCAATCTGTGGGATGGGAGGACTCCTTTCAGGTTTGTTGCCTCAGGTGTCCCACCGAAAGAGGAAATCCAAAGCAGACCCCGGGGAAGAGTGAAGGGACAACCCGAACTACGCTTAAAAATTGGAGCCTAGGGGCATGGCAAGCCCAATATGCTGTCTCTCCATCCAGCCACTGAGAGGCCTTACCTGAGGACTGGGCTCAGGCCGAGGGTCACAATGTGTGTTTGTGACCAATGGGGCCCGCAAGCATGGGCGGGGCCTCATGGGCCACACTGGTTTCAAGTACAATGAACCTTGGACAACATGCCAAACACAAGGTTTCTTGCCATGGGGAAAGAGTTCTGATGTCTGCATCATTTTCAAACCCGGGCCGTGATTGGAGATAAGGTCTAGGTTCTGAAGCATGAAAACCGAGGTTGAGAAGAGATGACGACCTAAGGCCATGGCGGGTCCGATGTGCTCAGTGTGCGGCCAGCTCTCTGGGTGGGGCCAGGAGGTCCAGGCTCAGGCTGTGTCAGAAAGGGCATTAGTGCCCAGGTCAGCCTACATATATTTGGGGTACAGCCGAATGGCGTGCAGGTTGATCCTCATTTGGGGTTTCTGGGTAGCCCCAGAGGGCAATTTTTTTTCTTCTGGAGGGCAGGCAGAGTGCTGCATTGTAGTTCTGGATTGCCAAACCGGAGGGCTTGTGGGCCAGTAGTCTGAGGACGGAAGTCTGAGAACCCAAGCTAGGCCTAGGTTTCTGGGTGAGGATATGGCAGGCACAATCTACAGACCTGAATCGAGATCTCGTGCATCTGAAGTCAGGGCGAGGATCAGACGATCGCTCAGGTTGGACATTCTGTCCCTGATGGCCCCTACTTGAAGGGGGGGTGGATCACGAGGCCATGGGGGTTTCCCCACGATGGGAGTTGTGAGAAGCTCCAAACTGCAAAGATTCTTCTGCAGGACAATTGAGACCTGTTGGTTGGCTCCAGGCCCATGATTCTGAGCAGGGTTCTAAGGATGGATGGCGGGGTAGGCCACCTCGCATTCCAATTGTCTCCTGGCAACAAGACAAGTTAGATATGCTGGATCTCGCGGAGCAACCGAATATGCTGAGTTGAATTGGTTTCTCCCGTGCATGTGCCTAATATGATTTTGTGTCTATGGAGACCTTGGAATGAAGCGGTGGCACTGGGGCCCTGAAGGGTTCTCCGAAAAAGAGGCTTTGACACACCTCCCACGTAGCAAGTTTCCCATGTGTAGATGAGATTTGTTCTGATGGGTGAGTCAAGAAACAGCCATATGCTGGTACTAAAATCCAGGCCTCTGAGGAAGATGCCTGGAAACCAAAGCAATGGATCCGATTAGGGCCTAGGGGCCTGTTCATTCCTTTTTTCCTCTGGGGATATCAGTCTACAGGTCTGAGTGCAGGTAGCTTCTCAGATGGGCTAAGATTGCTCCTGTTTGTCCTGGGAAGCCACCACTATTGGGATGGCCTCAGGGACTTTGGAGGTTTATTCTATTAGTAGAGTTGTGGCCATTGGAATGGGCACACAGAATTCCCTTGGAGAGGGCAAGTACAGTCCTCAGGTTGGGTCCAGGGGCCTGAGCCTGTAGGGTGTGTAGGCCTGGGCTGTTTGGACAGTTGTCCTAAAACACAAACTCGGATTATGTTTCGGGTCATAGGTATGGCAGGACTGATCGACAGACCATGAGGAGAACTCTTCGGGATATGAAAAATGGGCGAGTGTGAGGCTCTTGCTCAAGTTTTTATCTCTGGATATCGTGCCATTCATGGTCATGAAATATCCGGGTGACTTCATGGGAAATGGACGAGTCCTACTCTCTGGGGGTTTGGCCCAATCCAAAGCGTTTGTGGTCATTCTGGGGGGATGGAAGAAATCGTTTTTTTTTTTTTTTTTGTTGTTGTTGTTGTTGTTGTTGTTTTGTTTTGTTTTTCAAACCCCACCAAATGAGGGATTACAGAGTAGAGAACTGGGGAGGGGCGATTGGACAACCAGAAATCTGGTTTAAATTTGGGGCTTAGGGACATGTCAAGCCATTATGGCATCTATTGTTCTAGCCACTGAGATGACGTACTAGAGGACAGGACTCACGCTGAGGGTCACAATGCGTGTTTATGCCCTCGTCGCACTCAAGAATGGGCGGGGCCTCAGGGTGAATGCTGGTTTCCCCTACACTGAACTTTGGACAACATGCCAACCATAAGGTTTCTTGCCATGGGTAAGGAAGAGTTCTGATTTCTGCATCACAGTCACCCCTGGGCAGTGATTGGAGATAAGGTCTAGGTTCTGAAGACTGAAAACTGAGGTAGGGAAGAGATGATGACCTAAGGCCATGGCGGGTCTATGTGCTCAGTGTGCGGTCAGCTGTCTGGGTGTTGGTCACGAGGTCCGGGCTCAGGTTGTCAGACAGTGCATTAGTGCCCAGGTTAGACTATATATGTTGGGTGCCTTCGAGTGCCGTGTAGGTTCTTATCTGAAGAACTCTTCAGGATATGAAGAATGAGCGAGTCTGAGGCGCGTGCTCAGTCTTTTGTAACTGGATTTTGTATCAGCGATGGCCCTGGAATGTTGGGGAGGCCTCCTGGGCCATGGACGAATCTTGCTCTCTGTGGATTTGGCACGATCCCAATTGTTTTTCCTCAATCTGTGGGATGGGAGGACTCCTTTCAGGTTTGTTGCCTCAGGTGTCCCACCGAAAGAGGAAATCCAAAGCAGACCCCCGGGGAAGAGTGAAGGGACAACCCGAACTACGCTTAAAAATTGGAGCCTAGGGGCATGGCAAGCCCAATATGCTGTCTCTCCATCCAGCCACTGAGAGGCCTTACCTGAGGACTGGGCTCAGGCCGAGGGTCACAATGTGTGTTTGTGACCAATGGGGCCCGCAAGCATGGGCGGGGCCTCATGGGCCACACTGGTTTCAAGTACAATGAACCTTGGACAACATGCCAAACACAAGGTTTCTTGCCATGGGGAAAGAGTTCTGATGTCTGCATCATTTTCAAACCCGGGCCGTGATTGGAGATAAGGTCTAGGTTCTGAAGCATGAAAACCGAGGTTGAGAAGAGATGACGACCTAAGGCCATGGCGGGTCCGATGTGCTCAGTGTGCGGCCAGCTCTCTGGGTGGGGCCAGGAGGTCCAGGCTCAGGCTGTGTCAGAAAGGGCATTAGTGCCCAGGTCAGCCTACATATTTGGGGTACAGCCGAATGGCGTGCAGGTTGATCCTCATTTGGGGTTTCTGGGTAGCCCCAGAGGGCAATGTTTTTCTTCTGGAGGGCAGGCAGAGTGCTGCATTGTAGTTCTGGATTGCCAAACCGGAGGGCTTGTGGGCCAGTAGTCTGAGGACGGAAGTCTGAGAACCCAAGCAAGGCCTAGGTTTCTGGGTGAGGATATGGCAGGCACAATCTACAGACCTGAATCGAGATCTCGTGCATCTGAAGTCAGGGCGAGGATCAGACGATCGCTCAGGTTGGACATTCTGTCCCTGATGGCCCCTACTTGAAGGGGGGGTGGATCACGAGGCCATGGGGGTTTCCCCACGATGGGAGTTGTGAGAAGCTCCAAACTGCAAAGATTCTTCTGCAGGACAATTGAGACCTGTTGGTTGGCTCCAGGCCCATGATTCTGAGCAGGGTTCTAAGGATGGATGGCGGGGTAGGCCACCTCGCATTCCAATTGTCTCCTGGCAACAAGACAAGTTAGATATGCTGGATCTCGCGGAGCAACCGAATATGCTGAGTTGAATTGGTTTCTCCCGTGCATGTGCCTAATATGATTTTGTGTCTATGGAGACCTTGGAATGAAGCGGTGGCACTGGGGCCCTGAAGGGTTCTCCGAAAAAAAAGAGGCTTTGACACACCTCCCACGTAGCAAGTTTCCCATGTGTAGATGAGATTTGTTCTGATGGGTGAGTCAAGAAACAGCCATATGCTGGTACTAAAATCCAGGCCTCTGAGGAAGATGCCTGGAAACCAAAGCAATGGATCCGATTAGGGCCTAGGGGCCTGTTCATTCCTTTTTCCTCTGGGGATATCAGTCTACAGGTCTGAGTGCAGGTAGCTTCTCAGATGGGCTAAGATTGCTCCTGTTTGTCCTGGGAAGCCACCACTATTGGGATGGCCTCAGGGACTTTGGAGGTTTATTCTATTAGTAGAGTTGTGGCCATTGGAATGGGCACACAGAATTCCCTTGGAGAGGGCAAGTACAGTCCTCAGGTTGGGTCCAGGGGCCTGAGCCTGTAGGGTGTGTAGGCCTGGGCTGTTTGGACAGTTGTCCTAAAACACAAACTCGGATTATGTTTCGGGTCATAGGTATGGCAGGACTGATCGACAGACCATGAGGAGAACTCTTCGGGATATGAAAAATGGGCGAGTGTGAGGCTCTTGCTCAAGTTTTTATCTCTGGATATCGTGCCATTCATGGTCATGAAAATATCCGGGTGACTTCATGGGAAATGGACGAGTCCTACTCTCTGGGGGTTTGGCCCAATCCAAAGCGTTTGTGGTCATTCTGTGGGATGGAAGAAATCCGTTTT
Organism: Mustela putorius furo; assembly: GCF_011764305.1. NCBI lineage: Eukaryota > Metazoa > Chordata > Mammalia > Carnivora > Mustelidae > Mustela > Mustela putorius. Next base: position 264,083 of record NW_025421607.1, read on the forward strand.
TTTTTTTTTTTTGTTGTTGTTGTTGTTGTTGTTGTTTTGTTTTGTTTTTCAAACCCCACCAAATGAGGGATTACAGAGTAGAGAACTGGGGAGGGGCGATTGGACAACCAGAAATCTGGTTTAAATTTGGGGCTTAGGGACATGTCAAGCCATTATGGCATCTATTGTTCTAGCCACTGAGATGACGTACTAGAGGACAGGACTCACGCTGAGGGTCACAATGCGTGTGTTTATGCCCTCGTCGCACTCAAGAATGGGCGGGGCCTCAGGGTGAATGCTGGTTTCCCCTACACTGAACTTTTGGACAACATGCCAACCATAAGGTTTCTTGCCATGGGTAAGGAAGAGTTCTGATTTCTGCATCACAGTCACCCCTGGGCAGTGATTGGAGATAAGGTCTAGGTTCTGAAGACTGAAAACTGAGGTAGGGAAGAGATGATGACCTAAGGCCATGGCGGGTCTATGTGCTCAGTGTGCGGTCAGCTGTCTGGGTGTTGGTCACGAGGTCCGGGCTCAGGTTGTCAGACAGTGCATTAGTGCCCAGGTTAGACTATATATGTTGGGTGCCTTCGAGTGCCGTGTAGGTTCTTATCTGAAGAACTCTTCAGGATATGAAGAATGAGCGAGTCTGAGGCGCGTGCTCAGTCTTTTGTAACTGGATTTTGTATCAGCGATGGCCCTGGAATGTTTGGGGAGGCCTCCTGGGCCATGGACGAATCTTGCTCTCTGTGGATTTGGCACGATCCCAATTGTTTTTCCTCAATCTGTGGGATGGGAGGACTCCTTTCAGGTTTGTTGCCTCAGGTGTCCCACCGAAAGAGGAAATCCAAAGCAGACCCCGGGGAAGAGTGAAGGGACAACCCGAACTACGCTTAAAAATTGGAGCCTAGGGGCATGGCAAGCCCAATATGCTGTCTCTCCATCCAGCCACTGAGAGGCCTTACCTGAGGACTGGGCTCAGGCCGAGGGTCACAATGTGTGTTTGTGACCAATGGGGCCCGCAAGCATGGGCGGGGCCTCATGGGCCACACTGGTTTCAAGTACAATGAACCTTGGACAACATGCCAAACACAAGGTTTCTTGCCATGGGGAAAGAGTTCTGATGTCTGCATCATTTTCAAACCCGGGCCGTGATTGGAGATAAGGTCTAGGTTCTGAAGCATGAAAACCGAGGTTGAGAAGAGATGACGACCTAAGGCCATGGCGGGTCCGATGTGCTCAGTGTGCGGCCAGCTCTCTGGGTGGGGCCAGGAGGTCCAGGCTCAGGCTGTGTCAGAAAGGGCATTAGTGCCCAGGTCAGCCTACATATTTGGGGTACAGCCGAATGGCGTGCAGGTTGATCCTCATTTGGGGTTTCTGGGTAGCCCCAGAGGGCAATGTTTTTCTTCTGGAGGGCAGGCAGAGTGCTGCATTGTAGTTCTGGATTGCCAAACCGGAGGGCTTGTGGGCCAGTAGTCTGAGGACGGAAGTCTGAGAACCCAAGCTAGGCCTAGGTTTCTGGGTGAGGATATGGCAGGCACAATCTACAGACCTGAATCGAGATCTCGTGCATCTGAAGTCAGGGCGAGGATCAGACGATCGCTCAGGTTGGACATTCTGTCCCTGATGGCCCCTACTTGAAGGGGGGGTGGATCACGAGGCCATGGGGGTTTCCCCACGATGGGAGTTGTGAGAAGCTCCAAACTGCAAAGATTCTTCTGCAGGACAATTGAGACCTGTTGGTTGGCTCCAGGCCCATGATTCTGAGCAGGGTTCTAAGGATGGATGGCGGGGTAGGCCACCTCGCATTCCAATTGTCTCCTGGCAACAAGACAAGTTAGATATGCTGGATCTCGCGGAGCAACCGAATATGCTGAGTTGAATTGGTTTCTCCCGTGCATGTGCCTAATATGATTTTGTGTCTATGGAGACCTTGGAATGAAGCGGTGGCACTGGGGCCCTGAAGGGTTCTCCGAAAAAGAGGCTTTGACACACCTCCCACGTAGCAAGTTTCCCATGTGTAGATGAGATTTGTTCTGATGGGTGAGTCAAGAAACAGCCATATGCTGGTACTAAAATCCAGGCCTCTGAGGAAGATGCCTGGAAACCAAAGCAATGGATCCGATTAGGGCCTAGGGGCCTGTTCATTCCTTTTTCCTCTGGGGATATCAGTCTACAAGTCTGAGTGCAGGTAGCTTCTCAGATGGGCTAAGATTGCTCCTGTTTGTCCTGGGAAGCCACCACTATTGGGATGGCCTCAGGGACTTTGGAGGTTTATTCTATTAGTAGAGTTGTGGCCATTGGAATGGGCACACAGAATTCCCTTGGAGAGGGCAAGTACAGTCCTCAGGTTGGGTCCAGGGGCCTGAGCCTGTAGGGTGTGTAGGCCTGGGCTGTTTGGACAGTTGTCCTAAAACACAAACTCGGATTATGTTTCGGGTCATAGGTATGGCAGGACTGATCGACAGACCATGAGGAGAACTCTTCGGGATATGAAAAATGGGCGAGTGTGAGGCTCTTGCTCAAGTTTTTTATCTCTGGATATCGTGCCATTCATGGTCATGAAATATCCGGGTGACTTCATGGGAAATGGACGAGTCCTACTCTCTGGGGGTTTGGCCCAATCCAAAGCGTTTGTGGTCATTCTGGGGGATGGAAGAAATCCGTTTTTTTTTTTTTTGTTGTTGTTGTTGTTGTTGTTTTTTGTTTTTTTTTTTCAAAAACCCCACCAAATGAGGGATTACAGAGTAGAGAACTGGGGAGGGGCGATTGGACAACCAGAAATCTGGTTTAAATTTGGGGCTTAGGGACATGTCAAGCCATTATGGCATCTATTGTTCTAGCCACTGAGATGACGTACTAGAGGACAGGACTCACGCTGAGGGTCACAATGCGTGTTTATGCCCTCGTCGCACTCAAGAATGGGCGGGGGGGCCTCAGGGTGAATGCTGGTTTCCCCTACACTGAACTTTGGACAACATGCCAACCATAAGGTTTCTTGCCATGGGTAAGGAAGAGTTCTGATTTCTGCATCACAGTCACCCCTGGGCAGTGATTGGAGATAAGGTCTAGGTTCTGAAGACTGAAAACTGAGGTAGGGAAGAGATGATGACCTAAGGCCATGGCGGGTCTATGTGCTCAGTGTGCGGTCAGCTGTCTGGGTGTTGGTCACGAGGTCCGGGCTCAGGTTGTCAGACAGTGCATTAGTGCCCAGGTTAGACTATATATGTTGGGTGCCTTCGAGTGCCGTGTAGGTTCTTATCTGAAGAACTCTTCAGGATATGAAGAATGAGCGAGTCTGAGGCGCGTGCTCAGTCTTTTGTAACTGGATTTTGTATCAGCGATGGCCCTGGAATGTTGGGGAGGCCTCCTGGGCCATGGACGAATCTTGCTCTCTGTGGATTTGGCACGATCCCAATTGTTTTTCCTCAATCTGTGGGATGGGAGGACTCCTTTCAGGTTTGTTGCCTCAGGTGTCCCACCGAAAGAGGAAATCCAAAGCAGACCCCGGGGAAGAGTGAAGGGACAACCCGAACTACGCTTAAAAATTGGAGCCTAGGGGCATGGCAAGCCCAATATGCTGTCTCTCCATCCAGCCACTGAGAGGCCTTACCTGAGGACTGGGCTCAGGCCGAGGGTCACAATGTGTGTTTGTGACCAATGTGGGCCCGCAAGCATGGGCGGGGCCTCATGGGCCACACTGGTTTCAAGTACAATGAACCTTGGACAACATGCCAAACACAAGGTTTCTTGCCATGGGGAAAGAGTTCTGATGTCTGCATCATTTTCAAACCCGGGCCGTGATTGGAGATAAGGTCTAGGTTCTGAAGCATGAAAACCGAGGTTGAGAAGAGATGACGACCTAAGGCCATGGCGGGTCCGATGTGCTCAGTGTGCGGCCAGCTCTCTGGGTGGGGGCCAGGAGGTCCAGGCTCAGGCTGTGTCAGAAAGGGCATTAGTGCCCAGGTCAGCCTACATATTTGGGGTACAGCCGAATGGCGTGCAGGTTGATCCTCATTTGGGGTTTCTGGGTAGCCCCAGAGGGCAATGTTTTTCTTCTGGAGGGCAGGCAGAGTGCTGCATTGTAGTTCTGGATTGCCAAACCGGAGGGCTTGTGGGCCAGTAGTCTGAGGACGGAAGTCTGAGAACCCAAGCTAGGCCTAGGTTTCTGGGTGAGGATATGGCAGGCACAATCTACAGACCTGAATCGAGATCTCGTGCATCTGAAGTCAGGGCGAGGATCAGACGATCGCTCAGGTTGGACATTCTGTCCCTGATGGCCCCTACTTGAAGGGGGGGTGGATCACGAGGCCATGGGGGTTTTCCCCACGATGGGAGTTGTGAGAAGCTCCAAACTGCAAAGATTCTTCTGCAGGACAATTGAGACCTGTTGGTTGGCTCCAGGCCCATGATTCTCTGAGCAGGGTTCTAAGGATGGATGGCGGGGTAGGCCACCTCGCATTCCAATTGTCTCCTGGCAACAAGACAAGTAGATATGCTGGATCTCGCGGAGCAACCGAATATGCTGAGTTGAATTGGTTTCTCCCGTGCATGTGCCTAATATGATTTTGTGTCTATGGAGACCTTGGAATGAAGCGGTGGCACTGGGGCCCTGAAGGGTTCTCCGAAAAAGAGGCTTTGACACACCTCCCACGTAGCAAGTTTCCCATGTGTAGATGAGATTTGTTCTGATGGGTGAGTCAAGAAACAGCCATATGCTGGTACTAAAATCCAGGCCTCTGAGGAAGATGCCTGGAAACCAAAGCAATGGATCCGATTAGGGCCTAGGGGCCTGTTCATTTCCTTTTTCCTCTGGGGATATCAGTCTACAAGTCTGAGTGCAGGTAGCTTCTCAGATGGGCTAAGATTGCTCCTGTTTGTCCTGGGAAGCCACCACTATTGGGATGGCCTCAGGGACTTTGGGAGGTTTATTCTATTAGTAGAGTTGTGGCCATTGGAATGGGCACACAGAATTCCCTTGGAGAGGGCAAGTACAGTCCTCAGGTTGGGTCCAGGGGCCTGAGCCTGTAGGGTGTGTAGGCCTGGGCTGTTTGGACAGTTGTCCTAAAAACACAAACTCGGATTATGTTTCGGGTCATAGGTATGGCAGGACTGATCGACAGACCATGAGGAGAACTCTTCGGGATATGAAAAATGGGCGAGTGTGAGGCTCTTGCTCAAGTTTTTATCTCTGGATATCGTGCCATTCATGGTCATGAAATATCCGGGTGACTTCATGGGAAATGGACGAGTCCTACTCTCTGGGGGTTTGGCCCAATCCAAAGCGTTTGTGGTCATTCTGTGGGATGGAAGAAATCCGTTTTTTTTTTTTTTTTGTTGTTGTTGTTGTTGTTGTTTTTGTTTTGTTTTTCAAAACCCCACCAAATGAGGGATTACAGAGTAGAGAACTGGGGAGGGGCGATTGGACAACCAGAAATCTGGTTTAAATTTGGGGCTTAGGGACATGTCAAGCCATTATGGCATCTATTGTTCTAGCCACTGAGATGACGTACTAGAGGACAGGACTCACGCTGAGGGTCACAATGCGTGTTGTTTATGCCCTCGTCGCACTCAAGAATGGGCGGGGCCTCAGGGGGTGAATGCTGGTTTCCCCTACACTGAACTTTGGACAACATGCCAACCATAAGGTTTCTTGCCATGGGTAAGGAAGAGTTCTGATTTCTGCATCACAGTCACCCCTGGGCAGTGATTGGAGATAAGGTCTAGGTTCTGAAGACTGAAAACTGAGGTAGGGAAGAGATGATGACCTAAGGCCATGGCGGGGTCTATGTGCTCAGTGTGCGGTCAGCTGTCTGGGTGTTGGTCACGAGGTCCGGGGCTCAGGTTGTCAGACAGTGCATTAGTGCCCAGGTTAGACTATATATGTTGGGTGCCTTCGAGTGCCGTGTAGGTTCTTATCTGAAGAACTCTTCAGGATATGAAGAATGAGCGAGTCTGAGGCGCGTGCTCAGTCTTTTGTAACTGGATTTTGTATCAGCGATGGCCCTGGAATGTTGGGGAGGCCTCCTGGGCCATGGACGAATCTTGCTCTCTGTGGATTTGGCACGATCCCAATTGTTTTTTTTCCTCAATCTGTGGGATGGGAGGACTCCTTTCAGGTTTGTTGCCTCAGGTGTCCCACCGAAAGAGGAAATCCAAAGCAGACCCCGGGGGAAGAGTGAAGGGACAACCCGAACTACGCTTAAAAAATTGGAGCCTAGGGGCATGGCAAGCCCAATATGCTGTCTCTCCATCCAGCCACTGAGAGGCCTTACCTGAGGACTGGGCTCAGGCCGAGGGTCACAATGTGTGTGTTTGTGACCAATGGGGCCCGCAAAGCATGGGCGGGGCCTCATGGGCCACACTGGTTTCAAGTACAATGAAACCTTGGACAACATGCCAAACACAAGGTTTCTTGCCATGGGGAAAGAGTTTCTGATGTCTGCATCATTTTCAAACCCGGGCCGTGATTGGAGATAAGGTCTAGGTTCTGAAGCATGAAAACCGAGGTTGAGAGAGATGACGACCTAAGGCCCATGTGTGGGTCCGATGTGCTCAGTGTGCGGCCAGCTCTCTGGGTGGGGGCCAGGAGGTCCAGGCTCAGGCTGTGTCAGAAAGGGCATTAGTGCCCAGGTCAGCCTATATATTTGGGGTACAGCCGAATGGCGTGCAGGTTGATCCTCATTTGGGGTTTCTGGGTAGCCCCAGAGGGCAATGTTTTTTCTTCTGGAGGGCAGGCAGAGTGCTGCATTGTAGTTCTGGATTGCCAAACTGGAGGGCTTGTGGGCCAGTAGTCTGAGGACGGAAGTCTGAGAACCCAAGCTAGGCCTAGGTTTCTGGGTGAGGATATGGCAGGCACAATCTACAGACCTGAATCGAGATCTCGTGCATCTGAAGTCAGGGCGAGGATCAGACGATCGCTCAGGTTGGACATTCTGTCCCCTGATGGCCCCTACTTGAAGGGGGGGGTGGATCACGAGGCCATGGGGGTTTTCCCCACGATGGGAGTTGTGAGAAGCTCCAAACTGCAAAGATTCTTCTGCAGGACAATTGAGACCTGTTGGTTGGCTCCAGGCCCATGATTCTGAGCAGGGTTCTAAGGATGGATGGCGGGGTAGGCCACCTCGCATTCCAATTGTCTCCTGGCAACAAGACAAGTTAGATATGCTGGATCTCGCGGAGCAACCGAATATGCTGAGTTGAATTGGTTTCTCCCGTGCATGTGCCTAATATGATTTTGTGTCTATGGAGACCTTGGAATGAAGCGGTGGCACTGGGGCCCTGAAGGGGTTCTCCGAAAAAGAGGCTTTGACACACCTCCCACGTAGCAAGTTTCCCATGTGTAGATGAGATTTGTTCTGATGGGGTGAGTCAAGAAACAGCCATATGCTGGTACTAAAATCCAGGCCTCTGAGGAAGATGCCTGGAAACCAAAGCAATGGATCCGATTAGGGCCTAGGGGCCTGTTCAATTCCTTTTTCCTCTGGGGATATCAGTCTACAAGTCTGAGTGCAGGTAGCTTCTCAGATGGGCTAAGATTGCTCCTTTTGTCCTGGGAAGCCACCACTATTGGGATGGCCTCAGGGACTTTGGAGGTTTATTCTATTAGTAGAGTTGTGGCCATTGGGAATGGGCACACAGAATTCCCTTGGAGAGGGCAAGTACAGTCCTCAGGTTGGGTCCCAGGGGCCGGGGCCTGTAGGGTGTGTAGGCCTGGGCTGTTTGGACAGTTGTCCTAAAACACAAACTCGGATTATGTTTCGGGTCATAGGTATGGCAGGACTGATCGACAGACCATGAGGAGAACTCTTCGGGATATGAAAAATGGGCGAGTGTGGTGGGCTCTTGCTCAAGTTTTTTATCTCTGGATATCGTGCCATTCATGGTCATGAAATATCCGGGTGACTTCATGGGAAATGGACGAGTCCTACTCTCTGGGGGGTTTGGCCCAATCCAAAGCGTTTGTGGTCATTCTGTGGGATGGAAGAAATCCGTTTTTTTTTTTTTTTTTTTTGTTGTTGTTTTGGTTTTGTTTTTTTTTTCAAACCCCACCAAATGAGGGAGGATACAGAGAGTAGAGAGAACTGGGGAGGGGGCGATTGGACAACCAGAAATCTGGTTTAAAATTTGGGGCTTAGGGGACATGTCAAGCCATTATGGCATCTATGTGTTCTAGCCACTGAGATGACGTATACTAGAGGACAGGACTCACGCTGAGGTCACAATGCGTGTTTTATGCCCTCGTCGCACTCAAGAATGGGCGGGGCCTCAGGGTGAATGCTGGTTTCCCCTACACTGAACGTTTGGACAACATGCCAACCATAAGGTTTCTTGCCATGGGTAAGGAAGAGTTTCTGATTTTCCTGCATCACAGTCACCCCTGGGCAGTTGATTGGAGATAAGGTCTAGGTTCTGAAGACCGAAAACTGAGGGTAGGAAGAGATGATGACCTAAGGCCATGGCGGGTTCTGATGTTGCTCAGTGTGTGCGGTCAGCTGTCTGTGGGTGGTTGGTCACGAGGTCGGGCTCAGGTTGTCAGACAGTGCATTAGTGCCCAGGTTAGACTATATATGTTGGGGTGCCTTCGAGTGCCGTGTAGGTTCTTATCTGAAGAACTCTTCAGGATATGAAGAATGAGCGAGTCTGAGGCGCGTGCTCAGTCTTTTGTAACTGGATTTTTGTATCAGCGATGGCCCTGGATGTTGGGGAGGCCTCCTGGGCCATGGACGAATCTCTCTGCTCTCTGTGGATTTGGCACGATCCCAATTGTTTTTCCTCAATCTGTGGGATGGGAGGGACCCCTTTCAGGTTTTGTTACCCTCAGGTGTCCCACCAAAAGAGGAAATCCAAAGCAGACCCCGGGGAACAGAGTGGGAAGGTACAACCCGAACTACGTTAAAAATTGGAGCCTAGGGGCATGGCAAGCCCAATATGCTGTCTCTCCATCCAGCCACTGAGTGAGGGAGGGCCTTACCTGAGGACTGGGCTCAGGCTGAGGGTCACAATGTGTGTTTGTGACCAATGGTGGCCCGCAAGCAGCATGGCGGGGCGCCTCATGGGCCACACTGGTTTCAAGTACAATGAACCTTGAGGACAACATGCCAAACACAAGGTTTCTTGCCATGGGGAAAAGAGTTCTGATGTCGTGCATCATTTTTCAAACCCGGGCCGCCTGATGATTGGAGATAGGTTCTAGGTTCTGAAGCATGAAAACCGAGGTTGAGAAGAGATGACGACCTAAGGCCATGGCGGGTCCGTTGTGCTCAGTGTGCGGCCAGCTGTCTCTGGGGTGGGGCCAGGAGGTCCAGGCTCAGGCTGTGTCAGAAAAGGGCATTAGTGCCCAGGTCAGCCTATATATTTGGGGTACAGCCGAATGGCGTGCAGGTTGATCCTCATTTGGGGTTTCTGGGTAGCCCCAGAGGGCAATGGTTTTTCTTCTGGAGGGCAGGCAGAGTGCTGCATTGTAGTTCTGGATTGCCAACTGGAGGGCTTGTGGGCCAGTAGTCTGAGGACGGAAGTCTGAGAACCCAAGCTAGCCTAGGTTTCTGGGTGAGGATATGGCAGGCACAATCTACAGACCTGAATCGAGATCTCGTGCATCTGAAGTCAGGGCGAGGATCAGACGATCGCTCAGGTTGGACATTCTGTCCCTGATGGCCCCCTACTTGAAGGGGGGTGGATCACGAGGCCATGGGGGTTTCCCACGATGGGAGTTGTGAGAAGCTCTCCAAACTGCAAAGATTCTTCTGCAGGACAATTGAGACCTGTTGGTTGGCTCCAGGACCATGATTCTGAGCAGGGTTCTAAGGAGGATGGATGGCGGGGTAGGCCACCTCGCATTCCAATTTGTCTCCTGGCAAACAAGGACAGGTTAGATCTGCTGGATCTCGGGGAGCAACCGAATGGATGCTGAGTGAATTGGTTTTCTCCGTGGATGTGCCCAATATGATTTTGTGTCTATGGAGACCTTGGAATGAAGCGGTGGCACTGGCCCCCTGAAGGGTTCTCCCTTAAAGAGAGGCTTTGACACCACCTCCCATCGTGCAAGTTTCCCATGTGTAAGATGAGATTTGTTTTGATGGGTGAGTCAAGAAACAGCCATATGCTGTTATTGAAATCCAGGCCTCTGAGGAAGATGCCTGGAAACCAAAGCAATGGATCCGATAGGGCCTAGGGGCCTGTTCACTTCCTTTTACCTCTGCGGGGATCATCAGTCTACGGGTCTGAGTGCAGGGTAGTTTCTCAGATGGGCCCAGATTGCTCCTGTTTGTCCTGGGAAGCCAACCACAAATATTTTGGATGGCCTCAGGGACTTTGGAGGGGTTTATATTCTATTAGTAGGGTTGTGGCCAATTGGACATGATGGGCACACACAATTCCTTGGTGAGAGGGCAAGTACAGTCCTTCAGGTTGGGCTCCAGGGGCCTGAGCCGGTGTAGGGTTTGTAGGCCAGGGCTGTTTGGACAGTTGTCTGGAAAACACAAACTCGGCTTATGTTTCGGGGTCATAGGTATGGCAGGACTGATCTACAGACCATGAGGAGATACTTTCGATTGGGATATGAAAAAAGGGGCGAGTGTGAGGCTCTTGCTCAAGTTTTTGTCTCTGGATATCGTGTCACTCATGGTCGTGAAATTTCCGGGTGACTTCATGGGAAATGGACGAGTCTTACTCTCTGGGGGTTTGGCCCCCAATCCAAAGAGTTTGGGGTCATTCTGTGGGATGGAAGAAGTCCGTTGTTTGTTGTTGTTGTTGTTTGTTGTTGTTTTTTTTTCAACCTCAGTGGGGTTACGTCCCACCAAATGAGGGGATTCCAGAGTAGAGCCCTGGGGAGGGGCGATTGGACAACCAGAAATCTTGGTTAAAATTGGGGCCTTAGGGACATGTCAAGCCCATTATTATGACATCTAATGGTTCCAGCCACTGAGAGGACGTACTAGAGGACAGGACTCACGCTGAGGGTCACAATGCGTGTTTTATGCCCTCGTCGCACTCAAGAATGGGGCGGGGCCTCAGGGTGAATGCTGGTTTCTCCTACACTGAACTGTTGGACAACATGCCAACCACAAGGGTTTCTTGCCATGGGTTAAGGAAGAGTTCTGATTTCTGCATCACAGTCACCCCTGGGCAGTGATTGGAGATAAGGGTCTAGGTTCTGAAGCCTGAAAACTGAGGGTAGGGAAGAGATGATGACCTAAGGCCATGGCGGGGTCTGATGTGGCTCAGTGTGCGGTCAGCTGTCTGGGGTGTTGGTCACGAGGTCCGGGCTCAGGTTGTCAGACAGTGCATTAGTGCCCAGGTTTAGGACTATATATGTTTAGGGGTGCATTCGAGTGCCGTGTAGGTTCTTATCTGAAGAACTCTTCAGGATATGAAGAATGAGCGAGTCTGAGGCTGCGTGCTCAGGCTTTTGTCTCTGGATTTTGTATCAGCGATGGCCCTGGAATGTTGGGGAGGCCTCATGGGCCATGGAACGAATCTTGCTCTCTGTGGATTTGGCCCCGATCCCAATTTGTTTTTCGTCAATCTGTGGGATGGGAGGACTCCTTTCAGGGTTTGTTACCTCAGGTGTCCCACAACAAAAGAGGAATTCCAAAGCAGAGCCCTGGGAAGAAGAGTGAAGGGACAACCCGAACTATGGGTTAAAAATTGGGGCCTAGGGGCATGGCAAGCCCCAATATGCTGTCTCTCCATCCAGCCACTGAGAGGCCTTACCTGAGGACTGGGCTCAGGCTGAGGGTCACAATGTGTGTTTGTGACCAATGTGTGGCCCGCAAAGCATGGGCGGGGCCTCATGGGCCCACACTGGTTTCAAGTACACTGAACCTTGGACAAACATGCCAACCACAAGGTTTCTTTGCCATGGGGAAAGAGTTCTGATTTCTGCATCATTTTCAAACCCCGGGCCGTGATTGGAGATAAGGTCTAGGTTCTGAAGCCTGAAAAACCGAGGTGTTGAGAAGAGATGACGAACTAACTAAGGCCATGGCATGGGGTTCGATGTGCTCAGTGTGCGGCCAGCTGTCTGGGTGGGGCCAGGAGGTCCAGGCTTCAGGCTGTGTCAGAAAAGGGCATTAGTGCCCAGGTCAGCCTATATATTTTGGGTACAGCCGAATGGCGTGCAGGTTGATCCTCATTTGGGGTTTCTGGGTAGCCCCAGAGGGCAATGTTTTTTCTTCTGGAGGGCAGGCAGAGTGCTGCATTGTAGTTCTGGATTGCCAAACTGGAGGGCTTGTGGGCCAGTAGTCTGAGGACGGAAGTCTGAGAACCCAAGCTAGGCCTAGGTTTCTGGGTGAGGGATATGGCAGGCACAATCTACAGACCTGAATCGAGATCTCGTGCATCTGAAGTCAGGGCGAGGATCAGACGATCGCTCAGGTTGGACATTCTGTCCCCTGATGGCCCCTTCTTGAAGGGGGGGGGGGATCACGAGGGGCCATGGGGTTTTTCCCACGATGGGAGTTGTGAGAGAAGCTCCCAACTGCACAAAGATTCTTCTGCAGGACAATTGAGACCTGTTGGTTGGCTCCAGGGACAACTGATTCCGAGCAAGGGGTTCTAAGGATGGATGGCTGGGGTAGCCACCTCGCATTCCAATTGTCTCTCAAGCACACAAGACAGGTTAGATCTGCTGGATCTGGGGGAGCAACCGAGGAGGCTGAGTTGAAATGGACTCTCCCGTGGATGTGTCCCTAATATGATTTTTGTGTCTATGGAGACCTTGGAATGAAGCGGTGGCACTGGGGCCCTGAAGGGTTTTCGAAAAAGAGAGGCTTTCCACACAGCTCCATCGTGCAAGTTTTCCCATGTGTAGATGAGATTTGTTCTGATGGGGTGAGTCAAGAAACAGCCATATGCTGTTATTGAAATCCAGGCCTCTGAGGAGAGATGCCTGGAAACCAAACGCAATGGATCCGATAGGTGCCTAGGGGCCTGTTCTGTTTCGTTCCTTTTAACCTCTGGGGACAATCAGTCTACGGGTCTGAGTGCAGGTAGTGCTCAGATGGGCCCAGATTGCCCCCTTTTTTTGTCCTGGGAAGCCACAAATATTGGGATGGCCTCAGGGACTTTGGAGGTTTATCCTCTAAGTAGTAGGGTTGTGGCCATTGGAATGGGCACATACAATTCCCTTGGAGAGGGCAAGCACAGTCGTCAGGTTTTTGGGCTCCAGGGGCCTGAGCCTGGTATGGGGTGTGTAGGCCAGGGGCTGTTTGGACAGTTGTCTAAAAACACAACTCGGCTTATGTTTCGGGTCATAGGTTATGGCAGGACTGATCTACAGACCATGAGGAGAACTCTTCGGATATGAAAAAAAGGGGCGGTGTGAGGCTCTTGCTCAAGTTTTTTGTCTCTGGATATCGTGTCACTCTCATGGTCGTGAAATTTCCGGGTGACTTCATGGGAAATGGGACGAGTCTCTACTCTCTGGGGGTTTTGGCCCCGTCCAAAGAGTTTGTGGGTCATTCTGTGGGATGGAAGAAGTCCGTTTTTTTCTTTGTTGTTGATTTTGTTTTGTTTTGTTTTTTCAACCTCACAGTTTGTCCCACCAAATGAGGGATTCCAGAGTAGAGAGCCCTGGGGAGTGGCGACTGGACAACCAGAAATCTGGTTTAAAAATGGGGCCTAGTGGACATGTCAAGCCCATTATGAACATCTAATGGTCCAGCCACTGAGTAGAGGACGTACTAGAGGACATTGGACTCACGCTGAGGGTCACAATGCGTGTTTATGCCCTCGTCGCACTCAAGAATGTGCGGGTCACGGCCTCAGGGTGAATGCTGGTTTCTTCCCTACACTGAACGTTGGACAACATGCCCAACCACAAGGTGTTTCTTGCCATGGGTAAGGAAGAGTTCTGATTTCTGCATCACAGTCACCCCTGGGGCAGTGATTGGAGATAAGGTCTAGCTTCTCAGGTTCTGAAGCCTGAAAACTGAGGTAGGGAAGAGATGATGACCTAAGGCCATGGCGGGTCTGGATGTGCTCAGTGTGCGGGTCAGCTGTCTGGGTGTTGGTCACGAGGTCCGGGCTCAGGTTTTGTCAGACAGTGCATTAGTGCCCAGGTTAGACTATATATTTTATATTCGTGTGCAGCTTCGAGTGCTTTGTAGGTTCTTTATCTGAAGAACTCTTCAGGATATGAAGAATGAGCGGAGTCTGAGGCGCATGGGCTCAGGCTTTTGTAACTCTGGATTTTGTATTCAGCGATGGGCCGTGGGAATGTGGGGGGAGGCCTCATGTGGGGGGGGCCATGGACGAATCTTGCTCTCTGTGGGGATTTGGGCACGATCCCAATTGTTTTTTCCGTCAATCTGTGGGATGGGAGGACTCCTTTCAGGTTTGTTGTACCCCTCATGTGTCCCACCAAAAGAGGAAATTCCAAAGCAGACCCCTGGGGGAAGAGTGACGCGGACCAACCCGAACTACGGTTAAAAATTGGGCCTAGGGGCATGGCAAGCCCAATATGCTGTTCTCTCCATCCAGCCACTGAGAGGCCTTACCTGAGGACTGGGCTCAGGCTGAGGGGTCCAATGTGTGTTTGTGAGACCAATGTGGGCCCGCAAGCATGGGCGGGGCCTCATGGGCCCCACTGGTTTCAAGTACAATGAAACTTGGACAACATGCCAACCACAAGGTTTCTTGCCATGGGGAAAGAGTTCTGATTATCTCTGGCACTCATTTTTCAAAACCCGGGCCGTGATTGGAGATAAGGTCTAGGTTCTGAAGCATGAAAACCGAGGTTGAGAAGAGATGACGACCTAAGGCCATGGCGGGGGGTCCGATGTGCTCAGTGTGCGGCCAGCTGTCTGGGGTGGGGCCAAGGAGGTCCAGGCTCAGGCCTGTGTCAGAAGGGCATTAGTGCCCAGGTCAGCTATATATTTGGGGTACAGCCGAATGGCGTGCACAGGTTGATCCTCATTTGGGGGTTTCTGGGTAGCCCCAGAGGGCAATGTTGTTTTTCTTCTGGAGGGCAGGCAGAGTGCTGCATTGTAGTTCTGGATTGCCAAAACTGGAGGGCTTGTGGGCCAGTAGTCTGAGGGACGGAAGTCTGAGAACCCAAGCTAGGCCTAGGTTTTCTGGGTGAGGATATGGCAGGGGGGGGCACAATCTACAGACCTGAATCGAGATCTCGTGCATCTGAAAAGTCAGGGCGAGGATCAGACGATCGCTCAGGGTTGGACAATTCTGTCCCTGATGGCCCCTTCTTGAAGGGGGGGGTGGGATCACGAGGCCATGGGGGTTTTTCCCACGATGGGGGAGCTTTGAGAAGCTCCAAACTGCAAAGATTTCTTTCTGCAGGACAATTGAGACCTGTTGGTTGGCTCCAGGACAACGATTCCGAGCAGGGTTCTAAGGATGGATGGCTGGGTACGTTAACCCACCTCGGCATTCCACAATTGTCTCCTGGCCAAAAAAAGACAGTTAGAGATCTGCTGTATCTTGGGGGAGCAACCGAATATGCTGATTTTTGAAATGGGACTCTCCCGTGGATGTGTCCTAATATGATTTTGTGTCTATGGAGACCTTGGAAATGAAGCGGTGGCAACTGGGGCCCTGAAGGGTTTCTGCCAAAAAAAGAAGGCTTTGATTCACACACCTCCCACGTGGGCAAGTTTTTGCCCATGTGTAGATGAGATTTGTTCTGATGGGTGAGTCAAGAAACAGCCATATGCTGTTACTGAAATCCAGGCCTCTGAGGAGAGAGATGCCTGGAAACCAAAGCAATGGATTCCGAGTTAGGGCCTAGAGTGGGCCTGTTCGTTCCTTTTTTACCTCTGGGGATATCAGTCTACGGGTCTGAGTTGCAGGTAGGTGCTCAGATGGGCTCAGATTGCTCCTGTTTGTCCTGGGAAGCCACCAATATTGGGATGGCCTCAGGGGACTTTGGAGGTTTTATCCTCTTAGTAGGGTTACCGTTTTCCTAAAACACAAACCACTGCTTACTGTTTCGGTTCAATAGGTATGGCATGACTGATCGACCGACCATAAGGAGAACTCTAATGTGATCTGAAAAAAAGGGCGAGTGTTAGGCTCGTGCTCAAGTTGTTATATCAGGATAGCGTGCCATTCATGGTCGTGCAATTTCGATGTGTTACTCATGGCCAATGAACAAATCCTACTCTCTGTGAGTTTGGCTCAGTCCCCAAGAGTTTTTGGGGTCATTGCTGTGGGATGGAAGAAGTCCTTTTGTTCTTTTGTTGTTTTTTGTTGTTGGTTGTTTTGTTTTGGGGTTTTTCAAACCCCCAATGAGGGTCCCAAGTAAGCCTGTGAGGGGCGATTGGTAAACCAAAAGCGGTTTACATATGGGGCCTAGACATGTCAAGCCTTAAATGCCTAATTGCGAAGCCCTGTAGAGAGACGTACTAGAGGAACAGGACTCACGCCTGAGGGTCACAATTGGTGTTTATGCCCTGTCGCACTACAAGAATGGGCGTGGCCTCAACCTCAGGGTGAATGCTGGTGTTCCCCTACACTGGCACGTTGGACAACATGCCAACCATAAGGTTTATTGCCATTGGATAAGGACAAAAGTTATGAAATTCTGCATCACAGTCACCCCTGGCAGTGATGGAAAGTAAGGTCTACGTTCTCGAAGCGTGATGAAAAACTGAGGTAGGGAAGACATGATGACCTAAGGCCATACGAATGCTAACCGGGCTCTTATGGGCTCAGGGGTGCGGTCAGCTGGTCCGGGTTGTTGCTACGGAGGAGTCCTGGCAGCAGGGTGTGTCAGGACAATGCATTACTGCCCAGGTTAGACTATATAATTTGGGGTACATTCGAGTTGCCCGTGTCGGTTTATTCTCATTTCACTGTTCCCAGGGCATCTCATTGGGCAATAATTTTGTTTCTAGAGGGCAAGGCAGAGTGCTGCGATGATGGTCCGGAATTGCCAAACTTGTGGGCTTTCGGGGCCAGGCAGTTGTGAGTGAGACGGAGCCCTGAGGAACCACAGCTAGATTTGGGATTCAGGGCGAGGGCCACGGCATGTACCTCCTGAAGATCTGAAAGCAATATCTCATGCATCTTACTGAAGAGCATGAGCGAGGATCAGACGTTGGCTCAGCTTGGATTTTCTGGTTCATGACGGCCCCTTCCTGAAGGGAGCCGAATCTCGTAGGACCGTGGAGTTTTTCCTCACATTTGGGAGTGGTGGGGGATGGCCCCCCTCCTAGGATTCCTTACTGCGGGACACAATTGGGAGACCATGTTTGGTTGGTCCAGGACAAACGATTCCGAGCAGGGTTCTAAGGACATGGATGGCTGGGTAGGCCACCATCGCATTCCAATGTCTCCAATCACGCAACAAACAGGTTAGATCGGCTGCGATCTCTGGGGGAGCAACTCCCGTAGAGGCTGAGTTGAAATGGACTCTCCCTTGAGATGTGTCCTAATATGATTTTGTGTCTATGGGAGACCTTGGAATGAAGCGGTGGCAATGGGGCCTGAAGGGGTTATCCTAAAGTGAACTCTTTAACACAGGAGCATATCCTGCAAGTTTCCCAAGTTTCCATGTATAGATGAGATTTGTTCTGATGGGTGAAGTCCGGAAAAAACAGCCACTATGCTGTTATTGAAAATCCAGGCCAATGAGGAGAGATGCCTGGAAACAAAGCAATGGATCCGATAGGTGCACAGAGGCCTAGGGGGCGTTGTTCGTTCCTTTTTAACCTCTGGGGACATCAGTCTACGGGTTCTGAGTGCAGGTAGGTGGCTCAGATGGTCCAGATTGCCCCTGTTTGTCCTGGGAAGCCACAAATATTGGGATTGCCCTCAGGGACGTTGGAGGTTTATCCTCTTAGTAGGGTTGTGGCCAACTACACATGGGCACATCACAATTCCCTTGGAGAGGGCAAGCACAGTCGTCGGGTTTGGCTCAAGGGTCCTGAGACAGTAGGGTGTGTAGGCCAAGGCTGTTTGGACAGTTGTCTCTGAAACACAGAACTCAGCTTATGTTTCGATGAGTCATAGTATGGCAGGACTGATCGACGACCAGATGAGGAGAACTCTTCGGGATATGAAAAAAAAGGGCGAGTGTGAGGCTCTTGCTCAAGTTTTTGTCTCTGGATATCGTGTCACTCATGGTCGTGAAATTTTCCGGGTTACTTCCATGGGAAATGGACGAGTCTTACTCTCTGGGGGTTGGGCCCCATCCAAAGAGTTTGGCCCGGTCATTCCGGGGGATGGATAATGGAAGACAGAAGTTCGTTTTGTCTGTGATTGTTGATTTAGTTTGTTTTTTTTCAACCTCAGGTGTCCCAGAAAAAATGAGGGATTCCAGAGTAGAGACCTGGGACACTAAGGGGGGGGCGAGTGGACAACCAGAAATTTGGAAAAAATAGGGGGCCTAGGGACTCGCGTGGAAGCCATTTTTTTTTTCATTAAGACATCTAAGGGTCCAGCCACTGAGGAGGACTACTAGAGTGACAGGACTCACACTGAGTGGTAACAATGCCGTGTGTTATGCCCTCGTCGCACTCAAGATTATGGGCGGGGGCCTCAGTTGTGTGAATGCTCGTGTACTCCTACACTGAACGTTGGACAACATGCCAACCATCCAAGGTTTCTTGCCATGGGTAAGGCAAGAGAGTTTCTGATTTCATGCATCATCATTTGACCCCGTGGGCCAGTGATTGGAGATAAGGTCTAGGGTTCTGAAACCTGGAAAAAATGAGAGGTATGAAAGAGACGATTACACTATAGGCCATGGCAGGTCTCGATGTGCCTCAGTGTTTGCGGTCCAGCTGTCTGGGTTTGGTCACGAGGTTCGGGCTCAGGTTGTCAGACGTAAGTGCATATAGTGCCCCAGGTTAACACTATATATTTTGGGTGCACTTTGAGTGCCGTGTAGGTTGTTGTCTGAAAGACCGCTTTCAGGGTATATTAGGATGAGCGATTCGGGCCCGCATGCTCAGGCCTTTTGTCTCTTGATTTTGTATCAGGGTTGGTCGTTGAATGTTGAGAGGCCTAAATGGGCCATGTACGAATCTTGCTCTCTCGTGATTTGGCCGATCCTAATTGTCGTTTTTCGGTCTAATCTATGGGATAGATTACTCCTTTGCAGGTTTGTTACCTCAGGTGTCCCACCAAAGAAGGAATTCCAAAGCGGCCCTGGGGAAGAGTGATGGACTCCCGAACTAGGGTTTAAACATCTGGGGCCTTGGGGCAAATGGCAAATCCCAAATGCTATCTCTCCACCAGCCACTGAGAGGCCTTACGTGAGACGGCTCAGGTCTTGAGGTCAGAATGTGTGTTTGTGACCAATGTGGTCGCAAGCATGGGCGGGAGCCTCATGGCCATCACTGGTTTAACTACACTGAACCCTTGACAACATGCAACCAACAATGTTTTCTTGCCGAGGGGATAGATGGAAGAATAAGGTCTAGGTTCTGAAGCCTGAAAAACTGAGGTAGGGAAGACCATGATGACCTAAGGCCATGGCGGGTCTTATGGGCTCAGGGTGCGGTCAGCTGTCCGGGTGTTGCTCAGGAGGTCCCGGCACAGGGTGTGTCAGACAGTGCATTACTGTCCAGGTTAGACTATATAATTTGGGTACATTCGAGTGCCGTGTCGGTTTATTCTCATTTCATGTTCCCGGGCATCTCATTGGGCAATATTTTGTTTCTAGAGGGCAGGCAGAGTGCTGCGATGATGGTCCGGAATTGCCAAACTTGTGGGCTTCGGGGCCAGGAGTGTGAGGACGGAAGTCTGAGAACACCAGCTAGATTTGGGATTCAGGGCGAGGGCACGGCATGTACCTCCTGAAGATCTGAAGCAATATCTCATGCATCTGAAGTCAGAGCGAGGATCAGACGTTGGCTCACCTTGGATTTTCTGTTCATGACGGCCCCTTCATGAAGGGAGCCGAATCTCGAGGCCGTGGAGTTTTTCCCACATTTGGAGTGGTGGGATGCCCCGTCCTAGGATTCCTTCTGCGGGACAATTGAGACCTGTTGGTTGGCTCCAGGACAACGATTCCGAGCAGGGTTCTAAGGATGGATGGCTGGGTAGGCCACCTCGCATTCCAATTGTCTCCAACAACAAGACAGGTTAGATCTGCTGGATCTGGGGGAGCAACCGAGGAGGCTGAGTTGAAATGGACTCTCCCGTGGATGTGTCCTAATATGATTTTGTGTCTAGTGAGACCTTGGAATGAAGCGGTGGCACTGGGGCCCTGAAGGGTTATCCTAAAGTGACGCTTTCACACAGAGCCTTCCTGCAAGTTTCCCATGTGTAGATGAGATTTGTTCTGATGGGTGAGTCACGAAACAGCCATATGCTGTTATTCAAATCCAGGCCAATGAGGAGAGATGCCTGGAAACCAAAGCAATGGATCCGATATGTACCTAGGGGCCTGTTCGTTCCTTTTAACCTCTGGGGACATCAGTCTATGGGTCTGAGTGCCGGTATCGGCTCAGATGTGTCCAGATTGCCCCTGTTTGTCCTGGGAAGCCACAAATATTGGGATTGCCTCAGGGACGTTGGAGGTTTATCCTCTTAGTAGGGTTGTGGCCAATCAAATGGGCACATACAATTCCCTTGGAGAGGGCAAGCACTGTCGTCGGGTTTGGCTCAAGGGTCCTGAGACAGTAGGGTGTGTAGGCCAGGGCTGTTTGGACAGTTGTCTGAAAACACAAACTCAGCTTATGTTTCGAGTCATAGGTATGGCAGGACTGATCTACAGACCATGAGGAGAACTCTTCGGGATATGAAAAAAGGGCGAGTGTGAGGCTCTTGCTCAAGTTTTTGTCTCTAGATATCGTGTCACTCATGGTCGTGAAATTTCGGGGTTACTTCATTGGAAATGGACTAGTCTTACTCTCTGGGGATTTGGCCCTGTCCAAAGAGTTTGGGGTCATTCGGTGGGATGGAAGAATTCCGTTGTTCTGTTGTTGTTGATTTGTTTTGTTTTGTTTTTCAACCTCAGGTGTCCCAAAAAATGGGGGATTCCAGAGTAGAGCCCTGGGGAGGGGCGAGTGGACAACCAGAAATCTGGAAAAAAATAGGGGCCTAATGACATGTGAAGCCCATTATGATATCTAAGGGTCCAGCCACTGAGAGGACGTACTAGAGGAGAGGACTCACACTGAGTGTCACAATGCGTGTTTATGCCCTCGTCGGACTCAATTATGGGCGGGGCCTCAGTGTGAATGCTCGTTACTCCTAAACTGAACGTTGGACAAAATGCCAACCACAAGGTTTCTTGCCATGGGTAAGGAAGAGTTCTGATTTCTGCATCACATTGACCCTTGGGCAGTGATTGGAGATAAGGTCTAGGTTCTGAAACCTGAAAATTGAGGTATGAAAGAGACGATGACCTAAGGCGATGGCAGGTCTGATGTGCTCAGTGTGCGGTCAGCTGTCTGGGTGTTGGTCACGAGGTTCGGGCTCAGGTTGTCAGACAGTCCATTAGTGCCCAGGTTACAATATATATTTTGGGTGCATTCGAGTGCCGTGTAGGTTTTTATCTGAAGAAATCTTCAGGATATATAGAATGAGCGAGTCTGACGCGCGTGCTCAGGCTTTTGTCTTTGGATTTTGTATCAGGGTTGGGCGTTGAATGTTGAGGAGGCCTCATGGGCCATGGACAAATCTTGCTCTCTGTGGATTTGGCCCGATCCTAATTGTTTTTCGTCTATCTTTGGGATAGGTGTCTCCTTTCAGGTTTGTTACCTCAGGTGTCCCACCAAAAGAGGAATTCCAAAGCAGAGCCCTGGGGAAGAGTGAAGGGACATCCCGAACTATGGTTAAAAATTGGGGCCTTGGGGCATGGCAATCCCAAAATGCTATCTCTCCATCCAGACAGTGAGAGGCCTTACGTGAGCACTGGGCTCAGGCTGAGGGTCACAATGTGTGTTTGTGACCAATGTGGTCGCAAGCATGGGCGGGGCCTCAGGGGCCACACTGGTTTCAACTACACTGAACCTTGGACAACATGCCAACCACAAGGTTTCTTGCCATGGGGAAAGAGTTCTGATTTCTGCTACTTTTTCAAACCCTGGCCTTGATTGGAGATAAGGTCCAAGTTCTGAAGCCTGAAAACCGAGGTTGAGAAGAGATGACGACCTAAGGACATGGCGGATCCGATGGGCTCAGTGTGCGGCCAGCTGTCTGGGTGGGTCCAGGAGGTCCAGGCTCAGGCTGTGTCAGAAAGGGCATTAGTGCCCAGGTCAGCCTATATATTTGGGGTACAGCCGAATGGCGTGCAGGTTGATCCTCATTTGGGGTTTCTGGGTAGCCCCGGAGGGCAATGTTTTTCTTCTGGAGGGCAAGCAGAGTGCTGCATTGTAGTTCTGGATTGCCAAACTGGAGGGCTTGTGGGCCAGTCGTCTGAGAACGGAAGTCTGAGAACCCAAGCTAGGCCTAGATTTCTGGGTGAGGATATGGCAGGCACAATCTACAGACCTGAATCGAGTTCTCTTGTATCTGAAGTCAGGGCGAGGATCAGACGATCGCTCAGGTTGTACATTCTGTCCCTGATGGCCCCTTCTTGAAGGGGAGGTCGATCACGAGGCCATGGGGGTGTTCCGCGATGGGAGTTGTGAGAAGCTCCCAACTGCAAAGATTCTTCAGCAGGACAATTGAGACCTGTTGGTTTGCTCCAGGACAATGATTCTGAGCAGGGTTCTAAGGATGGATGGCTGGGTAGGCCACCTCGCATTCCAATTGTCTCCAAGCAACAAGACAGGTTAGATCTGCTGGATATGGGGGAGCAACCGAGGAGGCTGAGTTGAAATGGACTCTCCCGTGGATGTGTCCTAATACGATTTTGTGTCTATGGAGACCTTGGAATGAAGCGGTGGCACTGGGGCCCTGAAGGGTTATCCTAAATAGAGGCTTTCACACAGAGCCATCGTGCAAGTTTCCCATGTGTAGATGAGATTTGTTCTGATGGGTGAGTCAAGAAACAGCCATATGCTGTTATTGAAATCCAGGCCTCTGGGGAGAGATGCCTGGAAACCAAAGCAATGGATCCGATAGGTGTCTAGGGGCCTGTTCGTTCTTTTAACCTCTGGGGATATCAGTCTACGGGTCTGAGTGCAGGTAGGTGCTCTGATGGGCCCAGATTGCCCCTGTTTGTCCTGGGAAGACACAAATATTGGGATGGCCTCAGGGACTTTGGAGGTTTATACTCTTAGTTGGGTTGTGGCCATTGGAATGGGCACATACAATTCCCTTGGAGAGGGCAAGCACAGTTGTCGGGTTTGGCTCCAGGGGGCTGAGCCTGTAGGGTGTGTAGGCCAGGGCTGTTTAGACAGTTGTCTGAAAACAGAAACACGGCTTATGTTTCGGGTCATAGGTATGGCAGGACTGATGAACGGACCATGAGGAGAACTCTTCGGGATATGAAAAAAGGGCGAGTGTGAGGCTCTTGCTCAAGTTTTTGTCTCTGGATATCGTGTCACTCATGGTCGAGAAATTTCCGGGTGACTTCATGGGAAATGGACGAGTCTTACTCCATGGGTGTTTGGCCCCTTCCAAAGAGTTTGGGGTCATTTTGTGGGATGGAAGAAGTCCGTTGTTCTGTTGTTGTTGATTTGTTTTGTTCTGTTTTTCAACCTCAGGTGTCCCACCATATGAGGGATTCCAGAGTAGAGCCCTGGGGAGGGGCGACTGGACAACTAGAAATCTGGTTAAAAATTGGGGCCTAGGGACATGTCAAGCCCATTATGACATCTAATGGTCCAGCCACTGAGAGGACTTACTAGAGGACAGGACTCACGCTGAGTGTCAAAATGCGTGTTTATGCCCTCGTTGCACTCAAGAATGGGCGGAGCCTCAGGGTTAATGCTGGTTTCTCCTACACTGATCGTTGGAAAACTTTCCAACCAGAAGGTTTCTTGCCATGGGTAAGGAGAAGTTTGATTTCTGCATCCAATTCATCTCTTGTCAGGGCTTGTAGTTAAGGTCTAAGTTCTGAAGCCTCAAAAGTTAGGTTGGGAAGAGATAACGAGCTCAGACCATGTCGGGTGTGATGTTCTCAGTGTGCGGTCAGCTGCCTCGGTTTTGGTCAGGGTTCCAGGCTCCCTCTGTATCAGACAGTGTATTAGTGGCCAGGTTAGACTATCTAATTTGGGTACATTCGAGTGCCGTGTATGTCTATCCTCATTTGGGTTATGTGAGAAACTCCATAGGTCAAAATTTTTCTTCTGGAAGGCAAGCAGAATGCTTCATTTTGGTTCCCGAACTTCCAAATGTGAGGGCTTGGGGGCCAGGAGTGTGAGGACGGAAGTCTGAGAACACAAGCTAGTCATAGGTTTCAGGGCGAGGGCAAGGAAAGCACACTCTGCAGAGCTGCATCGAGATCTCGTGCATCTGAATTCAGGGTGTAGATCAGACGTTGTCTTAGGTTGGAGTTCCTGTCCATGATTTCCCCTTCATAAATGGGGGGGGGGGGCATCACAAAGCCATCTAGATTTTCCCAGGTTGGGAGTTGTGAGATGCTCCAAAACTCAAGGATTCCTTCTGCTGGACATTTGAGACCTGTTGGATGGCTCCAGGACATCCCATACGGAACGACGCCAGAGCAGAGCTCTAAGGATGGATGGTTGGGCAGCCCGCCTCGCATTCCAATTGTCTCCTAGTCAAGACAGGTTCAGTCTGCTCGCTCTGGGGGAGCAACCAAGGGAGCTGAGTTGAAATGGAATTTCCTGCGGATGGGTTCTAATGTGGATTTCTGTCCATAGAGACGTTGTAATGGGACAGTGGCACACAGGCCCTGAAGGATTCTCCTAACTGGAGGTTTTGAGACATCTTCAAAGGATAATTTTCCCATGTGGAGAAGAGATTTGTTCTGATTGCTGCCTCATGAAATCCCCATATGCTAATATTGGAAACCAGGCCTCTGAGGAGAGATACCTGTAACCGAAAGCAATGAATCTGATTCAGGCCTAGGGGCCTGTCTGATTCAATCTTCTTCTCTGGGGACATCCATCTACGGTGAGTAGAGGTAGGTGCTCAGCTGGTTTCAAATGACCCTTGTTTGTCCTGGGCGGCCTACATTATTGGGATGTCCTTGAGGACTCTGGAGGTTTTTCCTAATTTGTACGATTGTGGACAATGGAATGCGCAGAATTCCCGTGGTATGGACAGGCACAGTCCTGATGTGTGGCTCCAGGGGCCCCAGCCTGAAGGGTCTGTGGGCCAGGAATGTGGGGACAGAAGTCTGAAAACACAAACTCGGCTTAGGTTTGGGAAGTAGGTATGGCAGGCCCGATCCACAGACCGTGAGGAGAACTCTTCGGGATACGACAATAGAGCGAGTGTGAGGCGCTTGCTCAGACTTTTGTCTCTGGATTTGTTGTCAACGATGGCTGTGAAATCTCAGGGAGGCCTCATGGGCCATGGACGAGACTTCCTCTCTGTGAATTTGGTCCAATCCCAATTGTTTGGGGTCAATCTGAAGGATGGGAGGAGTCCTTTTAGTTTTGTTACCTCAGGTGTCCCACCAAAAGAGGGATTCCAAAGCAGAGCTCTGGGGAGGGATGAATGGACAACCAGAACAATCCAATTGGGGTGAGGTCGAGAACCGAGCAGGTTGATCCTCATTTGAGGTTTATGGAGATCCTCATAGAGCAACGTTTTTCTTCTGGAGGGCCAGCATAGGGCTGCATTTTGCTTCCAGAATTCCAAGTCTTGAGGACATGTTTGCCAGGAGTGTGAGGAAGGAAGTCTGAAAACACAAGGTAGCACGAGGTTTGGACCCACTGTGCAGAGGCTGAATCGAGATCTCCTGCATCTGAGGTCAGGGCGTATATCAGATGATGCCTCAAGCTGGAGTTTGTGTCCATGACGGCCCCTTCCTGAAGGGGGTGGGGGCGTCATGAGGCCAGGGAGGTTTCCCTACGCTGGGAGTTGTGAGCTGCTCCAAACTTCAAAGTTTCCTTCTTCAGGACAGTCGAGTACTATTGGATGGTTCCAGGATGCCCCATACAGAAAGACTCGAGAGCAGGGGCCTAAGCATGGATGCCGAGAAATGCCAACTCACCATCCCATTGCCTGGTCGAGACAAGGCACGCTCAATCTGCGGGCTCTTGGGTGAGCTACCCAGAAGGCTGAGTTTAAATGGACTTTCCTGAGGATGAGTCATAATGTGGGTTGGTGGCCATGGAGACCTTGGAATGTGGCAGTAGCTAAGGGACTCTGCAGGATTCTCCAACCCGAAGGGTTTGACACAACTCCAACAAGGAAGCTTTCCATGTGGAGATGAGAAGTGTTCTGTCTGGTGCCTCAGGATAGCCCCATATGCTGGTCTTCAAACCCAGGCCTCTGAGGAGTGATACCTGGACACCAAAGCCAGAGTTCATAATAGGGCCTAGGGGCCTGTCTGGTTCAATCTTCTGTCTCTGCGGATATCAGTCTGTGTGTCTACATGGAGGTAGTAGTTGCTCAGCTGGTGTCATAATGCCCCTGTTTGTCCAGTGCGGCTTGCGGTAGTGGGATGTCCTTGGGGACCTTGAGGTTTCTACTATTTTGTAGAGTTGTGGCCAATGGAACGGGCAGTTTCTTAGGAGAGAGCAGGCACAGTTCTGTGGTGTGGCTCTAGAGACCCCAGCCTGGAGGCAGTGTGGGCCACGGCTGTGCAGCCAGACATCCAAAAACCCAAACTCAGCTCAGGTTTGGGGCCGAGGTTATGGCAGGCCTGATCTACATTCCGTGAGGGGAGCTCCTCTGGATATGAAAGAAGGGTGAGAGGGAGGCAGTCGCTCAGTCTTTTGTCTCTGGATATTTTGTCCACAATGGCTGTTTAATGTAGGAGTTGCCTCATGGGTCGTAGAAGTCTCCCTCTCTGGTAGTTTGTCCAGCCCCCAAGAGTTTGGGGTCATTCTGTGCGAAGGGAAGAGTCCTGTTTTCTGCTTCATGTGTCCCCCCAGTAGAGAGATTCTGGAGCATAGCAGTGGGTACTGACAACTGGAATACTCGCTCTCTGGTTAAGCCTGGGGGCCTATGGATATGACAAGCCCCATATGCAGGATCTTGGTCCAGCCAATGAGAGGCGTTACTTTAATACGGGACTCACGCTACAGGTCACAATGCATGTCTGTGCCCTAGGCGGCCCTCAAGCACTGGCGGGGCCTTTACGACAATGCAGGTTTTCCCACATTGAACGTTGGACAACATGCCAACCACAAGGTTTCTGGCCCTGGGGAAGGAGGAATTCTAATTTCTGCATCACGTTCACCCCTGGGCAGTGATTGGAGATAAGGTCTATGTTCTGAAGCCTGAAAACCGAGGTTGGGAAGAGATGACAAACTACAGCCATAGCGGGTCCCTTGTGTCCAGGTTGGAGCCAGCTGTCTAGGTGTCGTTTGGGATGTCTTGTCTCAGGCTGTGCCAGACAGGGCATTCGTATTCAGGGTAGGCTGTATAATTGTTTTACAGTCGAGTGGCATGCATTAGATTATCATTTGGGGTTTCTTATTAGCAGCATAGGGCAAAGATTTTCTTCTGGAGGGCAGGCAGAGTGCTGCATTGTGGCTTCGTAATTTCCAAACTGGAGGGTTTGTGGGCCAGGAGAGTGAGGACGGAAGTCTGATAACACAAGCTAGGCTTAGGTTTCGGGGAATGGACATGGCAGGCACACTCTGCAGAGCTGAATTGAGATCTCATGAGTCTGAAGTCAGGTCGAGGATCAGACTTTGGCTCAGGTTGGAGTTTATGTCCATGTTGGCCCTTTCATGAAGGGGGAGGCATTAGGAGGCCATGGGGGTTTTCCCACTATTAGAGTTGTGAGATGCTCCAAACCGCAAGGATTCCTTCTGTGGGACAATTAAGATTTGTTGGATGGCTCCAGGACGTCTCATAAGGTATTTTCCAGAACAGGGTTCTAAGTATGGATGCCTGGGCAGACAGCCTCAATTCCAATTGTCTCCTAGCAACAAGAAACGTTTGATCTGCTGGCTTGGGGTAGCATCAGAGGGGGCTGAGTTGGAATGGACTATCCTGAGGATGGTCTTAATGTTGGTTTGAGTCCATTGAGACCTTGGTATGGGGCAGTGGCACCAGGGCCCTGAAGGATTCTCCTAACCAGAGGTGATAACAAAGCTCCAATGAGCAAGTTTTCCATGGGGAGACGAGATTTGTTCTTATTGGTGCCTCAGGAAACCACCATTTGCTGGTATTGGAAATGAGGCCTCCGAGGAGAGATGCCCGGAAACCAAAGCAATGGATCTGATTAGGGCCTAGGGGCCTGTCCGGTTCAATATTCTTCTCTGGGGACATCTTTTGTCTGAGTGGAGGTAGTTGATCAGCTGGTTTGAGATCACACCTGTTTGTCCTGGGCGGCCTACACTATTGGGATGGCCTCGGTAACTTTGGAGGTTTTTCCTAATTTGCAAGGTTGTGGCCAATGGAATGGGAAGAATTCTCTTGAAAGGGAAGCACAGTCCTGAGGTGTGGCTCCAGGGACCCAAGTGTGGAGCCTGTGTGGTCCAGGGCTATTTGGACAAAAGTCTGAAAACACAAACTCCACTTAGGTTTGGGTCTGTAGGTATGGCCGGCCCGATATATAGACCGTGAGGAGAACTCTTCGGGATATGAACAAAGGGCGAAAGTGAGGTGCTTGCTCATGCTTATTTTTTTCTGGATATGTGTCACCGATTGCCATGGAATGTCCGGGTGTCCTCATGGGCCATCGATGAGGCTCCCTTTCTGGGGATTTGACCCAAACCCAAGAGTTTGGGGTCATTCTGTGGGAGGGAGGAGGCCTTTCTGATAATTTTTTTTTTTTTTTTTTTTTTTTTTTTTTTTTTTACCTCAGGTGGACCACCAAAAGAGGGATTCCACAGCAGAGTCCTGGGGAGGGGCGACTGGACAACCAGAACTCTGGTTAACATTGGGACCTAAGAACATGGCAAGCCCCATATGTGGGCTCTTGGTCGAGACACTGAGAGGCCTTCCTTGAGCATAGGGCTCACATTGAGTTTCACAATGTGTTTTTGTGCCCAAGGAGCCCCTCAAGTCAGGGCGTGGCCTAATGTACCATGCTGGTTTCTACTACACTGAATGTTGCACAATATGGCAACCACAAGTTTTCTGGCCATGGGGAAGAAGGAGTTCTAATTTCTGCAACACTTTCACTCCTGGACTGTGATTAGATTTAAGGTCTAGGTTCTGAAGCCTGAAAACTGAGGTTGGGAAGAGATGAAGACCTAAGGCCATGCTGTTACTGATGTGCTAGTGTTCGGCCAGCTGTTGAGTGTGGGATGGGAGGTGCAGGCTCAGGCTGTGGCAGACAGGGAATTAGTGCCCAGGCTAGACTGCATCATTGGGGTGCAGTCGAGTTTCGTGCAGGTTGGTACTCATTTGTGGTTACTGGGTAGCCCCAGAGGGCAATGTTTTTCTTCTGGAAGGAAGACACAGTGCCACATAGTGGCTCCAGAATTCCCAAACTGGAAGGCTTGTGGGCCAGGAGTGTGAGGAAAAAATTCTGAGAACACAAGCCAGACTTAGATTTCGGGGTGAGGGGAAGGCAGGAACCCTCTGCAGAGATGATTCAAGATCCCGTGTACATGAAGACAGAGCTAGGATCATATGTTGGCTCAGGTTGGAGTTTCTGTCCATGACGGCCCCTTCCTGAAGGGGAGGGTGTCACGAGGCCATGGAGGTTTTCCCACGATGGGAATTGTGAGATGCTCCAAACCGCCATGATTCCTTCTGTGGGACAGTTGAGACCTGCTGGATGGCTCCAGGACATCCCATAAGGAAGTTATCCAGAGCAGGGTTCTAAGGATGGATGCCTGGGCAGCCCGCCTCCCATTCTAGTTGTCTCCTAGCAACAAGGCAGGTTTGATCTGCAGGCCCTGGGGGAGAAACCAAGGGGGATGAGTTGACATGGACTCTACCGAGGATAGATCATAATGTGGGTTTAAGTCCATGGAATCCTTGGAATGGGGCGCTTGATCCGGGGCCCTGAAAGATTCTCCTAAACAGAGGTTTTTATAGAGCTCCAAAGAGTACATTTCCTATGTGGAGACGAGATTTTTCTATGAGTGCCTCAGTAATGACCCATATGCTGGTATTGGTAACCAGGCCTCTGAGGAGAGATGCCTGGAAACAAAAGCAATGGATCTGATTAGGGCCTATGTGCCTGTCCAGTTCAATCTTATTCTATGGGGATATCTGTCTCTGGGTCTGAGTGGAGGTAGTTTCCTAACTTGTGAAAGATCATCCCTGTTTGTCCTGGGCAGCCAACACTATTGGGATGGCCTCGGGGAGTTTGGAGGTTTCTCCTAATCTATAGGGTTGTGGCCAATGGAAATGGCAGAATTTCTCTGGAGAGGGAATCCACAGACCTCAGGTGCGGCTCCAGGGTCCCCAGCTTGGATGGTGTGGGCCAGGACTGTGGGGACAGAAGTCTGAAAACACAAACTCAGCTTAGGTTTGGGGATGTATGTATGAAGGCTCGATCTACAGACCGTGAGAATTTTCCGGGCTATGAACAAAGGGCGAGTATGTGGCGTTTGCTCAGGCTCTTGTCTCTGGATTTTGTGCCTACGGTGGCCGTGGAATGTCGGGGTGTCCTCAAGGGCCATGGACAAGTCTTTCTCTGGTGATTTGGCCTGATCCCAAGTGGTTGGGATCATTCTGTGGATGGGAAGAGTCCTTTCTGTATTTTTTTTTTTTACCTCAGATTTTCCACCAAAAAGGGATTCCAGAGCAGAGCCCTGAGTAGGGGTGTCTAGACATCTGTAACTCTGGTTGAGATTGGGGGACTAGGGGCTTGGCAAGCCCCATATGTGGGCTGTTGTTCCAGTCACTAAGAGGCTTTACATGAGGATAGGGCTCACGCTGAGGGACACAATGTGTGTTTGTGCAAATTGTAGCCCTCAGGGATAGGTGGGGCCTCATAGTCCATGCTGCTTTCTCCTACAATGAACGTTGGACCACATGCCAACCACAAGGTTTCTTGCCATGGCGAAGGAGAAGTTCTGATTCTTGTATCCCGTTCACTCCTGAGCAGTGAGTGGAGATAAGGTCTAGGTTCTGAAGGAGAAAACTGAGGTTGGGTAGAGATGATGGCCGAAAGCCATTGTGGGTTTGATATGCTCAGTGTACGGCCAGCTGTCTGGGTGTTGGACTGGAGGTCTGCCTTCAGGCTGTGTCAGACAGGGCTTTAGTGCACAGGCTAAATTGTATAATTGGGGTATGGTCGAGTGGCATGCAGGTTGTTACTCATTTGTCGTTTCTGGTTAGCCCTATAGGGCAACATTTTTCTTCTGAACGGCAGACAGAGTGCTGCATTGTGTCTCCAGAATTGCCAAACTGGAGGGGTGTGGACAGGATTGTGAAGACGGAAGTCTGAGAACACAAGTTAGGCTTAGGTTTCGGGGCGAGGGCACAGCAGGCACACTCTCAAGTGCTGAATCGAGATCTCGTGCTTCTGAATTCAGGGCGCGGATCAGACTTTGGCCTAGGATGGAGTTTCTGTCCATGATTCCCATTTATGAAGGTGTGGGGCATCATGAGGAAATGGAGGTTTTCTCACAGTGGGATTGTGTGATGCTTCAAACCACAAGGATTCATTCTGCGAGACAGTCAAGACAGGTTGGTTGGATTCAAGACGTCCCATAAAGAAATTCTCCACCCTCTTGTCCCTAGGCCGCAACAACACTATTGAACTGGCATCTGGGGACTTGGGAAGTTTCTTCCTAATAATCCTCAGGGTTGTGGGGCCAATGGAACCATGGGAAGAAATTCCTTGGAGGAGGGCAGGCACAGTCCTGAGGTGTGGCTCCAGAGGGCCTCAGCCTGGAGGGGTGTATGGGACAGGGATGTCAGGATAGAAGTATGAAAACCACACAACTCGGCTTAGATTTGGGGACGTATATATGGCAGGTCCCCGATCTACACGACTATGAAGGAGAATTTTTTGGGCTATTGAACCAATAAGGGTGCCAGGCTTATGTATCTGGCATTTATTTGTGTCAATCGTTCTAGGCCTGGGAATGTCGGGTTGGCCTCATGGGCCCATGGAAAAGGCTTTCTATCTGGGGATGGCCTGATCTCAACTGATGCTGGGGGTCATTCTGTGGTGGGTGGGAGGGAATCCTTTCTGTGTTTACTTACCTCAAATGTCCCACCAAAGAGGGATTCCAGAGCAGAACCCTGAGTAGGGCGTGACTAGATGTCACTACCTCTGGTTAGAGATGGGTGACTTGAGGCATGGCAGGCCACCATATGCGGGGGCTCATGGGTCCAGCGCACTGAGAGGCTTTACGGTTGAGGACAGGGTTTCAAAATGAGGGTCCCAAATGTGTGTTTGTGCCCACCGCAGCTCTTGAGCATGGGCAGGCCTCAGGGACACTACACTACCACTACTCAGGGGCCCTACTACTACTCCTGTAGGCCCTACAGGGGTCCTACACTGAACTTTGGATAAGATGCCAACCACAAAGATTCTGGTGAGAGAGGAAGGAGGAGTTATGATTTCTGCATCCACGTTCACCCATGGGAAATGAGTAGAGATAAGGTCTAGGTTCTCTGTTAGCCTGAAAACCAGGTTGGAAAGATTCTCCCTTTCCATGGGCAACCCCCCCCCCTAAGGCCATGGCGGTTCAGATGTTCCAGTGTACGGCAAGCTTGTCTGGGTGTAGCCGTTGGGAATTCAGGCCTCAGGTTGTGTCAGACAGGGCATTAGTGCACAGGCTCGACTGATATAATTGGTGTACCAGTTGAGTGGCATGCAGATTTATCCTCATTTGAGGTTTCTGGGTAGACCCATAGGGCACGTATTTCTTATATAAGGGCAGCAGGCAGAGTGCATCACTTATGTCATCGGAAATCCCAAAATGAGCGCGGGCGTTTGTGTGTCCAGGAGAGTGAGGAAGGAAGTCTGAGAACACTAGCTAGGCTTAGGTTTTGGGGATTGCACGGGCACAGCACGGTACACTCTGAAGAGCTGAAGCAAGGATACTCGTGCATCGAAAGTCACGGCTAAGATGAGCAGTGGTCATGTTGGTGTTTCTTTACATGAATACGCCTTCAGGAAGATGGGGGCATTATTATTTGACCTGGAAAGCTTTCCCCAATGATATGCGTTGTGGAGGTTGTGCACATCCATGCACAAGAATTTCCCTGTTGAAAGCGAGGCCTTCTGGATGGATCAATGATTGTAACCAATAAGAACGGATGCAAGAGCACAGTGTTATAAGGGTTCTGAAGGATCTCTAAGGAGAGATCCTGGAAACCAAAGCAATGGATCCGAATAATTGGCCTATGGGCCCCTGTTCGTTCCTTTTTACCTCTGGGGACATCAGTCCTCAATGGTCTGAGTCCCGATAGGTTCTCAGATCGGGCCCAGATTGCCCCTGTTTGTCCTGGAAGCCCACAAATATTGGGATGGCCTCAGGAGTTTTGGAGTTTTACCTATTTAGGAGGGTTGTGCGTCATTGGAAGGGTCACCCCAATTTCATCTGGGAGAGGGCAACAAGAGTCGTCAGGATTGGCTCCAGGAGCCTGAGGCCTTGTAGGGGTGTGGTATGCCAGGCTGTTAGGACAGCTCTGTCTGAAAACACAAACTCGGCTTATGTTTTCGGGTCATATTGGGTTGGGCATTGACGATCTACAACCATGAGGAGAACTCCTTCTATTGACAAAAATGGGAGAGTGTGAGGCTCTTGCTGGCATGTAAGTTGTCTCTGGATTGATCGGTGTCTAACAACTCTTGGTCGGTGACATTGTCCCGGGGTGACTTCACCCATGGGAAATGGACGAGTCTTTACTGGTCTTCTCTAGGGGGTTTGGCCCCGGTCAACGATTTGGGGTCATTTCTATTCTTTGGGACGGAATAAGTACCTTGTTTCTGGTTTTGTTGATTTGTTTGTTTTGTTTTTTTCACCTCAGGGTCCCACCAAATGAGGGATTTTAGGTAGAGACCTGGGAGGGCGACTGGACAACCAGAAATCTGGTTAAAAATTTGGAGCCTAGAGACATGTCAAGCCCATTATGACATCCTAATTGTCCAGCCACTGAGGAGGGATCTACTAGGAGGA